>NW_026515548.1:1492500-1832385 GCF_014898815.1 Panonychus citri | reverse complement strand
CAACCGGGTGTCAATATTTCTTCATGTTTATCGTTATACCAACCACTCAAATCACAAGTAACCAATGATCTCATGTTCTGGCCAATATCAGGAGATGAATTTTTACCTTCTAATCCCGAGTCTATTGTTTCGAGTGGAGGTGTTGATCCAAATATTAACGTTCTATTGGGAACTGTTGGTAATGAAGGAGCTTTCATGTTGATACTCAAAGATCCGATTACTTTCCATCCAATTAATCCATTGAATTTAACTCTACCTCATGCAAAGTATATCTTTGGAAAACTTTTTGGTAAATCGCTGATAAATTATTATTCTGATAGATATTTGGCTAATGTAGATCCAAATGATTCTGATAATATACGATTAGCTGTTAGTCAAGCTCTAGGAGATACAATTCTCACTTGTCCGACTTATGCTTTCGGTAGAGATTTAGTCAATTCTGGATCAACTAATGTATATGCTTACTATCAATCTCAACGACCATCTCAGTCACTGCTTCCAATTGCAACGCCAAGTAAATGGCTACCTGCAAGTCATGGTGATTGTATCCCAATGGTGTTTGGTCTCCCTCTTTTGAGACCCAAAAGTTACACTACCGATGACACAATATTGTCCATGATCATGATGGACACTTGGGCTACTTTTGCACGTGGAGGGTAAGTTGAGATTTAGTTGATTAGTTGATACTTGCGCTTGAATATATGAATACTTGTTGAATATGATAAGTGTGATCATCGTATCTCATAATGAGCAAACATTGTATCGATATAAGTTGTGACTCCTGATAATTCATATCAAAGTTCATTCTATTTTTTTCAATCACAGTAAACCCTCATCAATTGGACAGCAGTTATGGTCACCTTGGAGTGACCATTCATATAAGACGATCGTATTAGATGCAAATAAAATTGGTCTAATGAATCTCAGCCCGTTGAATTTTGCTTCAAAAATTGGCCTTTCCCTCTCGTCAGTCGATATCCAATGGTACTTGAACCTGGTAAGACAATCAACAAACTAACTGATAATCGAACTCCATTTTCAATAATTACAATCTATTTTCTCTTATATTAATATCTACAGGAGTATTTTCCAAGATTGAAGATAATCAACATAGTGAACTTTAACTATCAACCATAATCAGTCCAAAACTGTCTCAATAATCTTACAGGTCGATAAACCAAACCTTTGAACATTTTCGACACTTAATTTTGATCAGTTAAACAATTGACTTTGGAAAACTTTTGATCAATTTACCCTAATTATTCAGAATTTCAATAAACTTTTAATGAATTTCCAATGACAGTTTCACAAATTTTTCTGGGATAACTGTTGACCAATGTGTCTTCATCCGCCTAATGGACTGGAAATCGTTCGGAGCCATTCCGTTTATTATCGTCAGTTTATACCCTGAATCTTTGACAAGGGTCAATATGTCGAAATATTAATTATCTCATTTGATTATGAACGATTGTTGATAAGTGCAAATGATCATGAAACATACTTGAGAAAAAAGACTCATTAATTTTTCAAATCAATTAATCAAAATAAATCAAAAGACGTACAATTGATTAGATTATCATAATACTAATTAATTGATAATAAAACGAATTGAAGAAAATAAGATAAGTTTAGTAAGTGTTGTAAAGTAAATCAAAGATATTTTTTAAAAGAACGTGAAGTTTGAATAAACTTTAATCCTTTAAAAGGATTTCTTTTACAAAGACAGTAGTATGAAACCATACGTTTCTGGACCGGAAGTAGAGAACTACTTCCGGAATACTAGTTCCATCCAAAGCGTATGGGTTCAATGGCGCTGTTTTGCTTACTCAAGTTTAGAATGGTTAAAGTTATTAACGAAAGTCGAAGTCTTCAAGATAATGGTTTGGTGTTTCAAAGATTCAGAGATGAACAATTAAATTGACTGTTTGGTTAATTGTAAGTTAAACATCACGAATAATAAACGATAGACCAGCAAAAAATATAGTCAACATGATTGTGAAGAGAGTTGAGAAAAAATTAGGACCAATTAAAGTTGATTTGAAAAATTTAAAGCCAATGTCATTACGAGTGACCCGATGGATGAACATGATCAACTGTGACAATAAAGAAAGAGAAAAATCAATCAAATCAAAAGCAAATTAGTTGTCACTTGAATTTACCTCAAACTTCATATCAGCTGATTCGTTGAAGAGCGTTAGTTTGTACAAATCATTGAGACAAAGATAAGATTTAATATTAATCTGAATTAAACTGAAAGTCATGTGCAGAATTACACTTGGACCCATGTAATGTGAGATTATTGATGATAAATGCCGATCGAAAATATAATCGTTGATGATTAGTTGGTAAGAAGCGCAAATGAGACAAATAGCAAAGTGAAGATAAACGATCGATACGAAAACATCCAAAGTTCGTGCGAGATAATCGGTTAATCTGATGGTCTCACTGTAAATACGACGAATCTTTTTTATCTCTTGCAAATTTGGACCTTTTTCAACTTGAATTGAGATCAAATGATTAATGTAATTAAACGAGGCTGTGATCAGTATCGTCGAATCGACAAGTAAACAGAAATGGAGACAGCAAAAAAATGTCACAATTAGAATTCGATAGATTAGTCTGTACATAACTTGAATGAATGAAATCCAATCAGTCGGAAGAGGAAGTTGATCTCTTATCATCCATGAGATCGCGATGATCAAGAAGAACATGAAAAATATGATCTTGAACCGAAGCCTTTTTCTAAACACGAAACTATTATTAAACTGGTTCGAAGGCAGTTCGATATTCAACCAGAGTTGATGAATTTCGTTCATTATTGAATCACGAAAAGTCCATTGGTGAGTAATAAGAATGTAGAATAGAATTATATCTTCAGCCAAAAATCTGATGAATAGAACTCGTTGAGAATCAAATGTTAATGTGAAATGGATAAATGTCTGATCGTAAATGGTTTGACCGATCAGAACCATTAGAATAATATTCCAACAAAGTTTTCTTTTCATTGAACATTTACTGAAAAAGGAAAACAATGGAAGATGCATTTGAACATAAGCAGGCGAAAAATTCTCATCCTGGTCCATCATAGAATCGACTTGAATTGAGAATAATTCAACAATTAGAAATCAGTTTACAGAGAGAATTTTAATCAAATCGATATTTTCACACTCTAAGATTGAGCCAGTTCACAGCAAGAAAATCAAGTGATTAATTGTCCTGATAAAGGTCAGTTGATTAAAGAATGGCCAGTTTGACGATTATCATTTAATTGATTTTTTTATTCAATAAAAATAGTAACAGAAAAATTTCATACAATTGGTTTAGCTCAACATTTGGAAAAACATTCAAACAATCGTTTTATAATAACAATTGCACTTAATTGTGAGACGTTTACTGGTTACTTTGATAGATGATTGAGTTGATTGTTCGTGGATCAATAACAGATCATTGGAAATACATTGTAATTAATTTGGCTAAACTATACTATAGGCACCTCTGTTGATTGTTCTGAATTTTTTGTCGTTATAGCCAATACTCATATGTGTACTATGAACTTGCGGAAATGTTTAGTTACAGGGCTTCAATAACAGAAATTTGCATTGAGCTCAATGGGATAATTCTTAATTTTGCTGAATGGGTACTCAATCAAACGTGGGGAGGCTATAGCATAATCTTACCATTAATTTAGTCATGAGATGAATGTACGTATAAAGCGTTTGGCATAAAATTAGGAAAGTATCAATAATCATTGCAAAAGTTGCGAAGTTAACAGTTAAGTAAATGGAATTGGCAGAGTTAAAATTTGGTTTGATTTTCTTACGTTAATCTAAAAAATATTGTCTTCATTTCCCTTCATTATGATGTAATTGTGAATCGTGATCAGAGTTTGACAAATGAAAACTGATACACCAGATCCACGAATTGAAAGAGTGAAATGTTCATCGGTGTCTCTCGATTTAAAATGGACAATTCTAACACAATGAGATATTTGTTTCAGATTTTCCTTAAAAATTTCGATTTCTTCATCAATCATAGTTTCATCTTCGACTAGAACTCGATAATTTGAATTGACCCAATAATCTGGAACTTTACTCGATTCAATGCCATCACAATATGTACTTTCTAGGACAAGGAATGTCATCAATCCTATTGGATCATTAGTAGAATCGAATAAATTATTTTCGAAATCAAATAGTTGCCGCTTTTTTTCGATTAAAGCAAAGATTTCATTCAATATGTCACAGGGAGATTCTTTCTTTCGCTTTTTATGAACATAAATATCTGCGATTTCTTTGAATAGAATTTCTAAAAAGAAAATAATTCTTCCCACATCGCTTTTGGTGGCATCCATCTTATTTAGATGCGAAGTACACCAATCTCGTAATCGTAACCAACATAATTCCGACGTTTTGTAATTTTCTGTCGGTGTTTCATTAAATCCTCCTTTCGATGACGGTGGGTCAATTTCGGTGACACGAGGTTCATCCGGTTTTTTATCAGATAAAGATAAAAGCTTAATTAGATGTTCGGAATACTTTCCTATCCAAGGGAGTCCATAGAAGCGCTTATTCAATGCACTCTTTTTAGTTGTCACTTCGTAATAAGCGGAAGCTTTTGCGAGAACAGCTTCTTCATATTCTTCACTTTCCTTGTCCATTCCATCAAATTCACTATAAAAAGTGTCTTCCATTTTTTTAACCAATAGATGATTAATTATGTAGATTATGGTTTCTTGGTGATCATTAGCACGTTTTAAAGGAACTTCGATGAATCTTTCGCAACCATAATTCCCTGAAATCTGGTTGAGAAGTTCAGCTTCTGTTGTGAATTCGCTCATTTCTAAGATACAAGTAACGATAGAACAATAAGATTCATAAGCTTCCGTCGCTTGTTTGATATACTTTTTTCTTCCGCTTCGTATGAGTCTAGGATTGCAAGTTTGTTCAATGAGTTTACGTTCAACTGTTCTCGCAAGGAAAAGTTTGTAAATGAAAACAATCCGATAGATATATCCCAAAGCTCTTGCAGAAAGATAACTTGGTGTGACTCCCAAATGCAAAGAATGATCAGGAGCTCTTTTGTATCTTTCTTCGTCCAATAAATTGGTAATGATTCCCGTCTTAACAGAATCAAGTGCTATGGAATATTTCAAGGCCAAATCTTTGCATATTTGGGATTTAATTCCATCGGAAAGCATATCAGCCCAAACAATATGCGAACTTGCAATTCGACCAACTACACCGTCTTGAATATACTTCGTGAAAAATTTAACGATTTCCTTGTCAATTTTACTTTCATCAAAAGTTTCTGAACTTCCTACATCCGGAAAGTTCATAGGTTCAGAATGTTGAATCTCTCTGTAAATGGTTGACCATGTTGCCCAAAACTCATCACCATCGCAATCAGATCCTGCCATTTCATCAGCATGAGGACGAGGACCATCAACAGGGAAAACAACACAATCACGGATACCATGTAATTCTGGTATATCAACAGCTTTCAATTCTAATACATCACCCGGATCCATACAAGGAAATTTAGTGACATTAACTTCAGCAGTCAAAGGTTTATCCGAATCACTTGGGAAAATGAAAACTTGTCCATATTTCAATAACCCTTTTCCTAGTCCATTACTTTTCGACGTGGCATCGGATAGGAACTTTTCTGTCGTTTCATCAAAAAACAACGATTTCTTTGGGCCTGCAGGCGTCGAGTAAATTAGTTCATCATTTTTATCGAAAATCTTGATCAAGTTGGAATCCGGATCATCACTGTCACTTGTAGGCACAACTACATAAGGTAAATAATAAGTTGCAGTTGGGTCAGCGACCCCAAACAATGTTCGAGCAGTGTTGAAATCTAATGGGATTCGAGCCTTTTGTTGAATAATATCAAGACCATGGTGGAAAACAAGCTGAAGAGAATTTCGGAAAAAGTAGTCTCCAAGTAGATTATAGCCATTCGAAGCTAATTTTTTATGGTCAATAAACCGATTTAAACAAGAAAACATTGTCAAAGCCTTAGAAGCTTTTATGGGACAATCGAATGAACCAATTAAATCTCCGATTGCATTGGAAAGTATTTCACCGAAGACATTGTTAGATAATCCAATCTGATTCAATATTGTGACCAAAGGTTTATTCAGATAAGCTTGACGTCGATCAGCGATCTTAACGATTCCAAGTTGACCAGGCTTCGAATCAATTTTTCGCATACCTAAAAGAAGAAACCATTAGTTAAATTGGTCGATTGATTGTTCAATTTTGGACTTACTTTCTCTCAGCACGATGACTTTCCCTTTTAACTTTTCACCCAAACTAATCATTCCTTTACATCCGAAATAGCGAATCTGATAAGCTGTTGGCATTTTCATTTCTTTATCCGGATTCACCTTAATTGCACCTTTCGCTTTCAACTCTGACCAAATATATTCAGCGAGCTGAGGGGACATGAGACCACAGCCATCGGTGAATGTGTATGGATTCTTAGAATCAGGATGTTCCCCGCCTTCAATATCTTTGGTGTATCGAACTTCAACATCTTTCATGTCAATAAAGGCCATAGATTGAGTGAGACTAAGACCATCTCGAGCTAATTTCTTCGAGATCCCTTTTGCTTTGCACGAACCAATTTCCTCTCTAATTTTCGCTGCATCACGGCCCATTGTATCCTCGGCATAAAGTACCAAACCATGATCACGAAGCTGTGATGAAGAAGCACCAAAAATACGATAATTTCTACCGGCAACATTGAGGCTTGGTAGAAGACGAGCACCAATACATTTTCTAAGAAAATAATATCCTGGCGATGGAAGTTTAGCTTCAGGATCTGGCGATTCTCGACGCTTCTTTTCCGCATCGATATCTTCTTGATTTCGAGTGACAGCAAATCCTAAATCACTCATATCCTCATCTCTAAAACTGACTCTCAACACGTAGTCTTTATCCGCAGCCTCAAGGAATTGCGATGATTGAAACGTCAATTCTGGTAAAATTAGTTTTCTCGTCGGGGTTAATATAACTCGTCTCAAAAGTTTCACGCACGAACTGGATGAAGATTTTATGTCTTTTATTGATTTCCATTCTTTGGCTACTTTTTTGAAAATCACTTTCAATTTCATCAGAGCGAAATCTACGTTTTTGTAAAGATACTCATAGAAAAGTCTATTTAGCGCAAAGACCAACTTTTCATTATCGTTACTTTCAATCAGATCCTTAATGAAGCTGATAAAATGATCAATTTGATTGTTCACAGTTAAATCATCTTGGAAGGCATTTGAAACTGATTGAATACTTTGAATGGCATAAAGTACTTCGAAGGGAAAATGGCCAATCGGTAGATCAACAGGTTGATGCTCGATGACTTTGATAAAACCAATTGAAACTCCCAATTTTGAGTAATGACGCCAAATAAGAAATTTAGACACAAGGTCAATAAAATGCGTTCGATTATCATCGGGTGGAAGATGCAACACGAAAGTAGAACTTTTTCCAATACAATCAGACGAAATATATTTACAATCGTACCAACGAGTCCAAAATCCTGTACCTGATTTGAAATACTGCTTGAAACCCGGACATGAATAATAACGATCATAGTCGAATTTATCAAATTTGCTTTTCATCATATCAATTTTCTTAGGATCCAAGTCTTCGGTGGCAATGAAAATCTTTGGTTGATAAGCTAAACGAAAGAAAACACTCGTACCAGAGACTGACCTCGAAACGATTACTTGCTTAATTGACTTGAATTCGAAGGAGAGTTTAAATTTACGAGTTCGATCCGATTCGATATTAAACTGAAAATCCATCATTCGTTGAATATATTTAAGGCTAGCGAATGTACACTGACTTGGCGCCCCTTTACCACCGAGAGTAATAATAGATCGCCCATTAGGTGCCTTGGTGAAGCTTTTGAAATGTTCAACAAATTTGGTTCCATTGATGATATTCCCGAAACTGAATCCACTGATAATTATTTGTTCTAAATTCTTACTAGAACAAGAACGGAAACTATCCAAGTTTACGAAAGGTTCGTCGTCCCCTTTGTTTAATTTCCATAGGAAACCAATTTTTCTAGAATGAGCATCAGATAGATCAACATCTCCATTGGGTTGAACGTTTATGGACAAAGGAATCACAGCTAAAGAAAAGATTAAACCAGAGATAATATAACGAACAGGATATTATAAAACAGAAGATGAAGCCTAAAGAGTATCCCTAATAACGGACATTTTGAAGGATTAGGATGATAAACAAATGAAGAGACTCAGGTCTTCTTACATCAAATAGAAAATTCTATTCAATGTGAAGGGCAAATAGAAATTGAAACTCACCTGTTGATCTTGATAAGCAATTGATTGTATTTTCCAAACGATCTTCTGATTGATCCACAGAAATGGATCCTTCCCATAGACCGACATAAGATTCACCTTGAGTTTTCTTATCACTTTGGTACTTCTTTTCTGATGGACTAATCCATTCTTGTCCCACTTGTACAGAGAATTAGTACCAGAGAGGCATTTCAACTGAGCTTTTGGGCAATTTATTTTAATCAATAAATTCCTTAAAATATTTTCGAAAGAAACATTTAAATGTTTCTCGTCTTTAAAATCCGATTGGAAAACTTCAAGTGAAAATCCGATTCTCCATCTATCAGGTGAATTCGCATTGGGTGGGGCAGGAATAGACATTAAGCATATAATGTCGTTTTTAACATAAACAAATAAACTAAAATTAAAACAATTAATTAACTATGGAAGAGATAACAATCAAAAGAAACCTCGTTAATCACAACTAAAGGATCACAAGCAAAGAGTAATAGCAAGAGAGAGCACTTGGATGTAACCATCGATAAGGTTTATCTCATCTTAGGAAAGGATGAGATCAACAATTCGTTCAAAAACGTTAATTCAAAGCCTAAGAGAACGAGAATCTAAATCAAAGAAAGATTTATCGATACATTCATAAGTGCTGTCTAGAAAGATTCCACATGAGAGGGAAAAAGTAGAAGGGAAAAGAATAAAAAAAGAAGCGCGAATTTCGATTAACTTTAAAGTTTCGAAAAAAATTAATCAAAATTTTAATTGTTCGTATTTCCAACAAAATTGATTCTATTTATTTAGTGGATTAAATTGTAAAATTTTATTCGACTTAATTAACATTCAAATCATCTCTCCTAAACAAACAATACAACTTTTCTCTTTCTTTCTCTCTCTTCACAAGATGGAGCGATTTTCAATTTAAATTCTTAAAACAATTAACTGATTGTTTCCAACTCCTTTGGTTAGTTTGTTGTGCTTTTAACGATTATGATTAAAAAGATATTAAATTACTCAATTTGAATCACTCATAATTAGGAAAATTATTACTCTTTGTATAATCTTAAATTCATTGTATACGTAATTACATTTTGACTAAGACACGTAATCCTTAATCGCCATTAAATTGTTGATTAATATCTAATCATTTGAACGTTTTAGTCTACCTCTTGAAATGATTAACAAGTAACTGTTAATACTTTATTGTTTCGGTAATTAAATCAATTAAGCTTGTAACACATCATCTTAACTTATTTATCTTAATTGTTTACACACGAAATGAGAACTAATTAAATTGTTGAAGACAAAAATTGTAACAGTAAAAAAATTATTCAATCGATAAGCAATTAAATTGCTATTCCTTTTAGTAGAGAATAACAATCGATTAAAATTGATCAATTTTCGTTTTTTACAGTCAATCTTATCCATCTTCTTATGGTCAGTGGTCGAAAAAGTTTCTGAGAAAATCGATCCAAACAGAACTTTATTATTATTATCATATTGAAATTTCCCTGAAATTTATCAGGAAAACTGATCAGACCTTCAATGAGATGCTATAAATAGCATGATAATGAGTACAGTTTGTTGAGAGATTTGCTGAACAATATGAAAAGAGCGGTTTATTCAATTGGATTTGATTTCTGTTGTCAAATTTTCTCGACTAACTGTAGTTACGAATGAAGTTGTCATGGTGACAGTTTAGATTTGATAAGATTGATGAAAATGGATAAGGAATGTAAACAATGTAAGATGAATCTTGATCCTCTTAATCAACTTTGATTAACACTAAGAGACTACCAGTTGATTATCATCAATAATTTGTAATTACTTGTGTGTGTCTCATTTTATCCTTTCAGTGATTAACAAATGATATTCTGAGGCCACTGCCGAGAGATTCAAATCTAATCATGATCATCATTTTAATGAAGATGCTCATTGACGATCCTTTTGATTTAAAGTTTCACCTTAACCAATATAATCATCATTTACCATGATCAACATTCAGAATTGTGATTGAAATTATAATCTTTTCCGTGTTAATTGTAATTAAATCTTATTGTTTTACTGAAACTTGTTGAGCTCAAAGTGTTTAACTGTGATCTTGTCAACATTTTGTGAATATTTAATTTTAAAACACTCAATTGGATATCTTATTGTTAACAATACGTAATTAAAAATGGAATTGATTAAATTCGTTAAGACAAATAAATATAAAATCTTTAAAACTTTATTAACTTATTTGACCTTCGCTGGTCTTGGAGGGGTCAACACTTTGATGGGCAGTTCGTTACTCGATCTTCAGATTAAAGTTCAAACCTCATTTTCGACAGTCTCGAAACTTGTTCCAGCTCGTGCAATCGGCTATGTACTTGGAGCTTCATCTTGTAAGTAATTTTATCTTGTTATCAACTGATTGATTGAAACACTAATCTAATTACTGATAATCCATAGGTGGTCTCTATGAGAAACGTATAGATGATTATCTAATCCTTTCAATATCTAATTTTATTGCTGGTCTTTTCCTAATTCTTGCTCCATGGTTCAATATTATCGAATTGATATTTGCAAGTATTATCATCTCTGGATTTGCCCAAGGGGTTTTCGATATCTGTATGCACAATTTTTACTTAAATTCTAAATCTCAATTTGATACCAATCATATTTGATCGTATTTAATTTTTTCTACATAATAATATCCTTTTTCTCTAGACTGTAATGTGATCATCTTAAGGATTTGGGGTAAACATGGAGTCAATTGGCTTCAGGTTCTTCATATGTGTTTCGGTGTCGGTGCTTTGATTACACCGATTTTTACTCGACCTTTTCTATTACCTAACACAGAATCTGATGATACAACTGTAATTCTAGCAAATGGCACCAGCGTCAATTCAACCCAAACTTCTCAATATACACCTGAAGATGTAAAAGTTCAATATTCATTCATGATTGTTGGTGGAATGCTGTTTATCGTTTCAATTCCATTCTTTTTCTGTTACTTACATGATCGAAAGACAAACAGTGAAAACTCAGCTGAACCAGAAGCTGAAGAAATTCAATCAAATGCAAGCACAACCAAGAAGGTTTGTGCAGTTATAATGACCGGAATTCTCGCTAATTTCGCATTTGGAACTGAAGCTGTAGTGGGTAAGTATTCTGATAATCATTTCAAATATACTATTGGTCTATTAATATTTACTATATTTGTATTCATCATAAACTAATAGGTAATTTGTGTACTGCATTCGCGGTTAAAGCTGATATAAAGATGGACAAAAAGACGGCGGTTTTAATAGCGACAGTATTTTGGTCCATGTTTTCATTTTATCGATTAATCTTTATTCCAATGACCTTATTTATCAAGGAAGGTCGTCTCTTTGTGTTGAATCTTTTCATAATACTCGCTGGTACCTTTGTTTTAGTACCAAAAGCGGCATCTCAATCAACATTCACTTGGATTGCATTTATTTTACTTGGAATTGGATATTCACCAGTATTTTCAATCTCTTATGGATCATTGGGAAAATACTTTCCAATCACAAACGCAATGACTTCTTATATCTTTGTCAATGGTGTTATTGGTGAAACCATTCACACTACAATTTTATCAAAATTCATTGAAACTAAACCGATAATTTTTACTTATTATCTTGGGGCAATGTCCATTCTTTATGTGATAATTAGTTAGCTCTTCCTTATTATTGTAAAAAAGTGATTGGTAAGCCCAAACCTAAAGAAACCAACGAAATGAAAAAGTTTTAATATCTAATTTTATCCTAATCAAAGACCAAACAATCAAAGGTTAACAATTAACCAAAGAGAAAGTGATCAAACAATTATCATAATATTATTTTCAATGTATCTAGTTTTTAGTGATTATTTAACTGGAACAATCATAAACTATATTATCAATTAATAAAATTATACTACTATTAATAATCAACAAACAATTACAACATTAATAAGTGAAAATATCATAATCACTACATTTTGAAAACTTTTTGATTTTCCAATTGAATTCAAAATCTCTAATCAACTCATCAAAATTCAGCTAATCTTACACTTAAATCATCTGTCAACACTTAATCATTATCTTAATCTCTTGACATTTTATTATTAACAATAACTAATTATAAGATTAATAATAGAAAGATTCATATTCTACATTTAACTGTTCAAATTACTATGGTTTATCTCAGCAATTTAGATAATAGAAAAGAGGAGAATAGTGAATTTTCATTAATCAGTTAATTATTTACGTTGATTGGTAAAAAAATTAAATACAGAGTTTTCATATTGTAATTTCCATGAGTATTTAAATATATTCATTAAGATTCAAGTATCAGTTTCATTCAACTCAAACTGATGAAGTTTCAACATCATCAAATTTTGGTTCAATTTTACTTTCAATTATTTATCTTGTTCAAGCTCATTCAATTTGTACTATTAATACATGAATTGGAACTTTATTATTCAAGTAAAAATAAGATAATTGTATCATAAAAACCGATAGCACCAATAAACCAATAGTTATATGAAGTTGCAGAACAATTGTCACAGATATTAGATTGACAATTGAATAGGATTTTTTTTCAAATTCACTTTTAGCTATTATCATAAACTCAGCCAATATTGGTACGATTGAAATAAAAGTTTTATAAAGACAAAGTTCAAATGTCCAGAAGTGAAAACGAAACTTTTTCCAGACTAAAAACAATCAAAACTTTTCTTTGACTACAAAATCATAAACCTCAGATGATCAATTGATTTGATAAATATCAGTATAAAATCTTATGAAGAAAATGCTTCAAATTTTCTGTAGACTTTGATAAAAGGTCGAATTTCATTAATCGATAATTGAACATAACGCATGTCTTTTAATTTGGAAGATTTTTTCATCATCATCCTTGGTGAATCTCTCATCCTTCATCCTTTCTTTTTTCTTCTTGTCTCTTATTCACTTCATATGGCCCTGCATTTATTTACGAGGCTCTTGGAAGGAGCGATCAGTTTACCTTGATTCTTGTGGCAAAAAGTTCAGCTTCTATGAGATTTTACTTTGGAATTGTTAATCGTACCAACTCATAAAAAAACAATACAACTTCAAGTTCAAAAGTTGTTACATTAATTTATCGAATCAGTAGTCGAAATGTTTGAAGGAGCAGTAAAAGGTAAGAGACTTTTACTTTTCTAGTATTTATTTGTATAGTTGACGGAATCCATTCAAATACCATAATTATATTGAACATTGTTCTTATGTTGAAATCACTCAGTGCTCTCAAATAACCATCGTCGTCTAGAAATCAACCATCACCAAATATATAATCAGATCAATTGATTGGTGTAATTGACATTGTAATTAATGCTAATCAGCTCGTTGGAATCGTTTTCCTATTAATAATCATCATTACTCAGAAAAAAAGTTTTCTGTCATGTATCTTCTGAATTGGTTATGTAATCTGAACTTTTGATATGATAAAGTTTTGTCTACATTTGTAATATTAAGATGATTTTTTTTATAAGAAACTAATAAAAATTTAATGAGTTTTCTTTCCTCAAAATTATTGTTAAATGAACAATTATCAGATCAGTAAACAAGATTAGTACAAATAGCTGTTAATCTAAAGGATACTCAAAGTTCAGCTGATTCATGATTAACCCTTGGGTCTTTAATAATGATCTCACCAATAGCACTGCACTCCAAGTCCTAACCTTGTTGTTAGAACAATATCATTTTAATATGTATTTAAAAGTTTACCTCGGATAGAATAACAAAATTCAGTCCTTTTCTTTGGGGTCAATTCTAAATACTTGTCAAGACTGACCTCAAACTTACCTTTTTTCTCCATAGGGCTCAGAAAAATTTTGTATAGTTTAGAAGTTAAAACCCATAGAGCTCCATTATTTTTTTATCGATAACAGAATGTTTAAGTTCTTCTCGTTTCGATTGAAATTGAACGGATTAATACAATCAAATTATTTTTTTTGACAACTCTATACTAATCTCCCAAACTTGAGCAATCGGTTTATGTAAAAATTAAACAGATTAACTTATTAATTATCAAGATATTTAAGAATTAAACTGTCCAAAAATATATTGCCAACCCTGTAGTACTTTGTTTGATTAAACGTAGAAATCTTGATAAAAAATTCCCGATAATTTAACATCAACACTATTTATCTTCAATATTAATCATATGTCTTTATTTAAGACTAACGATATTTAAATTACATTCAATCAGGGTCGTTGTTAATGGTTATATTGATTGTGATGATTTTTTCTGACGAAAAATTCAGTTTGACTGAAAAAATAGCAAAATTCTGAAACCTGCTTACAGAACTTTGAGCTTATCATGTTCGTTTTTGAACTAACAGAAAATTTGGAATCTTTTTTGTTTCCAAATTTGCAAAGTCGATTTCGTTTGTAAGGAGATGAAAATTTATCATGAATATTTTTTAAATTTTCGCAAATTATTTCAAAAAATTACGTGACTGCTTAACTTACAAACGAATCATGGTAATGAGGTGAATCTGATAAGATTGTTGAGGTTCTAAGAACATTCACATTAAGATAAAAGAAATCATGAGACATTCCGTTAGATTTATACTGAATATTCACAGGTTCAGTTTCCCGATTCTATGAACCCATGAACCATGATTGAGCGATACAAGATTCAAAAGGATATGCTTATAAATGACAAAAGTGCAGATTAATGATCATGTAAGCAATTCACTTTTCAACAGTACCATGAAAGACCAACATCAATCATATTCAAATATCTTGTCATCTTAATTAATTACATGGATTATTATTGGAAAAGCAATTAAGATATAAAACTTGAATTCATGTTAATGTTTATCACATTTTAAATTGATATACATCACTTTATGAAAATCGTTAAGATTATCATTATTTTTTCACTTGAATTACTTGACATGATGATGAAAACTTTCACTCTCATGATAATCATTTGATGAAGATGAAAGTTCAAGATGTTATCAAGAGTGATTGTTTTGGTTTCTTTTTATACTTGAACCATGAAAACATTGAAATTTACCATGAAATCTCATATAAAGTTAATATTTTCAACACAATTTTCTCGATGCTGAATTTGCTCGAATGAGCTAAAAACTTTTTCAAGGTTATCAGGTAATGGTGATAACATTGTAACAGTTTTCTATTGTTTTCTGGCCAATGTTCAATCGCATGTTTTTGCAAACAGTAATTACCTTTTGACCTGCAAAACTAATTCAAGAGCCTCAAAGTTTATTATAAATGTTTACTGATCAATCATGTTACCTGAAAATGTACGAATTTTATTATTACAAGGATTACATTTGCTTTCGTTTTAGAACTTTTTTGCTCAACATGAGAATTTTAGTAACAAAACAACAACATAATTATTTACAGTCGAGTTAATTACCATGATGTAAATACGAAAAAGAAAATACCAAGCTCAATATTATCGTTAATGAATTATCATGAAAGGTAATGAACCAAATAAATGACACTATTTTTGCATTATTCACAATAATAATGCTACACAATAAATGATTGTTATTGTGAACAGAAAAAAATATCAACTATAATATTATAATAGATTGACAATGTTTTAGTTTTCTCGTTGAAATCATTCAAGTTTAGTTATTATTATTTAATCAACACAATGTTCAAATGTTTCCTATTATTATTCTTAACATTGAAATTAATTATTCCCATTAATCACCTATTATAATTTCATGATAAAAGGTAACATTTGTATATTGTATTAAAGGTTTTCGATAATTTTTATTTCTATTCAATATCCTTACTAAAGCATTTTACAAAGCATGTAATCATGCAGACTCATGAATTATCATGTTATTATCACCCTGTGATCTTTAGCCTATCCTTTTGATAACATTAAATTTTAATATCTTTGTTATGGATAAATAATTTAATAAAGAATTGGAAACTTATAAATAAATTGATAATTATACCTTGGGTTTAAGTTACATTGTTTGAATATCTAACTGATTATCAAGTTTATCCAGTTGAGTATTCAGTTTACTTCTTACTCTTCCCATCAGAGAATTTGTTATAAAAACTTTTTTCCTTCTGTATTTGAAAATTTCATTGATATTTGAACACATTGATATTTGCAATATATGAGATTCCCGTTGTGATAACATTGATAGGATATTGGATACATATAAACATTATCATGTGTCTAAACCACGAATACATTTATTGTTCAGATTGATCCATTTCCGTGTTACTGTTATTATAATGTGTAAGGAAAAAAGGACCATGAGATACAATGAAAATCAAGAATGAGCAAATAAATGGACATTTTTATTCACTCGAATTCAATGTTGAGTTGACTGAACCAACTCCTTAACATCTATATTATATTAGTCAGAGCAATAAATCGGGAAATGTGTATCAATTGTAATAATTATCAGAATACATGTATTATGTATTTATACTGTTTACAAATGAATTGCACCAAAATTTCAGGTAACAAATATAATCATTATAAATAATATTAGCGACGTGTTATCACGCCTATTGCCTATACATTCTTTTGGCGATGAATAAGGTATGAGTGGTAAAGTTTGGCAGTAAGTTTTTCTAATCAAAATTAAGACAATTAGACTAGACACATTGGCACCTTAATTAGGTTTAATTTAACGGAAATTTAGTGGGCATTTTTTTGATACTAAAATAAAAATTAGTTGACATTTAGTTCATGTCAAAAATGGTTCTTAATCTAAGTGATCGTCGTGTTCTTATCGTTAACTTTGTCAGTGAACATCCAGAATTGTCTTTATATGAATGTGCCAATAGATTGAAAAGTTTTAATATACCATCGAGGTCAGTCTACAGAGTTGGGGCAAAGGTCAGAAATGGAGAAAATATAACTAATTACTCTAATTGTGGCCGAAAACCGACAAAAATGACGGCGCGAAAATTGAAACAATTTAAAAAATTAGCCGTTGGTTGGACTGGCTCTCAGCGAGAATTGGCCGCTAAATTTTATCTGTGACAGATACTGTCGGGAATTATTAGAAAAATTTAAAATAAAGGCCTGGAAACGACGGGATAGCCCGAAATCTACCCCTGAACAATTCACCCGCCAGATGGCGCGTTTAAAAATAATGACGAACGAATTGGTTCCCGTCAATGGCCTAATTTACATCATAGAGGATGATGAAAGTTACTTTTCCTTATCAGGGAAAGGTAATAAGTATTTTTTGGCAAGTTCCCCCGAAAATTTGAAAATTAGAAAAAAAAACTAAACCAAGGGTCAAGTTCGAAGTTCGGTTTTACGTTTGGATCACAATATCGAAAAAAGGTCACTCTGATCCATTTTTTGTTCCCGCTAATTGTGCTGTAAATTCAGAAATTTACAGAAATCAATGTATAGAAAAAAGATTAGTGCCCTTTATTACCGAAAATTACCAAAATCATCGGCATTTATTCTGGCCAGATGGCGCTTCTTGCCATTATCATAGAGAAACAATTAAAACTCTCGAAAAATTCGAGGTCGAATTTGTTAAAAAATCAGAACCCACCTAATGTTCCTCAGCTAAGGTGCATCGAGAAATTTTGGGCTCATTTGAAACAAAAAGTCTAGCAGAATAATTGGTGTACCACTAGTTTCGAAGCTCTCAAAAAAAGAATCAAATTGAAATTAACCGAATTTGACCTCGAATATTTCGAAAGACTTTTCGAAAAGGAAAATCAAAAATTGCCCAAGCCTCTGTAGAAGGTCCACTTTCCGTAATTTTCAACAATTAAAAATAATTTATTAATTGTATTGTTCTTATTGTTAATTATTTAATTACTGCCAAACTTTACCACTCATACCTTATTATAATACATTATATTTACTTTATTGATCGAATTAAGTTTATTTATATCATTAACTATCATCATTTTGTTTTCGCTGTATTTACACTGTTGATAATGCAATACAGACAATAAAGGTAAATCTATCCAGGCTATTTGGATACACACTTACAATGATTTCCAATCCTTATCTTGTTACAGTAGTAATGAAACCTCCGCTTCTGACTCACCCAAAAACGGAAGTGGGTGAAAAAGTTCTGAAAATTTTTCATTAAAGATCAAATTAACCGCCATTTTAATTTCACTTTAACGTTGCCTAGCAATCTTTTACTAATGTTTATAAACGTAGCTTGTTTACGTTATTTCCACTTATTTCAAGTAATATTTGTTTATTCATTTCAATATTTAAGTGATTTAGTGCTGATTAAATTTAAACATCTCTGAAAATGTATTTTCATTCAAAAATTATTTTATTCATTCAAAAAGAAAGATTCAAGTAAAGTTCAAGTTGAAAATTACAATTAAAATTGTCGCATTCATTTCTTTTATTCAATATCGGGTAATCCATTAAAGTTCGATACAAAGTTCGATAATTTTGTTTGATGTACTCTTGCCAGATGTTGGCTCATGTTTTGCCAACGCTTGTTCAAAAGAAATTTTTCTTGAAAAGCAAAATCGACATTTGAGTACATCTTTATCCGCATCAAATCCGGACCAAAATGCCCAATCCATATTAGTCTTTATTTTTTGGTGTAGAAACGAATAGCGTTTTTGGTTCAGTTAAATGAGCTTGTTGCAAAGGAAATTGACCCATTCATAATCACTAAAAGTATAGTTAGCCAATGAGTCCATAGCAATCCTTTTGATTGGAACTGATTCTATTGGTTCACATTCCTCCTCGAATTCAACAAAAGAAACCAAACCACTAAGTAAATTATCAATTTCTTGTTCCATGATTAAAAAAAGATGCAAGTTACAAACAATTTAAAAAAAAATAAAGGAGAAAAAAACACAAACAATAAGTAAACAATACTTAGAGAGACAACTCAGGAAGTGGAAGTGACCTGACACGGAAATGGAAGTAACCTGTGGTCAGACGTTGACCACATAAGTGGCACCGCTTATTGATGAAAGTTGGAACTAATTTGAAAAATGATAGAAATTTAAATGGGTTTTAATGGTGAAACAATGGAAATATTAGAAATCAATTGTAAGTCATAATTGAACGTAAGAGACGTCGTCTGCGAATCGATAGTTCTGATGATCCTTTGAAATAACTAACTATTTTCACAATTAATAACAATATTAATTAACTTTAAAACTTTTACTTTAGATGTTGTTTAAGGGAAGAGGGAAGTGGGACTGATTTAAATGATACAATGTATTACAGTATAATACCGAAGGTGATCATGATCAGTATATCATGATCACCTTCTAGAATGTTCTAACAATTATATAATCAATAAAATATCGTGTAATCATAGATGACCATGAATATCATGGTCATCATCATGGTAACCTAAACAATACAAAGACGACTAATAATCAATAATTTCATTACATCTGGTTATGAGAATTGGGCATTATTATTAAATTGAAGTTGACTTTCACTTTCTATGAATCCAGTATTAGTGTCAGACCATACATTTGATTGTCAGACCCATTGTAAGATTGTCAGACTTACGTTTAGAATTAAGAAAATCAATCGTCCGAAAGGGACTTCGGTCTTTACAAGGTGGAGAGAGATGTAAGGCTGGGAAAAGGTATCAAAATTAGTAATTAAACTTAAAGTTCCCAAGAAAAGTAAATGGATATGTATTCGAAATTGAGATTAAGATTAAATCATGTTAACTTTAAGAACATAAAATAAGGTAAAATAGTGAGCACAAAGATAAAGATTGACCTCATGAATTACTATCATTAAAGTCAGGCCTGTCAAATTTTATGATAATTTTTTTATTGCACCATGCAAACTATTGATACTTATTGGTAAGCTTGAAGAATATTTATTTATTCATTATATACATATCAATGAATTTTATTTTGATGCATTTTCGTTTGTCTCTCTCTCTCTTTATGTATATATTATATAATATATATATAGTATATAATATATATTATATTATTAGGGATGGTCTACGTTGACATTAATGCTCAAAACATCCAGCAGCAACAGCAGTAAATATAATGTATTATTAAAGTCGCAAAGCCCTATTACGGAAGATTCCGCTTTTTCGTGGCTAAGTATTAGGCTCGTTTTCGCATCCTATCAAAAACTCCACTGAAGTTGCTTGAGCAAAAAGCCAAAACTCTTGATTAAGACCAACAATAGGCTTTCTACCAACAAAACAATTGAATTTAACTAAACTCACTTAACAAAATGAAATTTATCTCTCATCACTAATCAATAAAATGATCATCTGACAAGCACTGAAAGTTGTAATGTTATGATTAATCATTAAACTAATAATTAACCATAACAATAATTAACTCTCAAATGTAAACAATCTCAAACATCAATCGATTCATCAAAATTAAAGTTCTGTTTTAAAGTGAATTTCGATTAAGCTAAAATTTATCAATCAACATCATCTTCACAATATGTTTACTGATTGTTCGTAGGTATTTTCTTTCTCTGTGGTCATTCCATAGTAAATAAAGTTATTACACAAAGTATGATAATGATTGATAATTATTAGTTGTTACTAGTATATTTTTAGTGCTTTCATTTACATCAAAGGATGATAGCCAAAATGGCGTTTTAATCCAATTTTTTAAAATAGTTACCAATCGAAAGCTCTCGGTGAGCTGAGTCGAACGGTTTGATCAGAATAAATCAGTTTTTGAATGTAACTTTTTTGGGACACCATATGTGCATAATAATACCTATTATGCCTGATCGAAATTTTAGTCAAATCGACAACCCAGTTTAGTACTTGTGACTGATTGAAAATAGGTTTGAACGGGTTTTAGTATGACTCATAAATTAGTATTTGCTATTGGGCCATATTACATTTGGAACATGTTCAAGGTCATACCTGTTTGTCAAGGTGTTTTCAGCGTTATTGGATACACTACATATAAATATAAATTTTTGTGCTGTTATCCACTATCCATTGCTTATTGTACGGGCAGACTCAATTAATATTGCATTCTAGACCAAATTTAGTTCAACAACGACCAAATGCAATCACGTTTGCACAGCATTTTAGGTTACTCTAAGCTCTTGACAGACAATTTCTAATACACAATGTGGCCTGTGTCTAAAAATATATCCATATAAATTTTTGATCATAAGATGCTTGACCTATTAAATAGTAATAAAAATATAACTCTTGTTAAAATTGAGCTAATTTTGAACTACGTATTTTGCACGAATATGGAATTTAGGAGAGATCTACAGGGCTATTCAGCTATTTTCGCCGATGTTTTTTGCGATTTTCTCAGCAACTAAGAGTCAAAGAGACTCGAGACTTGAGTGGTATGAGTTTGAGCGATACTCAATTGTCATATCAAAAGATAAATTAATTGAATAGAAGATTTTCAACAGTTATTCAATTAAACTGTAATATCTCAAGATCTGTAACAACAATCGCTCAAACTCATACTCCTCAAGTCTCGAGTCTCTTTGACTCTTAGTTGCTGAGAAAATTGCAAAAAACATCGGCGAAAATAGCTGAATAGCCCTGTAGAGAAAAAACAGTCCAGTTCCAACATTGATAACATACTTTTATGCAGAGTACCAACCAATCTTCAACGAGATGGCAAGTGTTGTGTTTATCAAAGGATTACCAGACAATTTTTTGATAAGATTGATGGTAAAAATCCTCATTTAATAATAATTGATGACTTGATGCATGAATCGTCTAACTCAAAAATAGTATCACAGCTTTTTACGAAAGGGAGTCATCATAGAAACCTATCAGTAATTTTATTAGTACAAAACTTTTTTGTTAAAGGTGGTGAGTCAAGAAATATATCTTTAAACTCTCATTATATTGTTTTGTTTAAAAACCCAAGAGATAAATCCATTTCAACAATGTTAGCTAAGCAAATGTTTCCCGGACGTTCAGCACAGTTTAGACAGATATTTGAAAACGCGACAAGAAGCCCTTTCTCCTACTTATTCATTGACTGTAAGCCTGATACACCCGATGAAGTTAGATTGTTAACAGACGTTTTGGGAGAAAAAGAAGTAATTTGTGCCTATCAGATTTAAATTGTATAAGAAATAAATAAATTTTACTATGTTAAAAAAATGTCTGTTTCAAAAGCGATCGCGGTCTTACCAGCTTTAAAAAAGTTAAGTAAAGCAAAAAAACTAATTGAACGTAAAAAATTGTTAACATCTTGTCCATGTAACGTATTGAAAGTTATAAAAGAAATAGCAGCTAAAATATTGAAAGGACACATTCATTTGACAGCGAGACAAAAAGCTCATGTGAAACGGTTCAAAAAAGATATACGAAGACTTGGTGGTAAAATTACTCGTCGAAATGCAAAAAGAATTCTAGTTCAGAAAGGTGGATTGCTGAAAGGTTTACTTGTTCCAACTATTACAATTCTCGCAAATTTACTTTCAAAGCAAATTGAATAATGAATACAACAACTCGTATGGTACTGATTCCTGAAGACCAGTACAACAACAATGTTAATAAGCGGAAACAAACAGACTTTGAGCCGATTATGAGCTCTGATTTACCGAATAGTGTAAAAGTTAAACTCATCAACCAATTGATGATGCAAGATGACATGAAGAAAGAAAAGGCGAAAGAAAAAGATGAAAGTCGTCTAAGAAATGAGTTGAAAGCAAGATATCGAATGTATCAAGATATAAAAAAAGAGGAAGGTAATGAGAGTTCAGATGGAAATAATATCAAGTTTGATGGTTTAGAAGACTCTTTCCATACTACTTTGGATAACACGTATAATAATGAGACTGAGGAAACGTCAAAAAATTCACCATTTTACAGACAACCATCATCATCATCATCAACCCCCCAACAAACAAGGACAAACGATCTACTGTCCTTGTTGAGAAAAGAGAGTGATTTAGTTGGGTGTGATAATAAAATAATCAGTGACGATGGAAAAATCAAAGGTAGTGACATTGAAAGAATAGTTGAATATTTACAGTCTAAAAACTATACTGGGAGAGCACCAAATGGAACAACAGAAGTATTAAAGTACATAAAAGAAAACTGTAGGGAATGTTTAAGCCACATCAATAACCCTAAAGCAAAGGAGAAATTAAAACAAGTGAACATATCGTGGCTGAAAGCTTCCAACGTTATGAGAGAGAATATTACTCGCCGAACCGACTGTTCAAGGCAATTAAAAAGATTGATCCATCTGCTAAATTGAGCGATGTACATAAATGGTTAAAGGATCAAGACACTTACGTTCTTTTCAAACAGAATAAAAATAAATTTCCTCGATTACCAATTTTAGTTAACAAGATTGATGAACAATGGCAAATAGATTTGATGGATATGTCCTGGGTCAGTCAGTATAACGATGGTTACCGTTACCTACTAAAGGCTACCAAAGAGCCTTAACAAGATGATTCAAAGCCAAAGAATGTAGCAGATAACCCAAAGATCCTTAACAAGATGATTAAATCGTTGAAGATGTTACAATATTAAAACAGTTCAATAGTTACTATTAGTATGTAAGTTTAATGTTCAACTGATGATTTTAATCATGATTCTCTTTCTTTTTATACGATCTTTTTCGTTTAAGCTGAATAAGCATATCTTCTGTATATCATCCATCATGAACATACATTGAAGTTTTCAATTTTCTATTTGTTTTTTATGTTTGCCGAACGTGGTAGATTTAAAGGCTTTTCTTTCATTAAATGAAAAAAATAAATTGGTTAATTAAATAATCTACCTTTTTACCCTCTCCACCCTTTACCCTGGATCATTACAATTAGATCAAAAGGAAAAGGAAATGAAAAAAATAAGCATTTAATAAACTGCAGAAGGTGTACAAATATATGCATTTAAGGGGTACCTGCTTTTAAGGGGTACACTTTCATAATACTCTAGCCCATTGAATTCGATCATTAAAAATATACAATTTTTCTTGGTGTAAAGATGATGCTAATTTGGGATAATAGTTGAAAACAAAGCTGAAACAATTATGATGATACAAGAAGAAATGAATGATAACCATTCCAGGGAATGAAATTCAATGCTAAAAGATGATAATATTAACAATTGCTCAAAAGGAGAGGAAACTTAATGTTTCATGTTATTTTCATGGTAAGATAACAAATAATTATAAGAATAGATCTAGAAGTTCAACAAATGACCAGAACAATTATGAAAAGCTCAGAATGAACAAGGCAACATGATACATTAGCTAATTAAGTTTCTAATAGCAAATTTTAACATCTAAACAAATGATAATTCATATAAATTGAGATAATTACATAGCCATAATTTTTATCATTCATCTGAATATATAATATTTCATGATATTCTCACTGAATACACAGAAATATAATATTACATTTCCGACGATGACTATTCCTTAAGGGAATGTTGATAATATTCAAATATATAATTAACTTGACACTTTCAGAGTAACATATTGTTCGTATAACCAAAATAATGAATACAATAATAATAATCTAAATTCGTGAAATTTTCCGAGCAAAGACTGAAATTTATTATTGAAATGAAAAATAATCCCCAAAAAGTCATGGATATTTTAGAAGGTTATTCATTTCCAAATCAAAGTCACATGTGAGCCCTTGGGGTCAAAAGGATGAGCCAGAAAAGTTAACACATTTAGACTGAACTTTTTTTCAATCGAAGATTATTGCTAATTTTCATCATGAACATGTCGTAATGTTTTGATACTTTGATTAATGAAGAGATTAAAGTAACTGATGATACAATCATGTCCATGTCAGAATATAAATATGATTACATATTCTAACCTTTTTATCAAAATTTAAGATCAATATTTAGATTGAAAAGATGAAATAAAAATATCCAATCAAGATATAAAATTATCATTCTTATTATAATAACACTTCATTTCAAGTTAATCATGTTGATAATGTGAAAGGTGTGACTGAATTTCAGTTGAGTTTCATGATAAAAAAAGTAAAATTTATCATGAATTAATTTGAATAATAAAATGTTGGTATGATGATAATCATAAAAATGAGAAGGTGAAAGTACAACAAGGTGTAAACAATTAGGGAGAGGCAATTTTGAGGATTTTAATAATTGAAGGAATTTCGATAATCATCATCATGGTGAAAATATGTCGACACCAGATTCATTTTCAAGTCGTTTATTATAATATTAAATCAGGTAACCAAAAAGAATGTAAAAAAAGTGACTTGATATTTGATTATTATCCATCAACATGATGATGTTGATGACAGAACATGATGACGGCAACATGAGTTTATCTCTTCATGAAAGATGATGATGATGATGTCTTTTTTAAGGGGAAGTTTGGAAGAATTTTTTATTTCTTTTCTAAAGATTAAATGGTTGAATGGGATGGATTCTTTGTTCCTTGAGGCTGGACTCTTCTTGTCAGGGTACATGAATGTTCAGAAATTTTGAGATAATCATGAATCAAGCCTATTGATTCTATCACAGAGTTTAAGCTTATTTAACTTTCACCATCTATCAAGAAGGTTACCTCATGAAGAAGTTGATGAGCATTAAGGTAGAAAAAGTATATCTCTCAAAATCTTTTGCTTTTGACACTGAAATTCACTTTAATATTTCTCAACCAGAATTTCGTCTTCATCATATTCTCTTTTTTTATTCTCTTCTCTTTTACCTTTTCTACCTCCATAGTTTCACCCCAGTCTTTATACATGTAATAGCTATCATCATTAAGTCTCAATGATAAGATTCCAATTTTAGAACACTTTCTTTCTCTGTTCAGTTTACTTCATTTTCCACGACTATTTATAACTTTGATTCTGTTATCAGTTAATTATCATTCGGGATAAATATTAATATAAAAATAATCGTCAACTACAAATGTGATTTCGAAACAATTTGAACTTTAATCCTTTCTAATTACTCTAATGAAATCAACTCACAGCTTGAAAGCTATTAATATTTACCATTGTATCTAACTATTAATAACTTTACGATTGTCTTTTCTCAATAGACATTTTACTCGAGGATGAACTGTTCATATTACCACGTTATAAGCCAGGAGATATGACGAAATTGGCAAGTACAACTCAGTTCTCTAAGCACGAGCTGAGAAAAATTTACCAAGGATTCAAACAGGTAAATTTAAGGGTTAAAATTTGACTCAGCTTTCGTTCATTAATCAGATTTTACTCAACAAGAATACTTTGGAAGTAAAAATTTATTCTCAAATCACTTGTAAACATTGAAACAATTTTTTCTGCTGATTGAGTGATGATGATACAATTAATCAGTAGGATATCAGAATTGTCGATAATCAATATTAAAATCACAATGATTAGAATAGTGGATGATAAATTAGTAACGGTAAATCTATTTATTATGCATTTGCACTGATCAGAATAACACTGAAAATTTTGCTGAAATTTTCATGATTAATGAGGCGATAAAGTTCTAATAGTAACGAACAGACTCCAAGGAATCAATCTCTTTAGAATGATTTTAAAGAAAGAAATCGAAATTTTAATAATAACATATATTCGACTATATTCACTTTCTGACCTTGATTGATGTTCATTTCTGTCTAAACAGGAACAAGTATAACATGATGACCTCACATTTTCATCATCATTTCCGTTTCCTGATCCCATGGACAAATGAACAACGAGTGATATATGAATTAGATTTTGATTATTTATCATAAGCATAAAAGTAGATATTCAAATCTTTCATATAAAACTATAGTATTATTAATATATGAAACAATTACAAGGGTGATGATAAATTTTACCATGTACATATGAGTTTATTAATTTTATCACCATAATATTCATTGATTCAATTCCAATCATGCTGAGGATACGAACCATGATTTATCAATAGAATATGAAACTAAATGTTTATTTTTTGAACGATTTTTTTATATTAGAACTACAATTCTCTTTATTATTTATTATGATTTAATAATTGAATATTCAGTTACATGTAATCTTAGATTGAAGACTCTTGATAAATTATCAGAATCAACTGATTCTGAAGATAAATATCATCTTTGATTTAAACTGATTTGAATATAAATTGAATAAGAAAAGAGATATGATTAAATATTACTATTTCAATTACAATTACAACTTTAATCTCAATATTTTTCGCAATTTAAGAAGCAATTTAATCAGTCTGTGTCTATTTCGGTGAAAGTTATGAATAAATCATAAATAACACCAATCAATTGATTAATTGTTAAGTTTACATGCTATCTAATTACAATAACTTCATCTGCCAATTTCTCATGTAAACAATTAATTTCAAATTCAATTCTCAATAGGAATGTCCCAATGGTGTTTGTAAGGAAGATTCATTTAAAAACTTATTCTCATCTTTTTTCCCATTAGGAGGTAAGTACAATTAACTAACAACAACAATTAACCTTTTCAATCAATCAAAATATTACCTTAATTGTTTTACCGTTAACTTAGATGGTTCATTATATGCATCATGTGTATTCAATGCTTGTAAACGTTACCTCAAGAAAAGTTCAATTAACTTTGATGTAAGTTTATTATTTGTCAACTAAATTGTCAATGTTAATTAACTAATTGCTCTTTTGTTTGTTTACGTTTTTTTTTGTTTTACTCAACTGGTACAGCAATTCTTAAGCATATTATCAATGCTTTCACGAGGTAATCTTAATGATCAAATTGAATGGGTTTTCATGTTATACGATGTTAATGGTGATCAAGTAATCACCAAAGATGATATGTTAATTGTTGTCAAATCGGTTTACTTTATGCTTGGTAATTGTATCCAACCTCAACTCAGAGATTCAACAATAAGGAATCACGTTGAAAGGGTTTTCTCAGTAAGTTGTAAATCATAATTCATGAGCATTCATGTTAATCATAATCTCAGAATCTATTACATGAAATCATGATGTTCATTTGAATGATAATATTGATCATCATTGGATTTGGTTACTTCATCTCTCCTTCTTGATTGATTTCCATGTTTTATCTGATCCTCTTGATTTTGATTTCTAATCAATGAAATAATCTTGTTAAGAGTAATCATCTTATCGTTAAGTTCATTTATTATTTTTTTTTCTTTTTTTTCGTTCATCGATTTTCATCTTTATCTTCATCAGAATCTTTTCTTCATGTTCATCTTGTTCGAATTCTTTACCTTTTATTTTATTCTTCCTTCCTCCATATCTATATTCATCATGTTATGCTGATTCGAATGTTCAATCATCATCATCATCATCATTTCTCTTTATTTCTCTTCCTTTTCTTTTGAATTAGGAAATCGATATTCATAATCGAGGTTCTATTACCTATGAAGACTTTCATTCCTGGTGTAAAAAGGTAAGAATAAGAATATATTTATAATCTCTGAATTTATCTTCATCATCATCTTTTTCCTACTTTCTTATGATAAATAAATTATTATATTCTCAACAATTTAAGTTGAAATAAATTGCTTACAACATGATAAATTATATTGAATGTGAAGAGCAAATTGAAAGGGTCCATTTGAATTATTCATTTAATCTCATGAACAATTGGACAAGATTATAATCAATAAAGTGTATATATTCATATTCAATAAGTTATTACGAGTATTTCATCATAACAATTAACCTAACGGTAAATTATCATCTCTCCTATCAAATGGATGTGACATCTAGTGATGAAAAGAAAAAGATGAAACTGAAAACTTTTTCCCTCCAATTATATTTTCCCATAAGTAATGGAAAAATAAAAATTATCTCAATTCTAATGTTTAATTAACTCTAATTAATTGTAATTCTTATTTCAACAGGACAATCGGATGCAATCATTTGCCATTTTTGACACAGTATTTTATGAATAAACACCAACAACAATAAAAGAATCAGAGGAAAATGCTCATGAATACTAAGATACTTCCATTAATCATTAACTTAATTATTGTTCAAATAGTTTCAAAATCAATCACTTTAAATTATCAATAGATAATCAATTTAATGTAATAATTTTATTCTTAAAATTGGAAAAAATATAAAATTAAAAGCTACATATTATCCAACGATGTAACGAATATCCCAAAAAAACAAAAAAGTCTCAAATTTAACCAACTTTTCTCCTGTGTTGATTAAAAAACGAATATCAATTGTTACAAATTAAATTAAATTCTATTCTTTTTCATTTTAATCTTTCAACAGATCGAATTCACTTTACTTTGAATTTCGAGCGCAAAGAGTAAATTCGAAAATCCGCCAGGTGGCAAACCAATCGAACTTTTTGAATTTTAAATTCGTTTTCATTTCAATCAGTTGATCATCTTAATCTTCTCATTGATTAATTAATTTAATCTGATTTTGTTTTAATTTCGTTTTAGAAATTTAATTAGCCACTTTAAACGCCTTTTTCCTTTGAGGTTTCTTGTTTCTTCCTAATTAGATATCAAAGTACATTATGGGAGAAACTTAAATACACCTAAAAGATTTTAATGATTCCATTGGTTAACTAATCTCTTGTTGTTTTGGTAAGTATGGTGAAAGGATTAAATTACTTAAATTACTAATTAGTGATCATTTTTGAGAATTCCATTTCTCATAATTGAATCTTATCAATGTTTTAATTGTTTCTAATTAGTCATATGATTCCGATTGCTATGAGAAATTAATGATTTCTCTTTAGTTTCCCGTCATATCTTTTGTTTTATCTTTTGGATATTATTGTTTTAAGTTAATTAGGATTAACTCATCATCAGTGATGAGTAACTAACTGACGATATTTATTAAATTAAATTATCCTCCTGTCTTTAATTCAATTAAAACAACTGTGATAAACAGTTGACACTATTTAGAATCCTCTTGAGTACATTTCCAACTTTTAATTAGAACTGTTGATATCTACTGACCATATTTTCTTAATTGTGATAATTAACTCAATATTAATTGTACTTTTTTATTTGTTTTCTTTTGTCATGATCACCGATAGGAAGAAGGACTCGTCTAAATGGAGGATCCATTTTCTCCTGAAAGTTTTCCAAGTTGACCATTCAAATAAAGATAATCTCTCCATCGCTTTGGATCATTTGTCCAGCCTGTTCAACGAAATTGGTGCTTACGTTGAATTAAATTCTGTGCTTAGGAACAAACATGGATATTGGTTGGAAAAAAATAGACTCAAGTCAAAGGATTTTTTCTCCTGTAGTGACAAACTAATTCATGATGATGAGCCATGTCTCGATCTTTTCGAAGGCTTTATTGACATTGAAGAATCAACTCAAAGTTTTGCTGAAATCATCAATCACTTAACTGGTCCATTGGGTGAGTTTTTCTTTGTCACTTAATTGAAACTTATTCCACTTATACGAATATATTTTATTATTAATTTTCTTCTTTTGTAGAATCAGTTTCTCAGTTTATACCAAACAATGGAGAGAAGGTAACTGTCAATCTTGTTGCCCATAAGATTGGATTTATTTGGAAATTTGTTGAAGAAAATGATCACCGTTTCGAGGATTTATCAGATTTTGGTTCGGTTAGCTACATGCCTTCGCAGTTTTTAAAGTTTAAAGGATTCAGTTTGGGTAATTTCATCAACGGAACTATATTTGTTCAACAATTCAACAGTGTTGATCAGCCAATCAATTCACCAGAATTTAATCTACGCCACACCGACGAGCTTATGGAACTAATTTTCGAAGTAAAAAGCCAAAAATTTGACCAAAGGTTCAAACTCGTTTTTGAATATAAAACAGTTAGAGCAGTTACAATATCGCGATCAGAATCTGGTTACAATGTGTTTTTCCACATTTCCAATCCACCAAAAATTTACATCGAAACTCATGATATGGATCCAGACATTATTGATATGAAGAAGAGTAAATTTCATGTTTTCGATTATCAAAAACACCGTTTCAATCCTTTCCCCAGGCAAAGATTCTTCGGTGAATCCTGGACTCGGTGGCATGACTGTGGGTGTATCTCACCCGAATGCATCGGAAGATCTTCTGTCTTTTCCCTGAACCTTCCGCACGACTCTTCTCAAGATCTCCTGGCAATCGTCAGATGTTTCTATGTGTGGCGTCGCTACTCACGATTGAGTATTTTCTTTGGGTCCATTGAAATAATCAAAGGGAGTCATCGTCCTATTGATCTGATCTCCGATATTCCATTTGACGTTAATTATGCTCTTCAATGTATTCAGTCCGTGTCTTATGCCTTTCAAGACGATTTGATAATCAACGATCAGTTTCATGTGCTGCTAAATTTCATCAAATTACAAATTACTGAAAATAACACTGGCTGGTTAATCACTGCAATGTACAAATTGTGTGATGATTACCTTTATCGTAAAGTTTACCATGGTCTTTCGAGATTGCTAACAATTTTCAAAAGAGTCGAAAAAGATTGGCCTTCGATTGACAAAATGAGATGTTCTTCCAATCCTTACATCAAACATTTACGTCGAGTTTTATTAACACCAACAAGGATTCTCATCTTACCTGAATATACTTTTCAATCTTGCCAATTTCTTGAAATTGCTCAGCCTGAATGTGTCTTAAGGTTGACCATCCGTGATGAAGATATGGGTAACTTGGGATTTGCAGTCACTCGAAATGAGGAGGATTGTGCTAAGCACGATGAAAGAGCAGAGTCACCGGACATTGAAGCTAAACTTCCATCACCTTATGAGTATTTTCTCAAAAAATGCTTTGCTGAGCGACTTTTACCAAGTTTTAATATTTCTGGTAAAAGTTATCATATTTACGGTGCTTCTACATCTCAACTTCGTGATCATGGAATGGTACTTTATGCCCCAGATGCTAATGATCTTGATGCTGAATCAATGAGAGATACTATTGGTAGGATTGAGGTAACCGAAATATCCAAATACATTGCTAGAATAGGTCTAAGTTTGAGTCAAGTTTTGGCATTTGTTGATCTACCCGCTGACATTGAAGTTCGATACACAAAGGATGTTACTGGTGGTTTACATCCTGACTCAAAAAAACCTTATAATTTTACCGATGGCTGTGGCCTTATGTCTACTCAACTTGCTGAGTATATTTGGAAAGATTTAAAACGTCAAGGGGTAATTAAAATAGATCGTCATAAAGAAGAAAAAAAAATATCAACGGCTTATCAAATTCGGTTCATGGGATGTAAAGGAATGATTATATTGGATGAAAATTTGTCCGGTAAAGTGATTGTCTTGCGAGAAAGTAAGTTCTTGAAACTTTTTACAATTATTGTGATATAATAATTACTGTTGACTTGCAATAAACTATCGAAATATTATCATCTCCATCCAACAGGTATGCGAAAAGTTGATTCGTTACCAGGAAAACTTGGAATTGTTAAAATAAGTGAGCCTCGACGTGCATATCTAAATAAACCTTTAGTTACAATATTGAATCAAATTGGGCTAGATAATCACTTTTTCGTTAACCTCCTGTCCGAGGCAATAGATGATTTAGTTGAATCTTTTCGTTGCAACGACAAAGCATCGAAAACTTTATTCATGTTTTCTGATTTACATCGATTTGTTGACTATCAACAATTGGTTGAACATGACTATGATCTTCTTGGTGATCCATTTTTCAGAGCATCTCTTGAGCTTGTTTTCCATCAAGGATTGGATGTTATCAAGCAAAAAGCTCGGATTCCATTGGATTTAGATATTGCTCGCACTTTATTTGGAGTTGCAGATCCAACTGCCACGTATCATTTACCATATGCTCTAATACCTAATCGCAATTCAGGTTCAAAAACAATCACAATTTTTCATAAAAATGGCCAGAGCTCGTTTCCTTGCTCAAAGAATTCATTATTTTTCGATGAAGAACCAAAAAAAGCTCTAAATGATTCTACAACTAAAAGTGAAAGCTTACGTAAAGGAGTCCTCAAATATGGCGAAGTTTTCATATTCCCAAGTGACTTTGATGAACCGCTTAAGGGTAATGTTATTGTTACTAAATTTCCCTGTATGCATCCTGGTGATGTTCGACGATTAGAGGCAGTCGATAAGGAGGAATTGCATGGCATTAGGGATTGTATTGTTTTCCCTGTTGATGGAGCTCGGCCTCATTCCAATGAAATGGCGGGCTCTGATCTTGATGGTGATGAATATTGTGTAATATGGGCTCAAGAATTTATGGACATAAATATCCATCCTCCTATGGAATTTCCTGATGTATCTCATGATAAAAACGATCCTATTAACAATCATGAGATTGTCATGTTTTACACACGGTATTTACAAGATTGTGCTGTTGGCAGAATTGCTAGTGCTCATCTTGTTTGGGCTGACATGTTGCCGCAAGGTATATTCCATGATCGTAACATTGAATTGGCTAGGAAATATTCAATATCACTCGACTTTGCTAAAACTGGAGACACAAAGACTCTTTCTAAAGAAGAACGCTACCGAGAATCACCAGATTTCAGTCAAAACTGGAATATTAAACCGAGCTACCATTCTGCTCGAGCCTTGGGTTCAGTTTACCGAACCATCTCAATGTTTGAATTGTTTCTAGCTGAAGAAACTTCAAAATTGAAAATAATTGAACCGGTAATTGATCCTAAACTTGAGCATCCTGATTGGAAAAAATATCTACACACCGCTAATCGAGACCACGAAACTTATGTTTCGATTGTTTCACACATTTTAGATATAAGCGAGTTTGGAGACGAAGTTGAACTTTTCACTCAGATCAATGAAAAAAGTGTTCTTTTCGGACCAAACAGTTCTAAAATGCATCGTTCTCAAAATCACACAGACAGCACAATTTTTTGTGTATACAACTTACTTGTGAAACCCATCACAGAAAATTTTTACGAGGAGTTCAACTCTTTAAAATGGCATTATAAGTCGAAAGAGGAACTTGCAGATGCGAAAATGGCTAAAGCTTCAGCTTATTATATGATATCCATGAAAAAAGTTCTAAGCTCCAAGAAATCATTTTGTGGTCTTCCTTGGATTGGAAAATATTCTATCCACCTATTCGAGTTACTTGCTCAACCAGGAAAACCTAAAAAAATTGAAAATCGGCTTACTGTTACGCGCAATATGCCAACTGTTTCCGGCGGATTTTCTGGTGATATTAAAGAAAGAAAAGCGGCTGCTGATTCATGTTGGAAATTTTTGAGCAAATGGCTTGCTCAATATCTCATGCGGTCTAAAGCAGAAGCGAATGATTCTAATAGAATCATTAAGGACATGAAAGATCTTTTCGTGAAGATAATTGATTATTATATCTCCGGGAAAAGAAAAACTGAATCACCTGGCTGGGTGCTCTTACAAATTTTCTCAGAAATAATTTCCAAACAGAAATGTCTCGATTTTAAACAGAATCTATTCGATGCATGTAATGACCCTATTGGATTAATGACTGTACTAATTCTTGAGAGAAAATATTATGAAGGAACTTGTATTAGTAAGATACCTGATGGATCGTTCAATTGTAATACCAACTCAACTTATTTTGTCCTATCAGGAAAAGATGATGACTCTGTGGAAATTGGTCCATTCATTTCATTGCTTAAAACTATATCTGGATGCGTATCGATTGTGCACACACCAGCACTTCGAAACCATGACAGTTATAAATTATCAGTCTTTGGATCTCGAGCATCAATTCTGATCTGTCAAACAATAATTGGCCTTCACAATCGCCTTAAATCGTCCAATCCTCATTACAAAAGGAAAAATGAAAAAATATAATGAATATCATTCCGGTTCCGTAAAAATATTTCTTCACCAGTTTTTAGTCACTTGCAAAGTACAGTTGAACTCAACAAATTTGTCTCAATTTTATACAAGAAAATTATCGATTGATGGTAAATCCTGACAAATTATTTTATTGTAAAAGCTTTTTATTCATTAATAAAAGCATTGATTGCGCTACATCAACGTGAATATTATTGATTGACATTTCATATTTATCTGATTAATTGCTACTCATTGTCATTCTCGTTACCAAGCAAATCATAAACGATACAAACTTACTCTCTATTGTCTTGATCTTTTCAGTTTTCTCATTTGATTTGATCAAGTTAATAGTTCATTTCATATATATTTCTGGTTGACTTTGTACTGTGAAAATTGTCATGGTTAAAATACTCAATATATTTCCTGAGGAAACGAAAAGTTATTTGCCTCGTAGATCAGTCCAGGCTAATCGCTTTAGATCATTTGATTACCTCAATCGGTTTACATTCAATCAGGGGAGACATGAAGAGTCATATGGAAACAGAATTGATATTAGAACATTTTTTCCATTGGTCAAACTGTTCAGTCAATGTTCAACTCGACGAAAAATTATCTGGAATATTATTCTAACTGGTTATATCATCCAATCAATTACCGATCAGATTCATACCTTCAATAAGCTATCATTATCTTCTAGCATTAATCGCTTTCGATTGATAAACTTTCTAGCTGAGAATCTGGTTTTATATTATATTTTGCTCAGTCACCAATGGACACTCAGAGATTCAAATATTATCAAGATTAACAGGTTATGGTCGAAAATAAAATTACCACCATCTCAGTTCAATCGAAAGTGTGTATCCACCGATAGATTACAAATGTTGATTATATTTTCAGTTCAACTAATCGTCTCAACAATTAATACATCGAGAAATTTCAATCTATTTGATTCTCGTCAATTCTCATCGACCATTTTTATCATTTATAAAGTCGCTCATTATGCTTTTGGGGTTATAATGTATCTTGGATTCCAATTCAGTCTACTGCTTGATATAACATCATTATTAACAATATCCTTTAATTATGTTCATCATTTGATTAAAGTTTCCCAAAAACCAATATCGCTATTACAGATACAAGAAATTCATTCCATTTATAATGATATCATACACTTGACGAAATATATTGCTGAAGTTTTAAGAGTTTTCATCACATTGGTTCATCTTTTATTTATTTTTCGTTTATCTTTCATTTGCTATTCAATCGCCACCAATGAATACAATTTTGATTCGAGTATTTTGAAAAAGTTCCTCTACTTTTTAGGATTGGTTCAAATATTGTTTACAACATTCAGAATGATGAAGGTAAACATCGCTGCTTATTCTTGTTTTAACGATTTATACCAATTAACTTTGTCAACTGATTGTGTTGAAGTTGATTATGAGGTAACGTTTAGAACAATCCTAGCAATAGTTATAATCGATAATGAAATTACATGAAAACGATTAACTAATTATCTTGTGTCTCTATTCAGCTGTCCATGTTTATCTACAGAGTCTCTAAGAATGACATCGGATTTCAATTTGCTAAATCAACTTTGATTGGACCCAATTTCTTCTCATCCCTTTCAACAGTACTAATAATTATCTTTCTGGCTGAGATTTGGTTCGTCCAAGAAGATTAAACAGTGTAACACCACAATCATGTCAAACCGATTAAATTCTGATAATTGATTATATTCTTTAGAAAAGAAATTGATTTTATAATTACTTCTAAATAATGATATGAAAATATTGTTCTATTTGTGATATCTAATGGATATTAATTACGTCAAGTTATGTTGAAAATGCTTTACACTTGTGATTTAAGGTTAATCAATTAAGATTTCAATTCTTCATCAGATTGTGATGGATGTTTCATTAGATAAGATTTCTCAGCAATAGTGAATAACATTTTAGCATATGAAGGGCCAGTTTTAGAAACTAATGATTTAAAGTGACTATTTTCATCTTTCAAGAGTAAATATGGTTCTCCATATTCAATCAATTGACCAGCGTCCAATAAGATGATCTTGTCCATGTCGATTATTGTATTTAGTCGATGAGCTACAGTTAGGACAGTACAGTCTTTAAACTCTTTTCTAATTGTTTCCTGAATCAGTGAATCAGTTTGATGGTCCATATTTGCAGTAGCTTCGTCCAATATCATTATGCGATTCCGTTGTAAAAGAGCTCGAATAAGACAAAGTAATTGTCGTTGTCCTAAACTTAAATTAGATCCACCTTGAGTTACTATTGCATCTAATCCACCAGGCATAGACTCGATTGTCCGTGAAAGATTTACGGCTTTAAGGGTTGACCAAATGGATTCATCTGATTGTTCACTTAATGGATCAAGATTACTACGAATTGTTCCAGTAAAAAGAAGTGGATCTTGTGGTATTATCGATATTTTCTTTCGTAAATCATGTAAACCAAGTTGTTGAATGTCAATATTGTCGATTAGAACATTTCCTTGAAACTCTGACAATCTAAACAACACTGATATTAATGAACTTTTTCCAGCACCAGTTCGACCAACAATACCAATCTTTTCTCCTCCTTTAATATCGAAAGTTAAATTTTTCAAAACTGGATTAACTGAACCTGGATAAGTAAAGTAAACGCTATCGAACTTAATGTTTCCAACATCAGGCCATATTGATGGTAACAAGTTAGACTTGGTAGTTTTCCATGAAGGTTCAGAAGGTAAATCACCATATTCGAGGACTCTTTCGACTGCAATCATATATGTCTCAAGATCAGAAGTATTTCTAATTGTCCATTGAAGAGCTCCAAATACTGTCAACATCGTTGATAAAATGAGACCAACTTTACCTCCTTCGAATTGATCCGAGAATGTTAGAAGTATTGTTAGAATTAGAACAAGCAATAATAGCATTACGAAGTCGAGAATTACACCGAGCAAACGATTGGCACCAAAGAGCATAAATTTACAAGAGTTATTGTCATTCAAGTATCGATAAAACTGCTTAATATACTGAGATTCGTACTGAAAAGCTCGAATAGAAGCGAGTCCTTCGTAAGTTGAGGCGATCTGATCGTAAATCGGTGACCTAGCTGAAAGATGATGAAATCTAAACATTAAAATTAATCTAAAATCAATCATTTTACCGACTCACTTTGTCCTTCAACCCTTGATATGAATCGAGCCGATTTCAGGTATATTTGCCTTACGAAAACACTGAAACAAAAGACAGCAATCGCTGCAACAATAACATATGGTAAAACTACTGCAGTGATTATAATTAGTCCAAAAAGTTGCAGTAGATCCTACTAATTAATGAATTAATTGATTAATTGATGAACACAAACTCATCTACACGATCGACCTTACCGAATTAGTAATGATTGTAGAATACGCAAGTGTCACGTCAATAACTCCGATATCCCGAGTAAATCTGTTCAATATCCGACCTGAAATTCATTCAAAACAATTTCCAAGCTCTCTAGTATTAAAATAACAACTCTTAGGTTATTCAATCAATACTTACCCACAGGATTGTTCTCAAAGAAACTTAATGGTGTTCGTAACAATTTACTGAATATTCTATTGTGTAAAGTTTCAGAAGCTTTCAGACAAATTCGATAGTTCATTCCAAGTCTAATTAAAACTCCAACTAATAAGGATATAATTAATCCCAAATAGATTAAACCATTTCTTGTAACAAAAGGTTTGGAATATTCTTTGAAACTCATTCCATCCAAAGTTTCATTAAATGATTGTGATAATAAAAGCGACTCATCTGACCAATTAGATAACCAAAGATCGACATAATTTATGATTCCTTGAGATGCGAATGATGTTATTAGGAAAATACTGATGAATATTAAGTTTCCACCAGCTAAAAGATAATCCAAATAAACTCGACCTTTAAGAGAACCAAATGAGATTTTTTCTTCGCGTTGTTCCATTTGTTTCTCAATGATCGAAATTTCATCTAATGGATCCATAAATTGTAAAGAATTAACTTGTGTCAATGTTTTCGATTGTGTTTTGGTTAATCTTGATGGTGTTGGTAATCCATAAAGTTCATCAATCGATAACATTTCCTCTGATTTCTGATTATTTGTTTCAATTTCATTCGATTCTTTAAGAAACTTGATGAAATCTATTCCAATATTATTCAACTCCTTGAATGTACCAAAAGCCAATGCTTGACCTTCATTCATGATGAGAATTTTATCTGCTCGCTTTAAGAATTGTAATTGATGAGTAATCAAGACTCTTGTTTTTTCTTTGAGATAACCATTGATGCATCTATTAATTACAGAATAAAATTAAAAATCGCAATTCGACAATAGGATCAATAGTTTACTTACTTATCGAAAAGATGTTCAGCTACTCCAGGATCAACGGCACTTAATGGATCATCAAGAAGATAGACATCGGCATCTTCATAAACTGCTCTGTTAATGGTAATGAGATTTAGGGAAAATGGTTAATCAAACTGTCTATTGAAATATGTACATATAATAAACTGAAATGGTACTGACCTTGCGAGAGTGACTCTTGCTTTCTGACCGCCACTAAGAGTATAACCTTTCTCTCCAACCCAAGTATTGTCTCCATATGGAAATGATTTTAGGTCTTTTCTCAATGAACAAACGTCAATTACTTTTCGATATCTTTTCTCATTATAATCTCGACCAAATAAAATGTTCTGTCTTATGGTCCCAGCAAATGTCCACGGTTCTTGAGGTGAATAAGATTTTTTTCCAGAAACAATACATGATCCTGATACGGTTACAATCTCATCAAGAAGAGCCATCATTAAGCATGTCTAATAAAGAGAGGAGGAAATTACTTGTAATTTTTATAAGATCAGTTAGAGTTTCGATTTCTTAACTCACTTTGGATGAACCAACCGTACCAATGACCAGTAATAATTCACCAGGCTCCAATTTCAAGGATACATCTTTCAAATGGTCAATTTTCAAGCTCTGGGAGATCAAACATTATTATTTATTCAGCCATTTTTTGATAATTGAACAGTAATTAACTTACATTATCCCATTTACCACGAAATCTATCTAGTTTAATGGAACCTTTGGGAAGACTGATTCCATAATTATTAGATGAATCATTCAAATTGGTAGTTTTTTTATCGTCCATTAGAAGCAAATCCTGAACAAGTTGACATCTTTCTACTTTATTTACATTTTATTTCGATGACTGTGTTGAAAATTTACCTGAATTCTTTTAATAGAAACTCGAGCTTCAGAAATTAATCCAATTGCAAGACCAATGTGAAGAGTTACTGGTGTTTTAAGTGAATTACAAAGAGATAAAGTAATGAATACTAATTCTGGAGTCAATGGTCTTCCAAGTATCACATGAATAAGAAGGCAAGCAAACACCATGATCCGAGTCGCTGAAGCGTTTGCCACGATGTTCATCAATCTAAGAATTGATGAATTGTATATTTTGACCATTTCTTGTCTAAAATAAATAAAAAACTAGTCAGCAAATAGTTAATTGTGATAACTTTTGTCAATTTTTTCTTGTGATTTGTTACTTACTTTCTTATTTTAGAGATAATATCAGCAAATGATTGTTCCCATGTGAACATTTTGATTATCTTAATCGATGAAATCATCTCTTCCATTGATTTTATCCTTTTATCAGTAAGAAGAGCTGTTTCTCTCCTTTCAGATAATTATCGGGAATAAACATTATTCAAAGTTATTCTTATTGTAAGTAAAAAATTTACCTGAATTTATTATAAAATTTTCCACACATCGCTTGAAAAGGCATAAGGAATACTAGAACCACAAGTAGTCCTAAACTTGCGAGACCCAGAATATTTATCATGTAGATTAGACCTGCAACTGCCATAAATGGTCCAATAAAAATGTACATTATACTGAAAGTCAACTGGAATGATTGAAAAAAACGGACATTAGAACATTCAAAAGATCGAAACTTCCAACTCACATCATCGAATCTTGAAAGATCGTTGGATATTACGTTCAAGATATAACCAATATCAGTTTTCATGGTTGCCGCTCGACTCATTTTCAAAAGCTTTTCAGACGAAAGAGGAGTAGATGGTTGATTTCTTAACAGAATTTGGATCTTAGGACAATTTTTACCTTTTTATAAACTAATGCTATGAGTGCGGTTCGTATTCGAAGAGCTTGTCTATTAGTTGAAAGAGAAACGTGATGTCGAATCATTCCAAAGGAGAATATAGCGACAGTCAATCCAATAGAATAGAATAAACACTCATTCCAGGTCACATTCGAGTAATTGTTACTTGAAAAATAGCGAACAATTAATCCAAGAAGAAAAGTTTGTATAAAGTTTAACGAATCCTAAAAACAAATTGAGTTGAGAGAGAGAGAGAAAAAAATCACATATTCATTAAAAGCCAATTAATTGATTTCATGAAATAAATACATCAACCGTTAAGAAAATACAGTTTAAGACTGTCGTTAGTCCATAGGTTTTGATGATGGTCTTAAGTAAACTGGGAGCCTGACCTTTAGATTTAGCATCTTTAATTTGCCGATTCCAATTTCTATTTGATAATTAAAAACAAATCAGGTAATTAAACACTTTAACCTTAGAAGCCCTACAATTTTATTTCATTAATAATATAGAAGTATTAATTGTAATGAATACAAGTAACTCACCTTTCTAAATCCGTTGTAACCTTAAGAGCTTCATCATCACTAGGACACTTGAAAAAATCGTCTTTATTTGGTTCACGACTGAGACCGATCCACATGAAACTTGCATGCCAACTAGAAAATTGGATTTGGTGAAAAAATAAATACCCCAATTGAAAAAACACAACAATAGATCAAATGAACTTACAAGAAGAAAATTTTTGACAATAGACAAGCATCATCATAGTGACTTGGATTAGTGATGGTCTCCGGCCTATCCATTTACTTGATGATACCCAAATAATGAGCATTAATTTGTTTGGATGATTTGAAACACTTTTTAACGAGAAAAAAGTATCAATAATATTGATTTGAGTAAGAAAACAAAGATTTGAGATTAACGGTAATTGAAAAATTTCCTTTTGATAATCAGTATTAATCAGAGATTTTATCTTCTCAAGATATCTTATCAAATAATTCATTACGAGGCAGTTATCACTGTCACATTTATAATAATTACTTGACTACTTTTTGGATGTCAAACTAATGAAAACTTGATCCGATTCGTTGAGTTTGTCAGAAAAGGTAAAATGTTCTATTGGCCCTCGATCTTCTAGGAGATTATTATAAATATTTAAATAGTAATTTATTTAAATTACGGAAGCTACTGGTTTTATCTGAATAGTTCAGATTATTTGATTACCTCAGTTGAAATCAAGAGAGAAATTGTGCAAACAAGAAATGATATTGAAACTTTCTTCCCGATCTATTAATATTTAGTCAATGCTCAACTCGAATAAAATTTTGTGTAATACCATTCTAATTATTAATAGTTGCATTATCAAGTCAATCACCGATAGGACTCGTGTTTCCTGATCTGAATAACCTTTAATCCACTTGAGTTAATTAATTCGATACTATTTGTGCAAAGATCAAACCTCATAACTACAGGGGAAGTATTGCAGGTCAGGTGAGAGAAATTGAAATAAGTTAATGAATTGTAGATACCGTTAAATCCAAAGAGTAAAGAACTTAACTCTTTACGTTTAACAGAGTGAATGATAAACGTTGAAAATGTTTGATAAGGAAAATGTCACATCTATTATATATATATATGAATACTGTGTCTATTTGTGCTCTTTGATATCTTTTTAATTGATATTAATTACTGTCAAGTTATGTTGAAAATTCTTTACACTTGTGATTTAAGGTTAATCAATTAAGATTTCAGTTCTTCATCAGATTGTGATGGATGTTTCATTAGATAAGATTTCTCAGCAATAGTAAATAACATTTTAGCATATGAAGGGCCAGTTTTAGAAACTAATGATTTAAAGTGACTATTTTCATCTTTCAAGAGTAAATATGGTTCTCCATATTCAATCAATTGACCAGCGTCCAATAAGATGATCTTGTCCATGTCGATTATTGTATTTAGTCGATGAGCTACAGTTAGGACAGTACAGTCTTTAAACTCTTTTCTAATTGTTTCCTGAATCAGTGAATCAGTTTGATGGTCCATATTTGCAGTAGCTTCGTCCAATATCATTATGCGATTCCGTTGTAAAAGAGCTCGAATAAGACAAAGTAATTGTCGTTGTCCTAAACTTAAATTAGATCCACCTTGAGTTACTATTGCATCTAATCCACCAGGCATAGACTCGATTGTCCGTGAAAGATTTACGGCTTTAAGGGTTGACCAAATGGATTCATCTGATTGTTCACTTAATGGATCAAGATTACTACGAATTGTTCCAGTAAAAAGAAGTGGATCTTGTGGTATGGATATTTTCTTTCGTAAATCATGTAAACCAAGTTGTTGAATGTCAATATTGTCGATTAGAACATTTCCTTGAAACTCTGACAATCTAAACAACACTGATATTAATGAACTTTTTCCAGCACCAGTTCGACCAACAATACCAATCTTTTCTCCTCCTTTAATATCGAAAGTTAAATTTTTCAAAACTGGATTAACTGATCCTGGATAAGTAAAGTAAACGCTATCGAACTTAATGTTTCCAACATCAGGCCATATTGAAGGTAACAAGTTAGACTTGTTAGTTTTCCATGAAGGTTCAGAAGGTAAATCACCATACTCGAGGACTCTTTCGACTGCTATCATATTAGTTTCAAGCTCAGCGGTCGTTTTGACACCATATTGTAGTGCACCAAAAACAGATAGCATCGTCGATATTATTAGACCTACTTGACCTCCTCCAAACCTTTCAGGAAATGATAATACTGCTATCAATATTACAGCCAATAGTGCAAGCATGATGAAGTCAAGAATCATTCCAATAGAACGACTCAAACTGAATGCAATGAACTTGCAGGCATTGTTGTCATTCAAGTATCGATAGAATTGGTCAGTGTATTTCGATTCATATTGCCATACTCTTATGGTAGTAAGGCCTTCGTATGTTGTTGCGATTTGGTTGTAAAGTGGGGATCTCGCTATGAAATGAAAATAATATTACTATTAATTTTATTATAATCTAGTGATTGTGTCGAGAAACTAAAAGCTTATTTTACTAACTTTGAGCTTCGACTCTCGAAATGAATCGAGCCAGCCTTAGGTAGATCTGCCTCACAAACCATCCAACACTGAAAACAACAATATTGGGGATAACGATAACAGGCAAAACACTTGCAGTTATAAAAATAAGGCCAAAAATTTGCAATAAATCCTATTAATTAGTTGAATCTCATTAAAAACGTTTATCAACATAATTTCACACTTGTACTTACAACATTTATCGAGACAAAACTATTTGCAATAGTCACATCGATAAGACCAATATCACGAGTGAACCTGTTTAATATCCGACCTAAAAGTTATTTGGACCAATTTCACGATTGATTGAGTATTCAAGTATTATTCATAAAATAGCACTTTTAAATTATAAAACAAGAATGCTGTATTATGCTTACCCACAGGATTATTTTCAAAGAAACTTAATGGTGTTCGTAACAATTTACTGAATATTCTATTGTGTAAAGTTTCAGAAGCTTTCAGACAAATTCGATAGTTCATTCCAAGTCTAATTAAAACTCCAATTAATAACAATATAATTAATCCCAAATAGATTAAACCATTTCGTGTAACAAAAGGTTTGGAATATTCTTTGAAACTCATTCCATCCAAAGTTTCATTAAATGATTGTGATAATAAAAGCGACTCATCTGACCAATTAGATAACCAAAGATCGACATAATTTATGATTCCTTGAGATGCGAATGATGTTATTAGGAAAATACTGATGAATATTAAGTTTCCACCAGCTAAAAGATAATCCAAATAAACTCGACCTTTAAGAGAACCAAATGAAATTTTTTCTTCACGTTGTTCCATTTGTTTCTCAATGATCGAAATTTCATCTAATGGATCCATAAATTGTAAAGAATTAACTTGTGTCAATGTTTTCGATTGTGTTTTGGTTAATCGTGATGGTGCTGGTAATCCATAAAGTTCATCAATCGATAACATTTCCTCTGATTTCTGATTATTCGTTTCAATTTCATTCGATTCTTTAAGAAATTTGATGAAATCTATTCCAATATTATTCAACTCCTTGAATGTACCAAAAGCCAATGCTTGACCTTCATTCATGATGAGAATTTTATCTGCTCGCTTTAAGAATTGTAATTGATGAGTAATCAATACTCTTGTTTTTTCTTTGAGATAACCATTGATGCATCTATTAATTACAGAATAAAATTAAAAATCGCAATTCGACAATAGGATCAATAGTTTACTTACTTATCGAAAAGATGTTCAGCTACTCCAGGATCAACGGCACTTAATGGATCATCAAGAAGATAGACATCGGCATCTTCATAAACTGCTCTGTTAATATTAATGAGATTAATAGGAAATGGTCAATCTAACTGCCGATTGAAAAATGTACATACAGCCAAAGGCACAGGTTTGCAACCACTTAATCATTCGCACAGTTAATGATAATCAAGTAAAGGTAACTTGTGATATCCAATCAGTTGACCATTTTAAGACCTCGTTGTAAATGAGGGGACAATACTTATTATCGTATCTATGGGTTAGCTGTATCTCATTGATTCAATACTTACACAGAAGTATTTAAAAAGTGGTTGCAAGCTTAAAGTCTTTGGCTGTATAATAAACTGAAATGGTACTGACCTTGCGAGAGTGACTCTTGCTTTCTGACCACCACTAAGAGTATAACCTTTCTCTCCAACCCAAGTATTGTCTCCATATGGAAATGATTTTAGGTCTTTTCTCAATGAACAAACGTCAATTACTTTTCGATATCTTTTCTCATTATAATCACGACCAAATAAAATGTTCTGTCTTATAGTCCCGGCAAATGTCCACGGTTCTTGAGGTGAATAAGACTTTTTTCCAGAAACAATACACGATCCTGATACGGTTACAATCTCATCAAGAAGAGCCATCATTAAGCATGTCTAATAAAGAGAGGAGGAAATTATCAATAGTTAGATTATATTAAGATCAGATTTAATTCCTGACTCACTTTTGACGAACCAACAGTACCAATGACCAGTAATAATTCACCAGGTTCCAATTTCAATGAAACATCTTTCAAATGGTCAATTTTCAAGTTCTTAATCATAAATACATGTATAAAGTTTTATTCAGAAATCACTCATCGAAAATATTCTTAACATTGCATGTGATTCGTTAACTCACTTTATCCCATTTACCTCCATATTTATCGAGCACAATTGCACCTTTCGCATGGTCATCATCACTTGATGGTGGACTCAATGCTTTTTGACTATCCACTAGAAGAAATTCCTGCATTGCATAATAATCTGGATAATTTCATGATAGTCCAAGATTCATTATACTTTACCTGGGTTCTTCTTATAGAGACTAAAGTTTCCACAAGCAGTCCGATTGCATTGCCAATATGAAATGTAACCGGGGCCTTGAGCCCATTACATAAAGATAATGTTATAAATGCCAATTCCGGAGTCAATGGTCGGCCAAGAAGTACATGAATTATTAGACACGCGAAAACCATGATCCTTGTAGCTGATGCATGAGCCATCAAATTCATCAATCTAAGAACTGCTGAATTACGAACTTTACCCATTTCTTTTCTGAGAGTAGAAAATACTGATCAATAAATTGATTTAAGTGTGAATTTTTTTTCCACGCAAAAATGAAAACTTACTTTCTAATCTCTGAAATAACATCAGCAAACGATTGTTCCCACGTGAACATTTTGACAATCTTAATAGACGAAATCATTTCTTCCATTGATTTAATTCTCTTATCAGTGAGAAGAGCTGTTTCAACTCTAAACAGAAAAAGTTTATTTTATCAAAAAAGCTCAGAGCTATTTGCTTACCTGAATTTATCGAAATATTTTCCACAAATCCCTTGATACGGTATCAGAACTATGAGGACAATAAGTAATCCCAAACTTGCAATTCCAAGAACACTAATCAAGTAGGCTAAAGCTGCAATCGATATCAACGGTGCAATCACAATATACATTATGCTGAACATCAACTGAAAACCAAAATAAAATCAATTATCTCTTGACAATCAGGTAGCCAAATAAAAACTTACATCATCAAATCTTGAAAGATCGTTGGATATAATGTTCAAAATATAACCAATATCAGTTTTCGTTGTTGCTGCTCGACTCATTGTCAATAACTTTAAATTCAAAAAGTAGAGAGTTAGTAAGTTCTATTGCAAAAATTAGCATAGCTACGAAATTTCACCTTCTTATAAACTACTGCAGTGAGCGTAGTTCGTATTCGAAGACCTTGTCTTGAAGTTGAAAGAAAAATTTGATGCCGAATAAAACCAAAAAAGAAAAGAGTTACAGTCAATCCAATCGAATAAAATAAACACTCTCTCCAGGTCACATTTGTATAGTTATTATTTGAATAGTAACGAACAATTAATCCAAGGAGAAAAGTTTGTACCAAATTCAAAGAATCCTAAGGTTCAATTCAAAACACAAATGATTCATTACAAAAAAGAGATTCTATCAAATAAAATTGAAACGTTGAAACTTACATCAAACGCCAATAGAAAACTATTGAATACTGTTGTTAATCCATAGGTTTTGATGATTGCCTTAAGCAAGCTTGGTGGTTTATTAGTTGCTTTAGAGTCTTTTATCTCTTGCCCCCAGTTCCTAAATTCATAGATAATCGTGAAAGTAAAATAGCTATCAGAATCTTGAACTTACCTTTCAAAGTCTCGTGTAGTTTTAGCAGATTCATCTTCAGCAGGACATTTGTAAAGATCGTCTTTGGTTGGTTCACGTTTTAATCCAATTCTCAGTATACTTGATGTCCACCTTTCGATAGTAATTTAAATAAGTGAGAATTTAATAAGAAAACTGAAAAATATGAGAGATTTAATTTTACCAGAAAAATATTTTAGACAAAAAACAAGCTTCATCATAGGTACAACGGTTTGTGATTATTTCTTGTTGATCCATCATCAGAAAAATTATTAATATTAATTATTAATACTTAATAACGGATAACTGATTTAATTTAATGAACAAATAAATTCAAGAAAAGGATAACTGGTTGTCTGTTAATTCAATTAAATGTGGATTAGATTAAAAATTATCTAATCTTTTTCTGTCAATGACAATTGTACATGTAGGATGTTTATAACTCGTTTATAATGGTTATTTAACCTTTAGTTTTTATTATGGAATGATATTAAAATAACCTTCAATCGAAATATCTTTTCTCAAAGTTTATTTTCGATGTGTGTTTGTCTTATCTTCTGATTCAAATTGATAACATCTTATTGATATATGAACGGGGATTTCAGTTCTCGGTGCTTTTTTAACGTGTAATACAATCAATATAATAGGATTCAACATTAGATTGACACTTTCGGGCAAGGTATCGAGTAGTGTAGATGCATTCGTATTCAGATTTAGCACCGTCAAACAAGTTTGATTTATACTAGGCTTACTGCAAGCGGCAGTGACGTCTAAGCGCGTGTATGACTCAGAGAAGAGAGACTGAGAGATAGAGACTAAAAGAAAGAGAAAGAGACGGAAAGAAAGAGAAAGAAGAGAAAGAGACTGAAAGAAAGAGACTGAAAGAAAGAGACTGAAAGAAAGAGACTGAAAGAAAGAGACTGAGAGAAAGAGACTGAAAAAAAGAGAAAGAGACTGAGAAAAAGAGACTGAAAGAAAGAGACTGAGAAAAAAGAAAGTAAAGAAAGAGAAACGCAAAAATTTAAAAAAAGCGGCATTTTGAAGGCATAATCATAAAAAAGTATGTGTGAAAACACCAGTATCAAAATTTCAGGCTCTTATGTCTTTAGGGTCAACTGTTATGATAAGTTTTGTTAATTAAAGAATCTCAGTACCTTTTTAATTAAACTGCAATATCTTCTGGTTGACAGTTACAACTAACTTCGAAATCTTAACCCAGGATGAATAAGTGTGGAAAATCATAGAATGACCATCAAATAACCTTGAAACGCGTTATTTTACGTGTGACCTGAATGACCTTGATATTTTAATATGACAATTGAGTATCGCTCAAACTCATACCACTCAAGTCTCGAGTCTCTTTGACTCTTAGTTGCTGAGAAAATTGCAAAACAGATCGGCGAAAATAGCTGAATAGCCCTGTAAATTAAAGTTAATTGAAAATTAGTTGTTTTTCAAAATGGTTCCTAATGGAGGTCAAGTCCGAGCTCTCATAACGATTTTTCTTAGTCGCCATCCAGAATTAAGTTTATATCAATGGGCCGATAGACTGGAAAGTTCTGAGACACCTCTGAGGTCATTCAGTATTGTTGTGCCAAAGGTCAGGAATGAAAAATTTTATTTATTACCCTGATTGCGGCCAAAAACCGACGAAAACGATGGCGCCAAATTTAAACCAATTTACACGATTAGCCGACGATTGGACTGGTTCGTAACGGGAATTGGCCACTAAATTTAATATTTGTGTCACTTACTAGTCGAGGTCTATTGACCAGATTTGAAAATTTTATTATAAATGATCTCATTCAAATTATAGAATCTCGATTACTGCCAAACTTTACCACTCATACCTTAGTAATGAAACCTCTACTTCTGAGCCACTCAGAAACGAAAGTGGGGGAAAAATTACTCACTATTTATATAAATTATAAAAAAATCCTTCAAATAAATGCAGTAGAATGATCACGTGTTTTTTGTTACTAACAAGGGAACTTCATGAAGTGTCAAATCGATAATGACCGGAAAACCAGTTTTTTGGAAACGGCGTGAGAAATTATGCGGGCCATTTTTATTCTGGCCTGCCACAACCCGGTAGTTTCCGAGAAAACTGGCCTGAAAGATCGGAAGCCGCGGACATTAATTGTGTGGAATGGCAATGTTTGGTTGAAATATGCAACAATATATCGACCTATCTGTAATATAATCGTGTGTGCTGCAGACCGGTAGGTTAAGAACCATAGATGGGTACGGAGAAAATGAAATAGTATGACTACAACCATAGAGTAAATTGTCAGTTAGAAAGCGTGAGGTTAAGAAGCATGGATGGGTACGGAGAAAATGAAATAGTATGACTACAATCATAGAGTAAATTGTCAGTTAGAGAGCGTGAGGTTAAGAAGCATGGATGGGTACGGAGAAAATGAAATAGTATGACTACAATCATAGAGTAAATTGTTAGTTAGAAAGCGTGAGGTTAAGACGCATGGATGGGTACGGAGAAAATGAAATAGTATGACTACAATCATAGAGTAAATTGTTAGTTAGAAAGCGTGAGGTTAAGACGCATGGATGGGTACGGAGAAAATAAAGTAGTATGACTACAACCATAGAGTAAATTGTTAGTTAGAAAGCGTGAGGTTAAGACGCATGGATGGGTACGGAGAAAATAAAGTAGTATGACTACAACCATAGAGTAAATTGTTAGTTAGAAAGCGTGAGGTTGATTGCAAAGTAGGTGTTGGGTGTTTACAAAGATGAATCGAAAGAAAAGCAAAACAAAATAGAAAAAATTCAAATGTATCACACCCGTGATACAAAATAGAAAAAATTCAATGTATCACACCCGTGATACAAAATAGAAAAAATTCAAATGTATCACACCCGTGATACAAAATAGAAAAAATTCAATGTATCACACCCGTGATACAAATAGAAAAAATTCAAATGTATCACACCCGTGATACAAAATAGAAAAAATTTAAATGTATCACACCCGTGATACAAAATAGAAAAAATTCGAATGTATCACACCCGTGATACAAAATAGAAAAAATTCGAATGTATCACACCCGTGATACAAAATAGGAAAAATTCGAATGTATCACACCCGTGATACAAAATAGAAAAAATTCAATGTATCACACCCGTGATACAAATAGAAAAAATTCAAATGTATCACACCCGTGATACAAAATAGAAAAAATTCAAATGTATCACACCCGTGATACAAAATAGAAAAAATTCAATGTATCACACCCGTGATACAAAATAGAAAAAATTCAAATGTATCACACCCGTGATACAAAATAGAAAAAATTCAATGTATCACACCCGTGATACAAATAGAAAAAATTCAAATGTATCACCCGTGATACAAAATAGAAAATTTAAATGTATCACACCCGTGATACAAAATAGAAAAAATTCGAATGTATCACACCCGTGATACAAAATAGAAAAAATTCGAATGTATCACACCCGTGATACAAAATAGGAAAAATTCGAATGTATCACACCCGTGATACAAAATAGAAAAAATTCAATGTATCACACCCGTGATACAAATAGAAAAAATTCAAATGTATCACACCCGTGATACAAAATAGAAAAAATTCAAATGTATCACACCCGTGATACAAAATAGAAAAAATTCGAATGTATCACACCCGTGATACAAAATAGAAAAATTCGAATGTATCACACCCGTGATACAAAATAGAAAAAAATTAAATGTATCACACCCGTGATACAAAATAGAAAAATTCGAATGTATCACACCCGTGATACAAAATAGAAAAATTCGAATGTATCACACCCGTGATACAAAATAGAAAAAATTCGAATGTATCACACCCGTGATACAAAATAGAAAAAATTCGAAAGCCAAGTAAAGCCGAGTAAAACCTATGCAAAGAGAAGAGATGGATAGACGAACTAATAGCAAGAGAGAGAGAGATATAGAAAGTGGAGCCAATTGAAAGAGAGGAGATAGAAAGACAAACAAATAGCAGGAAGAAGAGATAGAAAGTAAAGCCAATAGAAAAGGAAGAGATGAATAGACGAACAAATAGCAAGAAGAAGCGATTGCATTGGACACCAATAGCAAGAGAGGAGATAGAAAGTAAAACCTATGCAAAGAGAAGAGATAGACAGACGAACAAATAGCAAGAGGAAGAGATAGAAAGTAAAGCCAATGGAAGAAGAAGAGATAGATACACGAACAAATAGCAAGAAGAAGCGATTGCATTGGACACCAATAGCAAGAGAGGAGATAGAAAGTAAAACCTATGCAAAGAGAAGAGATGGATAGACGAACTAATAGCAAGAGAGAGAGAGAGGAGATAGAAAGTAAAACCTATGCAAAGAGAAGAGATGGATAGACGAACTAATAGCAAGAGAGAGAGAGATATAGAAAGTGGAGCCAATTGAAAGAGAGGAGATAGAAAGTAAAACCTATGCAAAGAGAAGAGATGGATAGACGAACTAATAGCAAGAGAGAGAGAGAGGAGATAGAAAGTAAAACCTATGCAAAGAGAAGAGATGGATAGACGAACTAATAGCAAGAGAGAGAGAGAGATATAGAAAGTGGAGCCAATTGAAAGAGAGGAGATAGAAAGACGAACAAATAGCAGGAAGAAGAGATAGAAAGTAAAGCCAATAGAAAAGGAAGAGATGAATAGACGAACAAATATCAAGAAGAAGCGATTGCATTGGACACCAATTGCAATCGAGGAGATAGAAAGTAAAACCTATACAATGATAGGAGATAGAAAGGGAAACCTATACAAAGAGAGGAGATAGACAGACGAATAAATAGCAACAGGAAGAGATAGAAAGTAAAGCCAATGGAAGAAGAAGAGATAGATAGACGAATAAATAGCAAAAGGAAGAGATAGAAAGTAAAGCCAATGGAAGAATAAGAGATAGATAAACGAACAAATAGTAAGGGAAAGAGAAAGAAAGTAAAGCCAATGGGAAGAGAAGAGATAGAAAGACGAACAAATAGCAAGAAGAAGAGATAGAAAGTAAAGCCAATGGAAAAGAAAGAGAATAATAGACGAACAAATAGCAAGAGGAAGAGACCGAAAATAAAGCCAATGGAAAAGGAAAAGATGAATAGACGAACAAATAGCAAGAAAAAGAGATAGCAAGTAAAGCCAATGGAATGATGTTACTGAATTAATAATATGGTATTATAAAATAATATTGAATTAATATTAATTAATTAATAATAATTAATAATTGAATAATAATTAAATAACTAATATTGGATGAAATCTAAATTGCTTATAAGAATATGCTTAAGAAAGCCCAAAGACGAAGTTGAACCTTGAAAATTGTTTGATTTAATTGAATCTAAATTGTCTATGAGAATTGACATTAGTTTGAAACTTGATTCATCTCGTAAGTTTTCGTCTTCACAGCCACCTCATAAAGAGCCATAGACAAAAGTTAAACTTGATGAATTGTTTAATTTAATTAAATCTAAATTGCCTATGAGAATATGCTTATATGCTTCATCTCGAAAGCTTTTTCTTCTAACAAATCGAAGGAGATTGATGAACCAACGAATAGCATGAGGAAGAGCTATAAAAGGCTGCGAATGACAATAGAAAAAAGAGCGGAAGTTTGTAAATATCGAAAGTGTAATGAACAGACACAAAAAATCAATCACCAAATTCCAATTCAATTTTTATTATATAAATGTTCAAACAAAACATTAATAAATTTTTAATCCAAATAGTAAAGAAAAAATAAAGTTAAAGTTTGCTACCCCATAAACAGTTCTGTTACATTCTCTGCCAAAACAATTTTATTTAAATTTCAGATATTTTTCTTGCTCAGTTTTGCCTTTTCGGTCTACCTGTTTTTCCTGGCTTTTTACCACGTCTGTTATCTGGTGGGGCAACATATGATGTTGATCCTTTACATGTAGATGGGCAAAGTCTCCTGCCACCAGTAGAGACACATTTATGTTTCGGCGCCCCAGGAAACTTACATGATTTTATATGTCTAGTATGGGAGCATCTGGAACTTTGAAATGCACCACAAAACATGCATCGAAAATGTTTGGGCATTAGACGTACATTTTCTGGATTCGAGACATCAACCGCTCCCGAGTCAAATTTCTTGTATTTTTCCGGAAGGCCCCACTTAATTCGCTTGTTTGTAGTGATGTTACTTGGCTTTAATAAACTTGGTTCCCATTGAACCAAGGCTCTTACACCAAAGGTTCCCTCGCTGTCAATTTCTACCCAGTCCATCCCAATAACTTCGTCGACGTTGAATTCCCCAACCGGACAAACGGCTGAAGTTTGCAAGTATGATGAAGATTCTCTATCTGAATCTTCAACTTCATCTTCAACTTCATCTGTATCTTCATCTGTATCTTCATCTGTATCTTCATCTGTATCTTCATCTGTATCTTCATCTGTATCTTCATCTGTATCTTCATCTGTATCTTCATCTGTATCTTCATCTGTATCTTCATCTGAATCAGGCTCATCATCATCATTCGTACCATTTGGAGCCAACGAAGCAGATTGCCTTGGTTGACGATTGGTCAAATTCGGTGTTTTCGTAGCTACTCTAGATTGCTTACTAGTTGAACTTTGAGGCAATGTTGTCGCCATTTGTGAAGAGTCATAATGATTGTTTAACGTTGAGACTGATGTTGGTTCCGTGATGTTTGGTTGATTTCGTTCAGGCATAATTGAAGGAAAAGATGGTAAACTTACTGATTGATAGACGACAGAATTTCTTGTCGAGGTTGATTGCATGTTGTGTTGGGCTGTATCTTCATCTGCATCAACCTCATCATCATCATTCGTACCATTTGGAGCCAACGAAGCAGATTGCCTGGGTTGACGATTGGTCAAATTCGGTGTTTTCGTAGTTGCATCGGTAAGTAGATGGTTTACGTTGATTGCCAACCGAAGTTGTTTCATAAATGGCTTCTATTAGTGTTGTTGGACCATTATGAAATGAGGTTGTATCGATTGATGTAGATGATGGTCTTTGATTGTTAATCGAAGTTGGTGTAGGAATTGTTCTCATCAATGTTATTGGGCCGTTGTGAGATGTGGTTGAATCGATGAGCGTAGCTTCTCCAGATCGATTACTAGTTGAATTTTGAGGCAATGCTGTCGCCATTCGTGAAAAGTCATAATGATTGTTTAACGTTGGGACTGATGTTGGTTCCGTGATGTTTGGTTGATCTCGTTCAGGCATAATTGAAGGAAAAGATGGTAAACTTTCTGATTGATAGGCGACAGAATTTGTTGTTGAGGTTGATTGCACTTGTGTTGGACTGTAATGATCATTTACCGTTGCATTTATGGATGTTGACTGTTCTACTTGATTGTTGGTCCAATATGAGACTGTTGTTGGTTCCATGATGTTTGGTTGATCTCGTTCAGGCATAATTGAAGGAAAAGATGGTAAACTTTCTGATTGATAGGCGACAGAATTTGTTGTCGAGGTTGATTGCACTTGTGTTGGACTGTAATGATCATTTACCGTTGCATTTATGGATGTTGACTGTTCTACTTGATTGTAAGTCCAATATGAGACTGTTGTTGGTTCCATGATGTTTGGTTGATCTCGTTCAGGCATAATTGAAGGAAAAGATGGTAAACTTTCTGATTGATAGGCGACAGAATTTGTTGTCGAGGTTGATTGCACTTGTGTTGGACTGTAATGATCATTTACCGTTGCATTTATGGATGTTGACTGTTCTACTTGATTGTTGGTCCAATATGAGACTGTTGTTGGTTCCATGATGTTTGGTTGATTTCGTTCAGGCATAATTGAAGGAAAAGATGGTAAACTTTCTGATTGATAGGCGACAGAATTTGTTGTCGAGGTTGATTGCACTTGTGTTGGACTGTAATGATCATTTACCGTTGCATTTATGGATGTTGACTGTTCTACTTGATTGTTGGTCCAATATGAGACTGTTGTTGGTTCCATGATGTTTGGTTGATCTCGTTCAGGCATAATTGAAGGAAAAGATGGTAAACTTTCTGATTGATAGGCGACAGAATTTGTTGTGGAGGTTGATTGCATGTTGTGTTGGGCTATAATGTAACCTTTTTGCTGGCTGCTGTTAGAGAGATGAAACACACAATTAGAATATCAATATGGTAATATATTGAATTTAGACTTTACAATTTAGGCAAACTTTTCCTGCGATTAAAACAATCCGTTTTTGCTAATAATTTGAACAGATCAACTGACACATTAAACTTAACTCGAAAAAGTTTTAATTTGGACTGAAAAAAAGCTGTCTAAGGTAATATCTTTAATATCTGAACAATTACCTTTTATTGTTCATGCATTGTTCTAATTAACATCGAAACAATAAAGATACATAGATAATAGCGAACAATAGCAAAGGTCCTCTAGGGAAATTTTCTCTATTGTTTTCAGCCTCGTTTTGTTAACAATAAGACAACACGATGAGAAAGAAATTTATTTTCTATTGTTCTTATTTTCACTTGAATAACAAAATTTGATTATCTAAACAATTGTCTTTCAATTGTCCATGCATCGTTCCAATTAACATCGAAACAATAAAGATATATAGATAATAGCAAACAATTACAAAGGTCCTCTAGGGAAATTTTCTCTATTGTTTTCAGCCTCGTTGTGTTAACAATAAGACAATACGATGAGAAAGAAATTTATTTTTCTATTGTTCTTATTTTCAGTTGAATAACAAAATTTGATTATCTAAACAATTGTCTTTCAATTGTCCATGCATCGTTCCAATTAACATCGAAACAATAAAGATACATAGATGATAGCGAACAATTACAAAGCTCCTCAAGGGAAATTTTCTCTATTGTTTTTAGCCTCGTTTTGTTAACAATAAGACAATATTAATTGAACGATGCATGGACAATTGAAAGACAATTGTTTAGATAATCAAATTTTGTTATCAACTGAAAACCAGAACAATAGAAAACAATCTTTCGCATCTTATTGTCGTGTTGTCTTATTGTTAACGATGCATGGACAATTAAAACATAATTGTTTAGATAATAAAATTAAAGATATTAACATAGACAACTTTTGTTTCAGTCCAAATCAAAACTGTTTCGCGTTAAGTTTAATGTGTTATTTGATGTATTCAAGTTATTAGCAAAAGCGAATAGTTTTAATCGCAGAAAAAGTTTGCCTTAATTGTAAAGTCAAAGTCAAATTTCTCTATATCACCATATTAATATTCTAATTGTGTGTTTTATCAACAGTAGCCAACAAAAGCAAGAACGTTGTGGAAAGCAATTTACGATTTGGTAAGTAAAACTTTTATTTGTATTTGTAACAATTCATCAAGTTTCTCTCTTTTTGTTTGGTATTGAACCAAATTTTGAGAGAATGATCAAACTAATCTCAGATCACATATCGTTTAATGTAAGTAGTTTTGTTCACTTTCGAAAGGTATTATAAACCTTCAGAAAGGTTAAAGATCAGGATGAGTCTCAACTCTGGTGAGAGAGCTTGATAGCTTGTTGATGTGGCTGATAACTGATAGTCAAGTTTGAAAAATCTTGAGGTTAGAGAGTGAGGTTAGAGAGTAAGTAACAGTGAAATATTAACCCTTGTAGATCAATTGGATAAATTTCTAACAATTCGCTTCTGAATTGCATGTAAAATATCTTCAGATAAGTTGTGATGTTGTTTTTTCACCTGAACTATTTGTCTTACAATTAATTTGTTAGAATTTCAATTGTGAAACATTCAAACGTTCTGAAATTTTCTTTCTCTATTTTCCTTCATGATCATCATGGATCGACTTTTATGAATACCATATGGTACTTTTTCTTCCTCCTTGTATTGTTGATTTTGAGTGTTTTTCCTCTCGTTTTCTCTCTATTCGTTACTGTACTTCGAAAACAACGAATAATTAAATAGCAGGTAGTTAAACTGATTGTCTTCTCTAAATTTCGATAATTTGTCAATTTAACTTGAGTAATTATTCATAACACGGAGATAAAAAGAGAGAGAAAAGCTCGCTTTTGATAGATGATTCTGATTTTTATCATGATGGATAGATATTGAGTAAGTTTATTATTTCTATTAAAAAATTTTGATAGATAATCTATCATCACATAGTGAAATAATTAAATGAAAAAAAAAGATAATAGAGAAAGTAAATTTCGATTAGGTTACGATTACGTGGTTGAGAACGAGATCTTTTTTTGTTAAATAATAGTGAAACTCATTTAATATTCACATTAACTTACCTTGAGACTTGAAGGGACAATATCTTTGTGCAAATACTGATAATAGATTCTCAAGATTGTTGTTGATTTAAATGTTAAGCAGAATGGGTTTCATGACTTTATATCACTGATATCGTAATTAACTGGAATTGATTTAGATTTCGGTTTAGGAGGTGAACTTTGGTAACTTTCAAGTTCCATTGATTTCCCTTTTTTCCACGGCTTCTTTTTTGTAGAAAACGTTCCATGTAAGGGCAATCTTTGCTCACAAGGTACTAGTGGCACAGGTTGTTTTGTTGGATGACCTTTTTGAAGGTTATTATTCTTATTATTATTCTTCTTCTTGTTGATTTCTTAGATCGAACACTTTGTTTTTTTAGCCGCTTCTTTAGTTTTCTGAAGATCACGTTTCCGAGTCTTTTCTTTTGCTTTAATCCGCTTTTCAATCTCTTCCAGTTTAGATTGTTCCTTTAGACGTTTTTCTCTCAACTCTTCTTCCTCTTTTCTCTTCATTTGTTCAATTCTTTTTCTTTTCTCTTCATTTCTCGATTTCGTCATCTGGGCTTTAATCTCGAAATTTTTTTGCTTATTTTGAATAACTTTCTCCTTCTCTTTCATTCGCTAAATTAGCTTTTTCTTCTCTCTCCTCCAATCTTCTATTAGCGGCAGAAGCGGTGAATTTTGATAGGGTAGATTTGATCATCTTTGACTTTTGAGGTGGTGAGAAATTGTGTTTACGTTTTTTCAAAATCCATGCCCTTTCAATTGAATTGTCCTTAGATGGTTGACGCTTTATCTCAAAAATGAATGTCATTGAAAATCTTAATCATTAAATTGAAAAGTTAAAAGTGTAAATTTTCAATAAATTCTCAACAACTTCTCGATCGATTAAATTGTTTTTAGCGAAATGCATAAGATAATATCTGATTCATCGATTTTCATTTTACAGACATTCAAGAATATCACAAAATGAACCATGAAACAAAAACTCCGAATATGAAGGGCTTCATCGTAAAAAGAATCCGTTTATCAAAGTGATTATGTATATTCGTCCAAAGATGGTCTGATTATTAGAACATTTGCCGTAAATGTCCAGGGATACAATTTTCGATCAACAAGATAAGGTGAAAGAAAATTACTGAAATTGGCTCAGTGTACACTTGTTGGCATTCCAATTGCATTGAGTTTTTATCATGAGATCTTGCTGCCGAACCTCGTTTTCATCATCCATATCCAGGGATCCATGATTGTTCAGACGCAAACAAAATGAATGTCGCAGAGAACTAAACAACGGTTCACATCAAGAGCCAATCCAAATGGTTATATAAAAAAAGGAGTTGTTATCAGAGAAGAACTAAGACTGCAGCTCTCGCATTTATTCGAGATTATGCCAAATTTATTAAAGATGAATCGATGCAGTAAATTCACCATCTAACTCATATATATATACATAGTATATTATTAAAAGTAACCATCATTATTACTGTTACCATCGACTTCAATCAATTTTAGATTATCATTTGATAACTAAGCTGAACATCATTATTTTGAAAAAATTATATTATATTATAATATTAAAATTATTAAATTTTATTAATTTAGAGAAATAACTGCGCAAATGAACTTCAATCAATAATGATTAATACTCATTAGTATGAAGAGGATTATATTATTATAATGGAAGAAGTTGAAATTAATTGGTCAGACCAAGATGATGAGAGAAAAGAAATAACTGCGCAAATGAACTTCAATCAATAATTATTAATACTCATTAGTATGAGAAGGATTATATTATTATAATGGAAGAAGTTGAAATTAATTGGCCATTTTGAGATGTTGAGAGAAGAGAAAGAGTTTCGAGACCATAACTCAATTAATGATGATTAATGCTCAATGGACCGAGAAGAAATATATTATCATAATGGAAAAGATTGAAATTAATTGGTTATACCGAGATGATGAGAGGAGAAAAAAAGCTTCGAGACCATAACTCAATTAATGATGATTAATGCTCAATGGACCGAGAAGAAATATATTATCATAATGGAAAAGATTGAAATTAATTGGTTATACCGAGATGATGAGAGGAGAAAAAAAGCTTCGAGACCATAACTCAATTAATGATGATTTATGCTCAATGGACCGAGAAGAAATATATTATCATAATGGAAAAGGTTGAAATTAATTGGTTATACCGAGATGATGAGAGAAGAAAAAAAGCTTCGAGACCATAACTCAATTAATGATGATTTATGCTCAATGGACCGAGAAGAAATATATTATCATAATGGAAAAGGTTGAAATTAATTGGTTATACCGAGATGATGAGAGAAGAGAAATAACTGCGCAAATGAACTTCAATTAATGATGATTAATGCTCAATGGACCGAGAAGAAATATATTATCATAATGGAAAAGGTTGAAATTAATTGGTTATACCGAGATGATGAGAGAAGAGAAATAACTGCGCAAATGAACTTCAATCAATAATGATTAATACTTATTAGTATGAGAAAGATTATATTATTATAATGGAAGAAGTTGAAATTAATTGGCCATTTTGAGATGTTGAGAGAAGAGAAAGAGTTTCGAGACCATAACTCAATTAATAATGATTTATGCTCAATGAACCGAGAAGAAATATATTATCATAATGCGAAAGGTTTAAATTAATTGGTTATACCGAGATGATGAGAGAAGAGAAAGAGCTTCGAGACCATAACTCAATTAATAATGACATGGACATGGACAAGATAATGGACAATCTGTATGTAGAGATCATGAGAGAAGAAAAAAGAGAGCAGAAGCTGCCATCAAGTTAGATTCTTATGGCTAGTATTATTCTATGTAATTGAATTTTTTTTGCTTATAAATGTTCTATGGTAATTATTTACCTTATGATAAGCATGAAACTCATATAAAAAATGCATCATATATAAAAAATATATAAGTATCTATACAGGTGAATAGATACTTTTTACCCTTACAACTTTATCAAAACCATCAATACACAAATACATATCTACATATCAAAAAAAACTATTTAAAAACACAATTTCGAATATGTAATAGTATTTTCATTTTTACCTTTCTAATTTCAAGCTTTAGTTTCAATTTTCAGAGTTGCAATTTCTCTACCAACTTTTGAATTCCTCAATATGTCCTCTTGTTTCTAAGCTGAGGGTCATTGAAACACGGGTTCAGTTCCTAAAATAACAAATGCAATGTACAATGGTTCATCAGTTTTTCCTATTCAACTTCTACCCTGTGAAAATGAAATTTTCTAAAAATCCAAGTTGATTTGTACTTGATCATTTTCTCAGATCGTTTTATCTTTATACCATATCAACAAATTGTACAAGATTTGTACACGATTTTTTTCAAGAATTTAGCTTGATTTGTACTTGACTGTTGTATAAGGAGTTAGGATCATACGCTAGCCGTAATGGAAAATGATCCAAAGAGTCAAAGAGTGTTTGATGGACATACCAACGGTTCTGTCGGTCGTGGTATTCGGGTAGTAACTGATGATGAACTAATTGTGTTTGCCTCATAAGCCAAATGATTGATTATCAAGTAACTAATCGCGACTTTGGCACCAAAATATCAAAAAATTCTCAGCAACATAACTTTCTTATCGTTTTTTGCTCTTTCGTCATTGATGATATGATTGTATATGCTTCTCTTAAAACTGGCCAATCAATAGAGATCACCTGTCAGTCAAAGTTTATATTTTTAAGATTATGAGATATCACAGATTAAATCTGAAGTATTTTAATCGCGCATCTTATTATAGTCAATGATTGTCACATGCAAAATTATCGAAAGAGAGTAAATTGTTATCCCCTCATGACCAGGATTTGAAGAATAATAGATAAATCAACTATAAAACTGACTAGTTTTCTCGTTAGGCAGTTACATTCACTCTGAAACTTTATTCGTTCATTTTGGTGTCTAGTTCTCTATACATATTTCGCTACTTATTTTGTTTTGTTTTGTCTTGTTCTTTTTCCTAACATTAACATGAGTAGTCCATTGGAAGATCCACAAATGAGTTGTTGTCCGAAAGAACCCATTTGTGAGGGTTGTTAAATATGTATATGCTGGTGGTTTGATAGAGAAATTTTGTCATCAACGTAAACGGCCATGATTTTCGATCAACGAGTTTGACTGAAGTCAAACAAAATTGAGAGAAAAATTCAAAGTTTCACGTGTACACACACGAGCTGTATTGGAGTTTTTCCGACGTTGGATTGTGCCAATGTACCTCGGATCCACCATCCATACCCTGGGATACACGATTGTTCCAGCAAACCAACAGGTTCTTGTCAGAGAAACCAATGACTGTTGTTCACTGCCAGGGTCTCGCACCATAAAGTCACGAAGCGGTCGTTACCAGCGAAGCAAAGACTATTGCTAGTAATTTTATCCGACATTATGCGGAAAACATTAAGATTGAATGTTTTTTTGATTGAATAAATGAATTTCTAATAAAATTACTTTTGACATCATTCCATTTGTTGACTTTATTCGGGAATTTTTCAGCTAAGAAAATGAGACTCCAACAAGATGTTTAGTTCGCGCCAATCGTTCATATTATTGATAATGAGGAAACAACAATAAAAATTATTCCAATAAGTATCTATACACCTGTATAGATACTTTTACCTAGCAAAAGTCGATAAAACTTTCGTGTTTTCGTCTTCGCTTTGAATGATTAATCAGGAAAATGATAACTTGAGTATTCATGTAAAGTTGAATCTTTTGAAAATGGTAAATTTAATTCGGTTTAAATTATTCATAATTTTGCAACTGAACTGAAGAGAATAGCAAAGAAACAATTTTCGATTTCAAAATAAATCAATTCTGATAGTCAGTTTAATTCTACTAGAATGTAATAATCTTCTCGTTCAGAATTGCCTAAGCTAATATTTCATGGTGTGATTAGAACTTCAACAGAAAATCTTTTAATAAGTATCTATACACCTGTATAGATACTTTTACCTATTGAAAGACGAACCTCATGTGAAGTCGAGTCTCTTTACAAATGGTGATGGTAAAATTTTATTTGGTTAATTAAATTTAGTCAATGAAACTTATTCATCGAAAATCTTTATTTGTTTCAAGTTTTTTTGTTACACTTTGTTGAACTTCTAATGAGTCACAGGTTCGGTTTTTAGGCATGAAATTTCAATTTTCGGAATGTTATTTGTGAGCCTTGTGTGGTTGTCAATTGATACACTTCCGTCAGGCTGTTTAGCTTCTTGTTCAGAGATCCTCGAGTCATCAATGCCAGAACAATGATACAATGTGGCTGCCAACCTAGAGCCATGACTTTCCGGCATCTAATAGCGTCACCCTGCCAGTTGAACAACTCAGGACATATTCCACACTCGTAAAGCTCGTGCTCCTTTAAATGGTGTTCCAAATCCTTGTAACTATAACCCAGAAAATCATCACAAATAACACATTCGTATTCCCAATTATCAGGATTATCGACAGAAGGTAAAACTAAATGGGATGCTTTGCGCTCAACAAGCAATACAAATAATGTTTTGCTGAGCGCCACTTTGTACCATTTTCCAGACGGTAAAGTAAAACTTCACACTGGTGAATGAAAACTTACTAGGGTGAGATACAATGAGATTTTATTCAATTACTGGTCTCTCCGTTTCCATGTTTCAATTTATACATGAAATAGTGTTGTCTCCGCCCTAAAATGAACCAGATTAACTGAATAGTTCTTTCTTATCTATTCTGATTGTGCATTGTGCTTAAATTATCACAACAGAGATATCGTATATAATCGCTAAAAGCTTATAAAAGTAAATTTACTGGTTGATTAATTGAATTGATTTGAATTTTTTCAGTCTTTCTGTTTTATTCAATATGGATTTCATCACGTTGCAAAACAGCTCATCTTCTAGATCTAATGAAATAGATCAATTAACAGAACCAGGTAAAATATTTTAATTTGGGCTCACGAAAATACTTTCTATCAGTGTGGTTTATGTTACTGTTATGGTTCCATTTCTTATGATGACTTGGTTGAGCACGTAACAGCTCATAGTATAACTAATCTAACTTGTTTGGGAGAAAGCAATTCGGAAAGTGAGACCGGTGAAAAAAGAACCAAACGGAAAACCCAGTTAATGCAGTTTTCAAATCTGAGGAGTTGAATGTATCCATGATCTATTAACTAGTGCACAGAATGAGCTAACAGAGCAATTAACTGAAAACAACACACCGCAGTACAGTGAGGCTGGACCAAGTGAAATTGTAACACCTTCATACAACAACCAAATGAGGAAAAGTAATTGTTTCTCCTGCAAAAAATATTTGCTCAAAACTCTGGTATTGATTTGGGTGATGAATGTAGCTCAACTTCCATTGATCATAAAACAAATATCATGCTACATTTGATCGGTTTGACGAAGGCAAATTTAAAAATTTTGAATTCAAATCCCGTTTATAAAGCTTGGGCAAGTTTGGAAACAGGTGATCTCGTATGCCAGTTTTGTCAAAGACAATATAATATGGCGACAGACCTCAGGAAACATTACATGTCAAACCATGGGATCGACAAGAAAATGTTGTCATATAAAGATAAACGCTATCAATTCGAAAATTTCCTTAAATTTTATCTGCAATTCCGTGATTGACTTGGACAACACATATGTATTGAAAAGTGTTTGTTGAACCATGCAGAGAATAGATTTTATAAATAAATTCATTTTTGAACTAGAAAATTGCCCATCACTCATTTACACAATTTGAGAGTGACTGTTAAGTTAGAAGTTTAGAAGCGTCTTCACTATGGACAGATAGGGCTGTTCTTGTCGAAATATAAAATATAAATAGTTGAAAGAGGATCTATACACTAGCTTTATTTCTCTGTTTTCAAATACACAGCCAATGATCATGTTTTCTTTATGCATTGAATCTTACAACAAAAGATGTAAAATGGTTCAGAATTCCGCTCAGCTGAAGATTATTTAACATATGGGAATGTATTCGATGATAGTTGTTTTCTTGAGTTTTGATCCATGTCTAGAATACGAATGTTTACTTTGTGATGATTGTCTTTGTTTTGAGGTGTCAGACATTTATGATCATCTGAAGACTGTTCATCGTCTTCCATACCGAGTTTGTGGCTGTCTTTTCGGAACAAAGCCGTGCAACTGCATCTTACCAAACAACAAGTGAAACCGTGTCTCTCATAGAAAAACACACACAAGACAGAGAGAGAGAGAGAGATGGAGATCAGCACGAGAATATCAACAAAACCTCAATGTATAAACTCTTTCGGCCGACTTACAACGTAAATCATTGAACCATGAGCATGATGCATGTGACAATACCGCTGAAAACAGACAACACAAGAATGACAACATGCTACTGAAGACCGAGAACTCGATCAGTGAAAGCCAAGAATCACAACAATATTCATTATTTTATGTATGATCAAAATAAATGGAAATAAAATTCATAATTTTACTATGTAAAATTCTCATAACAACATAAGCTTGAAACTTTACTGTTCAATGGCTGAGCTAAAAAATGTTACGATAGGTTTTTACGATAGTTGTTCAACTCAAGCCATTTCTTGATAATTTTATTCAATATCTTAACGTTTAGTACATTTATTATTATTAATGTTTTTGATTTGCGATTGGTAAACCAATATTGAGAGTTACTTGTTTTGTGGTTAACATTAACAGTTCACCAGTTTGATCATTAATAACGAGTCTGTAATATCCTGTAAGTGTTTGTTTGCAAACAACACAACAGAGTTAACAGTTTGTGATATACTCGCACATGAATAACAAATCCTGTGACCACAATTAGAATACAATAGATCAGTTTTAAAATAGTAATGGCAGCATGGACAACAAGCGTATTCATGTTTCTTGATTTCAATGTCGATTTTCAGTATACTTTCTTTCTTTGCCATCGCCGTTGACTGGAGTTCCCGCTGATTCGTGTAGCATCTTGATACGTCTGTTGTAGCTTTCCTTAAGTGCGTTTCGTATAATTGGCCTTCAAACAAACGTTTAGCATCACTCGCATCTTTTCATTCTGCTTATCGATTGCAGTGAGCAGGTCAGCAGCTTCTTTTGTTAGAGACGTAAGTCCGCACTCTTTCATTGCATGTAAACGCTGTTCCTGTAGTTCGGCTAATTTTCCATCCAGCACGAGGATGTATATTCTCCATCCGTTTTGCCTTGTCGAGAATATCTTTATCGATGAACTCCAATTGATACGGGTGACTTTTCATGATGAGAAATCTGAAAGCAGTTTCTAAATCATCTTTAACCATTGGATCAACTGCACAGAATTCGTCTATGGAAGAACGAATTCGTTTGATTCGTTGATAATAACGTGAATAGGAACTGGAACCTTCATCGATTTTTCTTTTTAAACCTTGGATAACATCATCAGGAGAAATCGTTGAAATATCATACTCAATGGGACCTGGTACACGTAAATTGTCAATAGACATGAAATTGGTTGACATCATATTTGCCATCTCTTTGTCTGTTGGAACTGATTGAGTCATTGTAACGTTTTCAAAACAAATGAAAATAATATTTTCTTCACTAAATGAAAATCAAAACAATCAATGGTAGCATGAGTGGAGCGATCTCGCTTGCATATGCGGAAAATCGACATATCTTTAGATGAAAAGATGATAAGAGGTGGAAGAATCATCCCATATTTTATCTATAAGTCTAGTTAATGATGTTAATACAAAATAACTAGATAATAGATATATAGATTAAGCAATTGTATTGAAAAACAATATAAATTGCTTAATCAATCAGTTTTATTGATTAATATCATTAGGTGATCAATTTTGTATACTGAACAAGTCAACAACGTACTTCAGGTTTACTGTGTGATAAGCAATTAAATTTTATAAAATAATTGAATTCCCTTTTGGCCATGAATCTCAAATGGGAATGAGAAATGCCAAATTCTATATTATACTAAACTCAACATCAGTCTGTGATCATATACTAGCTGCTCAATACTATCATGTTACTGGTTATATCATAAATGTAAATAAGCAACCTCAAACCCTTGCATATAACCTGATTGTAATTAAACAGAAAACTTGTTGATGATATTCATTACAAACGCAAGTTGGAAGGCAATATGTTTAATATTTATTCGACATAGCATTCAAAGTCATACAATTCAAATTTTTCAGTTTGTATCTAGATAGAATAGATCTGAAAGGTGGCTTCCATGTGCTCTTCATACGATAACGAATTTGCGCTGTGGTGGAAGTTAGATGCTCTGTTTCTTTCAGCGTCTACCTGTTCAACTGGCCAATTAGCTTCAAATTCGTTTTCCTCATCATCATCATGTTCTGAGCTTTCCTCGTCTTGCACTTCAGCTTGTTCATCATCATCATCACTGTTGTCACCATCATCATTTTCGTCTTCATCTCCGTTTTCTCTTTCGTTGTCTACTACTTCTTCTCCTTCGCCATTAATTTGGTCATCATCGTCATCAGACTCACCACTGTAGTCATTACTGTCATCGATATCAACATCAACTCCTATATCATCTTCATCGGAGTCAGGAGAGTTCGTACCGTAATAAGCCTTCTCTGCGGATTCATCAACAATTCTTTCAAGATGATCACATTTGTTGGCTTCTGCTCGCCAGTAAAACTTTGCGTTACAAATATTACAGACATACCTGTCATGTTTAACTCGATGTCTATCCCATCTTTCATAAGAGGCAGCAACGAAGTTATCACACAATAAACATTCATAATCCCAAGCGTCACGATTAAATTTAGAAGGTAGAACTAGATGAGACTTCATTTCACTTAAACGACAATTCAAGTAATCGGAAGCTTGACGAAATTTTGTACCATGCTTCCTTCTCCACATGAAAATTTCCATTATTGAGAATGGTTCGATTTGTTGCGACTTTTCAAAATGAACAAAAAGAGAAGTGAAAAAGATCAAGAAGTCAATACTGTTATGATTTCTTATTGGCAATTTGCTTTTTATTTTATATCTTTGAAAATGAGTTCCATTTACGATAACATTGTTGTTATGATAACATTATCAGAACTCTTACTTATTTTATTTGCTCAACTCATTATAATTTTATATGTATACATGTTGCAAGAAATTTTTTGACACGTAAAAAGCCGTATTATGATCCTATGAATTATCTTATGACATCCGAGCTTTTTTATCAAATGATGATTCAGTGCCACCATCAGTATCAGTTGAATAAACGATTTGTCTTTTGCTTTTTTCAGACTTGCAATCAGAATATGGTTCCAAATCAACAGTTTCTGTCAGAAATTTGAATCTCGTTCTTCTGTTCAATGTCTTGAGTGTTAAATTCGAAAGAAAATAAATCATGTAATTGGTAACAAGCAACAGGGTTCTGTGATCCACAATAACCAGAGTTGGTATCCACGTTGTGATCATTTGACTCTTTATCTAGAGCGTTGCCAAGATGTCCTCTATTGCGATCTCAGAGTTTCCACAAACAATGGACTGTGAATTGTAATCAACAAGATATGTACCAATTTTTTCGTAACTAAACTGTGGTAATTCATTGCTTTGTTCTATTGCAATTAAATTTCTCCACAGTTTGACCATTTCTGAACAAATCACAAAACTCGGACGAACGCAGTCTCTTCCTTCCACAACTACAGATTGAATTTCATTTCGCTGGCCTTTTTCAATTTTAACATCCAATTCTGCCTGTATTTGCTCCAAAGATTTATCCACTTGTAAGGCCTCGAATTCCAAGTAATGCAAATATTTCATTACATCGAGATTGCAATCGAAAGTGATGAGGTTCTAACAAACTTTGCATACACTTTCAACACTCTGCAGGCATCCATTAGACTTGCATATGATTTACTGATAGATTTCATATTTATATAAAAAGTCATTTATAATATTATAAGCATAAAATATGACCAGATAGAGACCAAATCATTTGAAAAAATAAATTAAACAACAAGATCAAAGAAAAGAGATAAAATAAAATTAGATAAGAAATAATTTAATTTTCGTGAGTTCAACTAGAAGCAAAAAGCATGAGGTTCGTTTGAAAATCATATTAATAATAATTTAAGCTCGAATCTACTCTACATCTTTTAAAAACGACATTTTATACAATCGAAAGAAAAAAAAATGAGTTGTTGGCTGAAACACTTTCTGATTTTTTGACTTAAAGGTTGTCTATTAATAGTGATTGCGAATCTTATCTCAAGTATACACAAGGTTTACTAATCTATAATCTTGTAATAAGAAAATACATAATGTAGATAATCAGTTAAATAAGGAGGATGGTCGCCGAGTTTTAGTTTTGAGTTAAGAGTTGAAACTTTTTTGTATTTGTAGAGCCACAAATATAAAGTCCAAATATATTTATTTTTTCCTGATCTAATCAGTAGTTTTCGAGAAAATCGAGTTCGAATTTAGTAGTAATAAAACCTCCGCTTCTGAGCCACTCAGAAGCGAAAGTGGGGCAAAAATTGTTCATTATTTATATAAATTCGAATAAAATCCTTCAAATTAATGCAGTAGAATGGTTACGTGTTTTTTGTTACTAAGCAACATATCACGTGACCATTCCGTTTTCACTTTTTCTTCAAGGCATGAGGACAATTTTGGTGAAACAAACATTTGTAGCTACTTTCTCCTGGTTGCCGGCTATAGAACTTTTCCAGGAAATTTTTCGAATATAAGTTGCTCACAATCTTTGAGGTTGAGATTTCTACGATTGAATATTGCGTGCCTTTGTATATCAGATTGTGTTCTGATTCGAGTTCCATTCTTATCTGCAATAACGCCGGCTCAGGTTCAGTTTCAGATTCGGGTCCAGATTTTGGTTCCAATAAATAAGGTTCTATCGGTTGGTGAGACGGCGATTCTTGAAAATAGTTCATTCGATAACGAACGAAATTTTTTGTTTTTTCAGAGAGATCTGAAGTTTCCGCATAATATATAATATCCTACTTTCTATTGACTAAAGAAAAAGAATACTTTGTTAAATTTCAGAGTAACGATTGAAATTAAAGATATAGCTTATTAGTATTTAAAAAAATAAGAAGATCCTGGTCAATAACGATGGGCTCTCCAAGGGCATAAAACCTTTTGATGTTCAAACTTGCTTTTCTTAATATTGAACATTCAAAATTTAAATCACAAACTAAAACAAAGTTTAAGAATCACTGGAGCAATAGTGAAGATATTTTTTGTACAATTTAGAATAATCTATTTCGAGTTTAAAAAAGAAAAAGAAACATTGGAAAGTGTTTGAGCATAGAGAAAATACTTTAGTTAGAAGTAAACTAGTTGCTTTAAAGATCAACCACTATAGCCCGCGAACGAGATGCAAAGTGATTGCGCATGATCCAAAAAAACTTGATCAATCGCCTAACAGGCTCAGATTTGGGTTCTGTTTGTTGTCGGGTGAAGAATATGAGCTGTGATGAATATGAATGTATTGATTACTTTTTCTTTTTGGAACTACAGTGTTTTTTTGCGTGGATTTTTTGTAGAGCTGCTAGCTTTTTTAGTTACATTTCGTGCAAACAAAAGTCTTACAATGCGACAAATCATTTGAATCAATTTCTCTTGAATTGTTGATAAATTGTTGGCTTTTAATTACTCCAATTGTACAAATCATTTCAATCAATTTCTACCTAATTGTTGATCAATTGCCGGCAGATAATCAGTCCAATTGTACAAATCATTTGAACGATTTTTTGTTTACTTTTTCCTGTTTACTTTTTTCTTGTTTACTTTTCAACTACAACCTTACAGTTAACATTATTGCGTTTGTTTTTCTACATACTTTATACATCAAATGTCACACATCATGAACATATGAAATTGTACTAATGTGTAACAGTGTAGTGTGTAATAGTACACATAATTCACACCATGTACATATGTCAACATACATACCTTAAATACATATTTTAATAATCTATTTGATTAAATTATTTTATAACGCAAATAACAATGCTTTTACTTTATGTACCGTTTCAATTCCTTTAGTTATTTGGTAAGTCTCAAGCTTTACTTCTTATTATTGAATGTTTAATAATCTTTCGCTAATGGCTTAATGGCTTTCGATGTAAACATGTCAAATACGGCGGATAGTAATAATATAGTTCGAAATGTTTTAAATTATTATCATAAATCATGAGTAATTAATAACACAGTCATTTTTCATTTTCATTTTAAATATCAAATAGAACAACAACAAGATCATCAACAGCAACAAGAGAGGGAAGGACAAGAACAACAATCAACTGAAAACCAACAACAAAATGAAAGATAACAAACACAACAGACTGACAATATAGAAGCAGCAACAAATTTTGAGTGTTGGAATTTTGTTATGCTTGTTACTAATAGCATCAAAACTAACATTTACACCGAAAATCAATCGATTCGCAGTTGGCGAGAATTTTTATAGACATTGTCTTTCTCTATAAACATTACATGGTAAATAGGGTTAATAGACTTAAGTATGGGTACTACTCACGATCATTAGTGATTATTATAGGTAGTATTAGGACTGATATTTTCACTGAAAATTAAACAGGGTTTCATACTACTGAAGTTAAAACTACAGGCCACTTTTTCTCAGCAAAGATAAATTTTTAGATCTTGAAATTTTTATTTCATCGAAAACTTTTCATGCCCTTACAGAAAATCAAATTTGTTTTGGAAAAAAGTATCTGAAGTGTTCCGGCCACAATTCCGTTGTATTTAAATAAATGGACAACGATTAGTCCCAAGTGTCGAGAATGATCTATAACTTAATTTTTGAGACTATCCTAGTATGGGCTAACATCGTGAGTCAATTAATTTTTTCTTTTGATCAACAGTTTTACCAGAATGGAGAACGGAATCGCTAGTGGCCTTTTATCTTCGAGGGCTAATATTTCCGAAACTAAAATACTAAGAAATATCTGAATAAGTTAAGCCACCGTAATTTAATCAAGGCTACAAAAAACAATCAATTTTTGATACTAAAATGATCTAGCAGAAACTAAAGTAAATTAAAAGTTGAACTACACTCAAGTTTTAAACACCTAAATGTTTTGTGTTTGTTTGCATTAAATATTATTTCATCAAACGATTTCAAACTCTTTATAACAATATTGACCGATTTTTAAGATCAAAAATTCAATGAGAAATAGTCCCAAGTCCCTATGATATAGCGCAGTTGCGCAAAAAGTGAATTGATGAAAATCAATTGCACAAAAATTAAAGGAAAAGAAGATTAACTAATTAATAATGTTCTCAAGTAGTCAAATGAAAACTTAATTCTGGAGGTTCTGGTTGATTTACTTTTGATTTTTCACCGATATCGAGTGTTCTTCGCTTGCCGATTAAATTATTTCTCTTGGCAGCTTTTTACTACAGTCTTATCTCTCTTAAGCTGGAAGGACGAGTTAAAATTCACTAACTGGCAGCAATCAAATTTGGTCAAAAAGTCAAATTAAATTAAAAATTTTGATTCGTTTAATGCTACAAGATTCTCATCTCTCGACGAGAGATTAGATGGCTCTGTTTTTTAACTTAAGGAGGTTATAACTTAAGAGAGGTAAGTCTGTAATTGATTTATACAATCAACTTGTGAATCTTGACTAATTCGCTACTTTTTAGTTACCCTATTGCGCATATTATTGTTAATGATTTCTGATAATCAGTGATCTAACTTGAATTAGTCAGGCTACCTGGCTTATCAACATATTAACCTTTGAGATAAATAAGATCGAAGATTAACAGATCGAGTTAACCAAGTTCTACTGCTGATATTCTGGTGATGAGATTCTATTGATCTATCTAATTCTTCAATAAGGTTTTAGTAATTGAAGTTTGTAGTTTGAGATTCAAAAACTGTGATTAGACAGCTAATATTCTAAATTGAATATATTGAAAAATTTATCTATTTATCTCGGTTATTCTTGAAAAAAACGAAATGTTGACGAAGTGGCCAGGTGTTTTACTGCTCTGAACCCTCGAAGCCGTAATTTGTCATGAAATTATCTCAAGTAAGAAAGAAACTAAGTCTGCTTAAAAAACAACAGGATTCAATTTTCAAATTGTAACGTTACCGAGCGAACTCAGTTGAAAATAGACACAATGTTATAATTTTAAGGTTATATTTATAAATAATGGCTTCGACAAGTTAATTGTCACAATCAAATTTTTGACACTTATAATTATGTTGATACTGTTGATACTGGTGCTCTTGGTGAATAGAATGATTTCAATTACATTGATTCGGTATTTATACTAGATAATAGGTAACTATAAAAGAGTCAGAAGATAAATCTTGATTCACCTTTTGTTGGTTATTAATTAGACTGGGAATAGTCCTAATATGGTGTTGCTCATATTTAACTGAATAACAAATGAAAATCCATACGAGCAGATCATGTAAAGAAATATTCTGAAAGCAGACTGAATAACTCAAAAAGGATGTTGGTGTAACGCGAATTATTAAAATAATGATGAAACCAAATTTATCGCTACAGCATGTACCTTATAGAGAGTTTATTAAATCGATTATATTATGTGGAATACATAAAAAGTTTTTACGCGTAACAGAAACAATTTTGTCCAGATTGATTTACGAAAGATGCAACAACAGATGAACCAGAAACCACGGATGTTGATGATGAACCGGATGATGATGCGCCTGATGAGCCTGATGATGCTGAGTTAGCAGATCCTGAACCAGATGATGTACCAGATGATGAACCTGAAGCAGCAGTAGAGCCATTACCGGTAGCAGCAGATGATGATCCTGATGAACCGTTAGCAGATCCTGATGATGATGAATTTGAGTTACCGGCAGTAGAAGCGGTAGAAGCTCCTGATGAGCCTGATGATGCTGAGTTTGCGGATCCTGAACCAGATGATGTACCAGATGATGAACCAGTTGATGAACCTGAAGCAGCAGCAGAGCCATTGCCGGTAGCAGCAGATGATGATCCTGATGAACCGTTAGCAGATCCTGATGATGATGAATTTGAGTTACAGTAGAAGCGGTAGAAGCTCCTGATGATGATGATGAACCGGATGATGAACCGATGATGATGCGCCTGATGAGCCTGATGATGCTGAGTTAGCAGATCCTGAACCAGATGATGTACCAGATGATGAACCTGAAGCAGCAGCAGAGCCATTACCGTAGCAGCAGATGATGATCCTGATGAACCGTTAGCAGATCCTGATGATGATGAATTTGAGTTACCGGCAGAAGCGGTAGAAGCTCCTGATGAGCCTGATGATGAACCGGATGATGAACCGGATGATGAACCGGATGATGATGCGCCTGATGAGCCTGATGATGCTGAGTTAGCAGATCCTGAACCAGATGATGTAGATAGTTGATGATGAACCTGAAGCAGCAGAGCCATTACCGGTAGCAGCAGATGATGATCCTGATGAACCGTTAGCAGATCCTGATGATGATGAATTTGAGTTACCGGCAGTAGAAGCGGTAGAAGCTCCTGATGAGCCTGATGATGAACCGATGATGATGCGCCTGATGAGCCTGATGATGCTGAGTTAGCAGATCCTGAACCAGATGATGTACCAGATGATGAACCAGTTGATGAACCGAAGCAGCAGAGCCATTACCGGTAGCAGATGATGATCCTGATGAACCGTTAGCAGATCCTGATGATGATGAATTTGAGTTACCGGCAGAAGCGGTAGTTCTGATGAGCCTGATGAACTGATGATGAACCATGAATGATGATGCGCCTGATGAGCCTGATGATGCTGAGTTAGCAGATCCTGAACCAGATGATGTACCAGTTGATGAACCTGAAGCAGCAGCAGAGCCATTACCGGTAGCAGCAGATGATGATCCTGATGAACCGTTAGCAGATCCTGATGATGATGAATTTGAGTTACGGCAGTAGAAGCAGAAGCTCCTGATGAGCCTGATGATGAACCGGATGATGAACCGGATGATGATGCGCCTGATGAGCCTGATGATGCTGAGTTAGCAGATCCTGAACCAGATGATGTACCAGTTGATGAACCTGAAGCAGCAGCAGAGCCATTACCTAGCAGCAGATGATGATCCTGATGAACCGTTAGCAGATCCTGATGATGATGAATTTGAGTTAAGAAGTGTAGAAGAATGATGAAGCCCTGATGAGCCTGATGATGCTGAGTTAGCAGATCCTGAACCAGATGATGTACCAGATGATGAACCAGTTGATGAACCTGAAGCAGCAGCAGAGCCATTACCGGTAGCAGCAGATGATGATCCTGATGAACCGTTAGCAGATCCTGATGATGATGAATTTGAGTTACCGGCAGTAGAAGCGGTAGAAGCTCCTGATGAGCCTGATGATGAACCGGATGATGAACCGGATGATGAACCGGATGATGATGCGCCTGATGAGCCTGATGATGCTGAGTTAGCAGATCCTGAACCAGATGATGTGCAGTTGATGAACCTGAAGCAGCAGTAGAGCCATTACCGGTAGCAGCAGATGATGATCCTGATGAACCGTTAGCAGATCCTGATGATGATGAATTTGAGTTACCGGTAGAAGCGGTAGAAGCTCCTGATGAGCCTGATGATGAACCGATGATGAACCGATGATGAACTGATGATGATGCGCCGATGAGCCTGATGATGCTGAGTTAGCAGATCCTGAACCAGATGATGTAGCAGTTGATGAACCTGAAGCAGCAGTAGAGCCATTACCGGTAGCAGCAGATGATGATCCTGATGAACCGTTAGCAGATCCTGATGATGATGAATTTGAGTTACCGGCAGTAGAAGCGGTAGGAAGCTCCGGATGAGCCTGATGATGAACCGGATGATGAACCGGATGATGATGCGCCTGATGAGCCTGATGATGCTGAGTTAGCAGATCCTGAACCAGATGATGTACCAGATGATGAAACAGTTGATGAACCTGAAGCAGCAGCAGAGCCATTACCGGTAGCAGCAGATGATGATCCTGATGAACCGTTAGCAGATCCTGATGATGATGAATTTGAGTTACCGGCAGTAGAAGCAGTAGAAGCTCCTGATGAGCCTGATGATGAACCGGATGATGAACCGGATGATGATGCGCCTGATGAGCCTGATGATGCTGAGTTAGCAGATACCAGATGATGTACCAGTTGATGAACCTGAAGCAGCAGCAGAGCCATTACCGGTAGCAGATGATGATCCTGATGAACCGTTAGCAGATCCTGATGATGATGAATTTGAGTTACCGGCAGAAGTAGAAGCCCTGATGAGCCTGATGATGAACCGATGATGAACCGGATGATGATGCGCCTGATGAGCCTGATGATGCTGAGTTAGCAGATCCTGAACCAGATGATGTACCAGATGATGAACCAGTTGATGAACCTGAAGCAGCAGCAGAGCCATTACCAGTAGCAGATGATGATCCTGATGAACCGTTAGCAGATCCTGATGATGATGAATTTGAGTTACCGGCAGTAGAAGCGGTAGAAGCTCCGATGAGCCTGATGATGAACCGATGATGAACCGATGATGAACCGATGATGATGCCGATGAGCCTGATTGATGAGCCTGATGATGATGAGTTAGCAGATCCTGAACAGATGATGTACCAGATGATGAACCAGTTGATGAACCTGAAGCAGCAGCAGAGCCATTACCGGTAGCAGCAGCAGATGATGATCCTGATGAACCGTTAGCAGATCCTGATGATGATGAATTTGAGTTACCGGCAGTAGCGGTAGAAGCTCCTGATGAGCCTGATGATGAACCGGATGATGAACTGGATGATGCGCCTGATGAGCCTGATGATGCTGAGTTAGCAGATCCTGAACCAGATGATGTACCAGATGATGAACCAGTTGATGAACCTGAAGCAGCAGCAGAGCCTACGGTAGCAGCAGATGATGATCCTGATGAACCGTTAGCAGATCCTGATGATGATGAATTTGAGTTACCGCAGTAGAAGCGGTAGAAGCTCCTGATGAGCCTGATGATGAACCGGATGATGATCGGATGATGATGCGCCTGATGAGCTGATGAGTTAGCAGATCCTGAACCAGATGATGTACCAGATGATGAACCAGTTGATGAACCTGAAGCAGCAGATGATGATCCTGATGAACCGTTAGCAGATCCTGATGATGATGAATTTGAGTTACCGGCAGTAGAAGCGGTAGAAGCTCCTGATGAGCCTGATGATGAACCGGATGATGATGCGCCTGATGAGCCTGATGAGCCTGATGAGCCTGATGATGATGAGTTAGCAGATCCTGAACCAGATGATGTACCAGATGATGAACCAGTTGATGAACCTGAAGCAGCAGCAGAGCCATTACCGGTAGCAGCAGATGATGATCCTGATGAACCGTTAGCAGATCCTGATGATGATGAATTTGAGTTACCGGCAGTAGAAGCGGTAGAAGCTCCTGATGAGCCTGATGATGAACCGGATGATGAACCGGATGATGATGCGCCTGATGAGCCTGATGATGCTGAGTTAGCAGATCCTGAACCAGATGATGAACCAGTTGATGAACCTGAAGCAGCAGCAGAGCCATTACCGGTAGCAGCAGATGATGATCCTGATGAACCGTTAGCAGATCCTGATGATGATGAATTTGAGTTACCGGCAGTAGAAGCGGTAGAAGCTCCTGATGAGCCTGATGATGAGCCTGATGATGATGCGCCTGATGAGCCTGATGATGCTGAGTTAGCAGATCCTGAACCAGATGATGTACCAGATGATGAACCAGTTGATGAACCTGAAGCAGCAGCAGAGCCATTACCGGTAGCAGCAGATGATGATCCTGATGAACCGTTAGCAGATCCTGATGATGATGAATTTGAGTTACCGGCAGTAGAAGCGGTAGAAGCTCCTGATGAGCCTGATGATGAACCGGATGATGATGCGCCTGATGAGCCTGATGATGCTGAGTTAGCAGATCCTGAACCAGATGATGTACCAGATGATGAACCAGTTGATGAACCTGAAGCAGCAGCAGAGCCATTACCGGTAGCAGCAGATGATGATCCTGATGAACCGTTAGCAGATCCTGATGATGATGAATTTGAGTTACCGGCAGTAGAAGCGGTAGAAGCTCCTGATGAGCCTGATGATGAACCGGATGATGAACCGGATGATGATGCGCCTGATGAGCCTGATGATGCTGAGTTAGCAGATCCTGAACCAGATGATGTACCAGATGATGAACCAGTTGATGAACCTGAAGCAGCAGCAGAGCCATTACCGGTAGCAGATGATGATCCTGATGAACCGTTAGCAGATCCTGATGATGATGAATTTGAGTTACCGGCAGAAGCGGTAGGTCTGATGAGCCTGATGATGAACCGGATGATGAACCGGATGATGATGCGCCTGATGAGCCTGATGATGCTGAGTTAGCAGATCCTGAACCAGATGATGTACCAGATGATGAACCAGTTGATGAACCCAGCAGCAGAGCCACAGCAGATGATGATCCTGATGAACCGTTAGCAGATCCTGATGATGATGAATTTGAGTTACCGGCAGTAGAAGCAGTAGAAGCTCCTGATGAGCCTGATGATGAACCGGATGATGAACCGGATGATGATGCGCCTGATGAGCCTGATGATGCTGAGTTAGCAGATCCTGAACCAGATGATGTACCAGATGATGAACCAGTTGATGAACCTGAAGCAGCAGCAGAGCCATTACCGGTAGCAGCAGATGATGATCCTGATGAACCGTTAGCAGATCCTGATGATGATGAATTTGAGTTACCGGTAGAAGGTAGAAGCTCCTGATGAGCCTGATGATGAACCGGATGATGATGCGCCTGATGAGCCTGATGAGCCTGATGAGCTGATGATGATAGCAGATCCTGAACCAGATGATGTACCAGATGATGAACCAGTTGATGAACCTGAAGCAGCAGCAGAGCCATTACCGGTAGCAGCAGATGATGATCCTGATGAACCGTTAGCAGATCCTGATGATGATGAATTTGAGTTACCGGCAGTAGAAGCGGTAGAAGCTCCTGATGAGCCTGATGATGAACCGATGATGAACCGGATGATGATGCGCCTGATGAGCCTGATGATGCTGAGTTAGCAGATCCTGAACCAGATGATGTACCAGATGATGAACCAGTTGATGAACCTGAAGCAGCAGCAGAGCCATTACCGGTAGCAGCAGATGATGATCCTGATGAACCGTTAGCAGATCCTGATGATGATGATGAATTTACCGGCAGAAGCGGTAGAAGCTCCTGATGAGCCTGATGATGAACCGGATGATGAACCGGATGATGATGCGCCTGATGAGCCTGATGATGCTGAGTTAGCAGATCCTGAACCAGATGATGTACCAGATGATGAACCAGTTGATGAACCTGAAGCAGCAGCAGAGCCATTACCGGTAGCAGCAGATGATGATCCTGATGAACCGTTAGCAGATCCTGATGATGATGAATTTGAGTTACCGGCAGTAGAAGCGGTAGAAGCTCCTGATGAGCCTGATGATGAACCGGATGATGAACCGGATGATGATGCGCCTGATGAGCCTGATGATGATGAGTTAGCAGATCCTGAACCAGATGATGTACCAGATGATGAACCAGTTGATGAACCTGAAGCAGCAGCAGAGCCATTACCGGTAGCAGCAGATGATGATCCTGATGAACCGTTAGCAGATCCTGATGATGATGAATTTGAGTTATTGGCAGTAGAAGCGGTAGAAGCTCCTGATGAGCCTGATGATGAACCGGATGAGGTGTTTGAATCACCTGTTGGTGACTGCACAGTTTCTTCTGCATCATCTGTGTCATCTTCGGAGTCATCAGAATCGTCAGCATTTGATGTGGAGTAGCTTTTATCAGATGATGGTTTAGCAGGTTGTTCGTCATATGGGGTTGCTGGTTCGGAGCTGGTTGATTCTATGGGTGAACTTTTGGATCCTGCTTCGGACATTGAAGAGGCAGAAGACATCGATTTGGCAGACGAAGAAGCAGTGTCTGTCGGTATCTTTGGGCCACCATTTTTTCCAAAAAGATTCATGGCAACACTAATAGACCCATCTTTGTTGTTGTTAGATGGCTTTCCGAACATACTCAAAGCAGAGACATTGTTGTATATTGAACATACAATCACAATTAAAGGAATTAGTTTGGTTAAGGTTTGCATTGTAGGTTTAGATGATTTGTTCTTATAAGGTAAGTTATTGAACGTTGACTGATAAATTTCATCTTTTGCTTTCGGCTTTTATACGACTAGATACAACAGTTGTGTAAACAGTTTATACTCCAGAACTGTTATTGAGTTCGCGTCAGTTTTTACAGAATAAACAAAGTTTACAGTTCTCATGATTGTTATTAAAACTTTCTCGTTCTGTGTTGAATTTCAATTCAAAGTCGTCTACACTATGACTTAATTATTAAAGGTTAAAATTCATACAATATATTGACTCAGGCAAGTCGGGAAATTGAATAGTAGTATTTAATCATTCGGTTCAAGAACTTTCAAAATGCTATTAATTCAAGGTTTAATTCTAGACATGTTATTTTCGCATGGTAATTATGAAAAAAAATATAATAGCCATTTTCAGAAGTCAAAATTGCTATGACTGACCAAAAGTCTTTGTCTTTATGCATGTAATGTATTATGATTCAATCGGAAATCTTTCAACAATAAATGTATTAATTATTGATATAAATATACGCAGCTATAAAATTGATGTCCTTTAACACATTGCAGTTTATTTAAAACTGTGATTTTTGTGCCATGGTTCAATTGAAAATTACATAGTAACGGCTAATTAACAAGGTTGTGTTACATTTGTTTTAACTCCTATTTCTTATGTTGTCTAATCATTATCAATGGATATTTAGGTTATTATGACTGTTTAATTTTTTCTATGGAATTTTTCTGACTGCTTCTGGACTGCTTTTTTCTTGAGTTTTATTAGATCTCATTGAAGCAGCGATCTCTTCAATCTTCTTGCTCATTTCGTGATTATTTAATGTCTCTTCTATTGTGGCAAGGACATTTTTCTCATCCAAGTCCCAAGGATTTAATCGTCTTCCTATTCCGCAATCAACGCCCCGTTTTGCATTATCGAATTGATCGAAAAAGTAAGGAATCACAATCAACAGTCTTCCAGAATAAATTGTATCAAGAAAATTATTATTTCCACCATGATTTATCGACTAAAATTATAAGAAAAGATTAACTTACCAGGAAAAAATCTTTGATAGGAAATTAGCTTGATCATAACAGCATGGATTAGTGATTGTCTCTGGTTGATCCATTGATATTGGTTAGCTTAAATTTTTGACTTTCACATAGTAAAGTTTATAATTATCTATTGCTAGAAACTAAGAACTATTCTGATTGCAAGTACACACGATTTATCAATCTCTGTTCTTGCAATAAGAAAACAGAACATTGAAAATAATCAACAAAGACAACTTCAATAGTTAATAGTTATAACCTTCGAGTTTGTTTATTCTAATTGTTGATTATTGTTGGAGATACTTTTCGGTTTTACATGTAATTTAAGATTAATCAATTAAGATTTCAATTCTTCATCAGATTGTGATGGATGTTTCATTAGATAAGATTTCAGCAATAGTGAATAACATTTTAGCATATGAAGGCCAGTTTTAGAAACTAATGATTTAAAGTGACTATTTTCATCTTTCAAGAGTAAATATGGTTCTCCATATTCAATCAATTGACCAGCGTCCAATAAGATGATCTTGTCCATGTCGATTATTGTATTTAGTCGATGAGCTACAGTTAGGACAGTACAGTCTTTAAACTCTTTTCTAATTGTTTCCTGAATCAGTGAATCAGTTTGATGGTCCATATTTGCAGTAGCTTCGTCCAATATCATTATGCGATTCCGTTGTAAAAGAGCTCGAATAAGACAAAGTAATTGTCGTTGTCCTAAACTTAAATTAGATCCACCTTGAGTTACTATTGCATCTAATCCACCAGGCATAGACTCGATTGTCCGTGAAAGATTTACGGCTTTAAGGGTTGACCAAATGGATTCATCTGATTGTTCACTTAATGGATCAAGATTACTACGAATTGTTCCAGTAAAAAGAAGTGGATCTTGTGGTATTATGGATATTTTCTTTCGTAAATCATGTAAACCAAGTTGTTGAATGTCAATACCGTCAATTAGAACATTTCCTTGAAACTCTGACAATCGAAACAACACTGATATTAATGAACTTTTTCCGGCACCAGTTCGACCAACAATACCAATCTTTTCTCCTCCTTTAATATCGAAAGTTAAATTTTTCAAAACTGGACTAACTGATCCTGGATAGGTAAAGTAAACGCTATCAAACTTAATGTTTCCAACATCAGGCCATATTGAAGGTAACAAGTTAGACTTGACAGTTTTCCATGAAGGTTCAGAAGGTAAATCACCATACTCGAGGACTCTTTCGACTGCTATCATATATGTCTCAAGTTCAGCTGTTGATTTAACGGCATATTGAAGTGTCCCAAAAAGAGAAATCATCGTTGATATAATTAATCCAATGTCCCCGCCACCAAACTTTGTATCAAAAGTTAAAACAGTGGTCATTATTATGATCATTAACATAACCATAACCAAATCAAGTATCATTCCGATAGTTCGACTCGCACCAAAATTCATGAATATACAAGCATTATTGTCATTTAAATGGTGATAAAATTGTTTCATGTATCGAGACTCATAGCTGAATGTCCTTATTGTAACTAAACCTTCGTATGTTGAAGCGATTTGATTATAGATTGGTGACCTGGCTTTATTGATGAAATCAAAAAGAAAAAGATGCTTTGATTATTAACTTATTATTATGAACTTTCTTTCCAACAGTTATCATGCATATTGAATATTGAATTGATATTAATTAGTTTGATATTAATACAGCATTCCGAGCGTAAATTGAAGTTTACGATTGGTCGACTTACTTTGCCCTTCAACTCTAAAGATGTATCGTGCTAATCTTGTATATATTTGCCTTACGAACACAGTAATAAAAGCAATGGCAACTGCGAGTATAATGACGACGGGTAGAATTATTGATGTTACAGTTATAAGGCCAATGGTTTCCAATAGATCCTAATGTTTTAGAAATTGATAAACCAGTTAAAGGTATGGATGAAAAAGAAAAATAAAAAACACCAACTTACCACATTACAATAAACGATTTCCGTTGGGATGATTGCGTCAATGATTCCGACATCACGAGTGAACCTGTTTAATATCCGACCTAAAAGTTATTTGGACCAATTCAAGATTAATTGAGTATTCAAGTATTATTCATAAAATTGCACTTTTAAATTATAAAACAAGAATGTTGTATTATGCTTACCCACAGGATTATTTTCAAAGAAACTTAATGGTGTTCGTAACAATTTACTGAATATTCTATTGTGTAAAGTTTCAGAAGCTTTCAAACAAATTCGATAGTTCATTCCAAGTCTAATAAAAACTCCAATTAATAAAAATATAATTAATCCCAAATAGATTAAACCATTTCTTGTAACAAAAGGTTTAGAATATTCTTTGAAACTCATTCCATCCAATGTTTCATTGAATGATTGTGATAATAAAAGCGACTCATCTGACCAATTAGATAACCAAAGATCGACATAATTTATGATTCCTTGAGATGCGAATGATGTTATTAGGAAAATACTGATGAATATTAAGTTTCCACCAGCTAAAAGATAATCCAAATAAACTCGACCTTTAAGAGAACCAAATGAGATTTTTTCTTCACGTTGTTCCATTTGTTTCTCAATGATCGAAATTTCATCTAATGGATCCATAAATTGTAAGGAATTAACTTGTGTCAATGTTTTCGATTGTGTTTTGGTTAATCGTGATGGTGTTGGTAATCCATAAAGTTCATCAATCGATAACATTTCCTCTGATTTCTGATTATTCGTTTCAATTTCATTTGATTCTTTAAGAAACTTGATGAAATCTATTCCAATATTATTCAACTCCTTGAATGTACCAAAAGCCAATGCTTGACCTTCATTCATGATGAGTATTTTATCTGCTCGCTTTAAGAATTGTAATTGATGAGTAATCAAGACTCTTGTTTTTTCTTTGAGATAACCATTGATGCATCTATCAATTACAGAATAAAATTAAAAATCACAATTCGACAATAGGATCAATAGTTTACTTACTTATCGAAAAGATGTTCAGCTACTCCAGGATCAACGGCACTTAATGGATCATCAAGAAGATAAACATCTGCATCTTCATAAACTGCTCTGTTAATGGTAATGAGATTTCGGGAAAATGGTCAATCTAACTGCCGATTGAAAAATGTACATAAAATAAACTGAAATGGTACTGACCTTGCGAGAGTGACTCTTGCTTTCTGACCGCCACTAAGAGTATAACCTTTCTCTCCAACCCAAGTATTGTCTCCATATGGAAATGATTTTAGGTCTTTTCTCAATGAGCAAACGTCAATTACTTTTCGATATCTTTTCTCATTATAATCTCGACCAAATAAAATGTTCTGTCTTATGGTCCCAGCAAATGTCCATGATTCTTGAGGTGAATAAGATTTTTTTCCAGAAACAATACACGATCCTGATACGGTTACAATCTCATCAAGAAGAGCCATCATTAAGCATGTCTAATAAAGAGAGGAGGAAATTACTTGTAATTTTTATAAGATCAGTTAGAGTTTCGATTTCTAAACTCACTTTGGATGAACCAACCGTACCAATGACCAGTAATAATTCACCAGGCTCCAATTTCAATGACACATCTTTCAAATGGTCAATATTTAAGTTCTTAATCATCAATACATGTATAAGTTTTATTTAGAAAGCAATCATCGAAAATAGTCTTATAGATTCATTAACTTACTTTATCCCATTTACCACCATATTTATCAAGAATTACCGAACCTTTTGGATGTATTTCATTAATGATACAGTTAGTTGGTTGACTTATACTTTCAGTGTCATCTATCAGAAGAAATTCCTATTGAAAAAAAACAGTTATCAGAGTTCTCAGTCGATCTTTCAATAATAATTGATAAAAGATGAGAATAACTTAAACTAATTTACCTGAGTTCTTCTTATTGAAACTAGTGTTTCAAAAAAAAGTCCAACTCCTTTATTAATATGATAGGTGATCGCTGCTCTCAGTGAATTACATAAAGATACTGTAACAAATGCTAATTCTGGTGTCAAGGGTCGACCAAGAAGAACATGCAATACAAGACATGAAAATATCATAATTCTCGTAGCCGATGCATGAGCCATAATGTTCAAAAGTTTGAGAAGCGCTGATTTACCAATTAGCTCCATTTCTTTTCTTCATTTACACAAGACAAATCTATAATTATTTCAAGCACAATATTTAACAATATTTGGCTTACTTTCTTATAATTGAGACAATTTCAGCAAACGATTGCTCCCATGTGAACATTTTGATAATTTTTATCGATGAAATCATTTCCTCCATAGATTTTATTCGTTTTTCCGATATAAGTGCAGTTTTCCCTCTAATAACGATTTAACAAAAAGAGCATCTTTCAAGGTCTAATTAAATGAGTTTTGAATACCTAAATTAAATTACCTAAACTTATCAGAATATTTTCCACAGAGCACTTGAAACGGCATCAGAAACAAAAGTACAAAAACTAATCCAAGGCTCGCAACTCCAAGAAGGTAAATCATGTAAAGCAAAACTGCAGTCGCAATTAACGGTCCCAAGACAATGTAAATAACACTAAACATTAACTAATAAGAATAATTGGTTCGATGATTTGATGATTGATAGAACATACAATTCAAAGCATTTAAGTTTAAAGAATTGACTTACATCATTGAAACGTGAAAGATCATTTGATATCAAATTCAGCATATAACCAATATCAGTTTTCGTTGAGGCCGCTCGGCTCATTGATAACAGCTATCAAATTTGTGTGGCATTAATGATATTATTTCGTGAGAGTTTATTTTGTAGTTACCTTTTTGTAAACTAATGCTGTGAGTGCAGTTCTCATTCTAAGTCCTTGTCTCGAAGTTGATAGAAACAGCTGATGACGAAGTACACCATAGCCTAGGATAGCGAGTACTAAGCCGAAAGAGTAAAAGCAGCATTGCCTGTAGGTCACATTAGTATAATTATCAGTCGAATAGTATCGAACAATAAATCCAAGGAGAAAAGTTTGCACCAAATTCAATGTATCCTGAATGATTAAAAGAAAAATTTTCAGCAAATCTACGATTAATGCCATAGATCTAATCGATTAATCACATTGATCGTTAATAAAATTCCGTGAACTATTGTCGTCAATCCATGAGTTTTAATGATCGCTTTAAGTAAACTTGGGTCTTTGTCCTTCGATTTAGCATAACGAATCTCATGCTCCCAATTTCTATTAATTGGTAAAGAAAATTGTATTAGAATTGATTGATTGTCACTAAATGACTTTAGAATAAGATTACTTACTTTTCGAGTTGAGTTGTCGTTTTAAACGACTCGTCGGCACTAGGACATTTATATAAATCATCTTTAGTCGGTTCACGTTTCAAGCCAATTCGAATTAGGTTAAAGTTCCACCTTTAATTTAATATTGGTCTAAATTAATGATGATTTATCGACTAAAATTATAAGAAAAGATTAACTTACCAGAAAAAAATCTTTGATAGGAAATTAGCTTCATCATAACAGCATGGATTAGTGATTGTCTCTGGTTGATCCATTCTACTTGTTGCAACTCATCAACTTTATTATTTAGCAATTAAGTGACAATTTTATCTTACAAACAGTTATGACTATTTTTTTGTAGTACTTCAAGTATTAATACTTGTTAGTGAGCTAATCTCATTGTTCAATGACAATCTATTGGTTATAATTGTAATTTGTCGAGATAATCATTGTAATGATAAAAAACTTATCTGATTCTTCAATCAGTTGGTATATTACTCTACTTTTTTTGTTTTAATTACTTGTCATCTTAATCTAATTATGATAAGGTTTGAGGTCCTTTGAGATTAATCCTTAGTAAAACATAAGATATTATGTTACTTTATCTAATCAAATTGAGAAGCATTAAGGTTTTAATACCACAAGAACGGGTTAAAGTTGTAAATTAATTAAGCGGACGTGCTTGATTGTTGAATTTTAATTGATGATCTTGATATTGATTAGCTTAAATTTTTGACTTTCACATAGTAAAGTTTATAATTATCTATTGCTAGAAACTAAGAACTATTCTGATTGCAAGTACACACGATTTATCAATCTCTGTTCTTGCAATAAGAAAACAGAACATTGAAAATAATCAACAAAGACAACTTCAATAGTTAATAGTTATAACCTTCGAGTTTGTTTATTCTAATTGTTGATTATTGTTGGAGATACTTTTCGGTTTTACATGTAATTTAAGATTAATCAATTAAGATTTCAATTCTTCATCAGATTGTGATGGATGTTTCATTAGATAAGATTTCTCAGCAATAGTGAATAACATTTTAGCATATGAAGGGCCAGTTTTAGAAACTAATGATTTAAAGTGACTATTTTCATCTTTCAAGAGTAAATATGGTTCTCCATATTCAATCAATTGACCAGCGTCCAATAAGATGATCTTGTCCATGTCGATTATTGTATTTAGTCGATGAGCTACAGTTAGGACTGTACAGTCTTTAAACTCTTTCCTAATTGTTTCCTGAATCAGTGAATCAGTTTGATGGTCCATATTTGCAGTAGCTTCGTCCAAGATCATTATGCGATTCCGTTGTAAAAGAGCTCGAATAAGACAAAGTAATTGTCGTTGTCCTAAACTTAAATTAGATCCACCTTGAGTTACTATTGCATCTAAACCACCAGGCATAGACTCGATTGTCCGTGAAAGATTTACGGCTTTAAGGGTTGACCAGATAAAGTCTTCGGTATATTCGTCGAGTGGATCAAGATTACTACGAATGGTTCCCGTAAAAAGAAGTGGATCTTGAGGAATGATTGAAATTTTATTCCTCAAATCATGTAGTCCAAGTTCTTGTATATCTACACCATCGATTGAAATGTTACCTTCAAATTCAGTTAATCTAAACAGCACCGAAATCAGTGAGCTTTTTCCAGCACCGGTTCGACCAACGATACCGATCTTTTCACCTCCCGAAACATTGAAGGTCAAACTTTTCAATACTGGTTTTACTGAACCAGGATAAGTTAGGAAAACATTATTAAATCTAATGTTACCGACAACAGGCCAGTTTTTGGGTAATAAATTGGCTTTTAGTGTTTGCCATGATGGTTCCAATGGTAGTTTATCATATTCAAGAACTCTTTCAACTGAGATCATGTTTGTCTCAAATTCAGCCGTTAACCTTATACCATATTGAAGGGAACCAAAGACTGATAATAATGTTGAGATTACCAGTCCGACTTCACCTCCTGGAAATTTATCAGGAAACGAAAGTACCGAGATGAGAATCGTTGCAAGTAGAAAAATAATCGATAAATCAAGGCTCATTCCAATCAATCGACTAACCCCAAAGTACATAAATTTACAAGAATTGTTATCATTCATGAGCCGATAAAGTTGTCGAATGAATTTAGCTTCATATTGAAACGCTCTGATTGTGGTTAATCCTTCATAAGTTGTCGCAACTTGATTGTAAATCGGTGATCTCGCTGTTTAAATTATAAAAAAAAAATGAAAATTAATTGTTCATCTAAATTAATGTAGAAAATAAACTCACTTTGAGCTTCCAATCTAACGATGTATCGAGCTGTTTGTAAGTATACTTTTCGTACAAACCACATTACGAATACAACAACAATCGCAACAATAATAACAATCGGCAATACGATGCCGGTGATTACGATTACACCAACAATTTGTAAAAGGTTCTAAGAAAAACAAAACAATCAAATTAATTAATTTGAAATCAAAGTTCTATGAAATCAATTTACTCACCAAATTCATGAATACTAAGTTATTAGCGATTTGAACATCAATTATTCCCATATCACGAGTGAATCTATTTAATATACGACCTACGAGTAAGAATGATGATCAAGACATACAGTCAATGAAAAATTTTATTCTATTCTTTGATTAGAAATTAAGATTTTTATTACTTACCAACTGGATTGTTTTCGAAAAAATTTAATGGTGTTCGAAGTAATCGAGCAAATATTCTATTGTGTAAAGTTTCTGAAGCTTTGAGACAAATTCGATAGTTCATTCCAAGTCGTATGAACACTGAGATTAGTAACGCTAACATGACACACGAATAGATTGTTGCATTTCTCGATATAAAAGGTCTAGAATATTCTTTGAAATCGATTCCGGCCACGGTTTCATTATATGATTCAGAAAGAGCGAGGGAATCATCTGACCATTCAGATATCCACCAATCGGCATAGTTAATTATCGCTTGAGATAAACAAGTTGTCATTAAGAAGATTACAATAAAGACGATATTTCCACCAGCTAAGAAATATTCTCGATAAACTCGACCACCCAAAGTACCAAAGGTAAGCTTTTCCTCCTTTAGCTCCATTTGTTGGCTTATGATTTTACTAATATCTGTATCATCTCCAAGCATTAACGAGTTGACCTGCTTGAGTCCTCTCGCTGAAGTTTTCTGTTCACCTTTAGGTCCATCATAAAGCTCATCAATTGACAACATTTCATCAGCTCGCTGAATTGGTGTTTCCGTCTCCGTTTCTTTAAGAAACTTGATAAAATCTATTCCAATATTATTCAATTGTTTGAATGTACCAAAAGCAATTGATTCGCCTTCATTCATAATGAGAATTTTATCTGCTCGCTTTAAGAATTGTAATTGATGAGTAATCAAGACTCTTGTTTTCGCTTTCAGATAACCATTGATGCATCTATCAATTACAGAATAAATTTAAAAATCGCAATTCGAAAATAGGATCAATAGTTTACTTACTTATCGAAAAGATGTTCAGCTACTCCAGGATCAACGGCACTTAATGGATCATCAAGAAGATAGACATCGGCGTCTTCATAAACTGCTCTATTAATGGTAATGAGATCAAGAGGAAATGGTCAATGTAACTCGAGATTCGAACATGTCTAAATTGGTATGATACTGACCTTGCAAGAGTAATTCGAGCTTTTTGTCCACCACTTAGAGAATATCCCTTTTCTCCTACAAGAGTGTTATCTCCGTAAGGGAAAGATTTAATGTCCTTTTTTAAAGAGCAAACCTCGATTACTTTACGATATTTAGATTCTGAATATTCTCTTCCAAATAAAATATTTTGTCTAATTGTTCCAGAAAAAGTCCAAGATTCTTGTGGTGAATAAGCTTTTCTTCCGAAAACTTTACATGTCCCAGAAACTGTTGCGATCTCTTCAAGAAGAGCCATTACAAGACAAGTCTAAAGTTCGTGCGAAAAAATAAAAAGAGATTAACATTATTCACCTAACGAAACTTATATACAGCTCTTATTTACCTTAGCCGATCCAACGGTTCCAATGACAACCAATAATTCACCAGGATTCAGTTTACATGAAACATTTTTAAGATTAATTATATTCGAGTTCTGAAAGTAAAGTTAAATTTATATGATTTAGTCTTTCAGTTTTCACCTTAAACGATTGGGGGAAAAAGTTATATACCTTATCCCATTTTCCATGGTAATTGTTGATCGAAATTGTTCCTTTGGGTGTTGATAAGTCTTCACTACTGGTCAAGCTCATGGTTTGCCTTGTATCCAATAATAAAAGTTCCTGCGAGGACGAAAAAACAAACCAGAATTAATGAATCGATGAGTACAAGGAAAAAATTCATTGAAAACCATAATCAATTATGGTTAATGAATATCTAAAGATAATCTTTTCGATTTGTTATTCTTCCCCCTGTACCTGAGTCCTTCTAATTGAAACCAAAGTTTCAAAAAGTAAGCCAACTGAATTACCTATGTGAAAAGTAACTGGTAGTCTTAGAGCATTGCACAGTGATAAAGTGATAAAGGCCAATTCTGGGGTCAAAGGTCTACCGAGGAGCACGTGGAAAACGAGGCATGAAAAAAGCATGATACGTGGTGCAGATGCATGAACGGAGATATTCATCAATTTCAGAATTGCTGCATTACGAATCTTTGACATTTCTTGCCTGGTTAAATTGATTAGATTCCAATAATTAATTAACAATAAGAGTAATTTGATTTGATCAGATTAATAATAAATGAACTCACTTTCGAATTGATGAAATTATATCAGCAAATGATTTTTCCCATGTAAACATTTTAATTATCTTAATTGCTGATATCATTTCCTCCATTAACTTGATTCGTTTATCAGTTAACTTGGCTGTTTGTCCTCTGTAATTAATTGATTGAATTTGATAATTAGAATGCTTTTCAACTTGGTAACAAATTTATATTAGGTTTAAATAATAGTTAAAGGATTGTGATCAATTTTTCTCAATCAAATTTACCTGAATTTGTCTGAATATTTGGCAGTAACTGCTTGATATGGAATGAGAAGAACCAAAATTAATACTAATCCAAGACTCGCTAATCCAATTACATGGATCATATAAATTAGAACAGCGATCGCCATCAAGGGACCAAGAACAACATAGATAATGGTAAACATGAGCTGCAGGGGGAAAAAGATTAATAAGAAAATTTTTCTTCTTTTTGTGTGAAAAATTAAAAGGTAACTCACCTCATCGAATCTTGTTAAATCATTGGTCAGTATATTCAGAATATAACCAATGTCCGTTCTGGTTGTTGCAGCTCGACTAAGTGTTAATATCTAATACGAAAATATTAGACTGGTTAGAATATATTTTTCAACTTATCGAAAGAAGAAAAGTTTACCTTTTTATAAACAACCGCAGTTAATGCAGTTCGAATTCTTAATCCTTGTCGTTGGGTTAACATGATAACATGATGTCGGATTAATCCATAAGAGAAAATGGTCAACACTAATCCAATAGAACATATTAAACATTCATTGAATGTCACATTGGTGTAATTTTGCTTCGAAAAGTATCTAACTATTGATCCAAGGAGGAAAGTTTGAACCAAGTTTAACGTATCCTATGGAAAACAATAGAAAAGTATTAATCCTGAGAGATTATCCATCATTAAGCTTATCTCTAATCCTTTTAATCGATTGGTAACAATTATTAGTTACAATCAAATGATAGTACAGTCAAGTCAAGTGAGAACCACTAAGTCAATATTGATTCATGATAAATCAGAGCGATTATACCAGTTAATCATTAGGGAAAAGACTCAATGGTTTTATTATTATGAAAGATAAGAAAAAAACTATCTACATGATAATATTTAATTACTTACATCGATAGTTAATAGAATCCCATTGAAAATGGTTGATAATCCATAGGTTTTAATAATCGCTTTGAGTAAACTTGGTTGTTTCTTTGCTAATTTAGAATCTTTAATTTCTCGATCCCAATTTCTGTTAATTTAAATGAAAAACCAATGATTAAATCAGCTGATACTTTTTGGTAGGATTTTGATTTACCTTTCAAATTCAACTGTTGCTTTAAATGATTCGTCCACATCAGGACCTTTGTACAGGTCATCTTTAGTCGGCTCGCGACTCATTCCAACTCGTAATGTTGGTGCATTCCACCTGTAAAGTGGTTAAAGGTCACCCGATGGTCAGTAATGAAAAGTTGACCCAGTTGAAATTGTAAACATTTAAATATTACTTACCAAAATGTTGCCTTTGATAAGAGTGAAGCTTCATCATAACGACTCGGCTTAGTAATTAACTCTGGTAAATCCATTTGGTTATTGGTGATTAATCACCAATCAAGTTGAACAGACAATCAGATTAGGATAATACTAGTTTGTTAATTGTGAACAATTTCACTCATCAAATGAAGATTAATAAAAAGGCAGCAAAAAAAGGAGGCAAGTTGATTGGAATTGTAAAAACAAAAGAAAAAAATTAGATGCAACTTGATTTACACAAGGGGATTGAGAAAAATATTCATTTAACTTGAGATTATCTCATATTCTTAATCATAATCACATATCCCCACCCTCACATCATCATCATCATCATTATCATAAACATACACTTGTTTTTATCACCAAGATAATTCACCACTCAACACAATTAAAACAAATTAACTTTATGGAAACAAAAGTTGATTAGGAAAAGTTTAAAGTAGAAAAAGAAATCACTAAATGATCCAAGTTAATCCAACAAAATGGAAACAATTAAAATCTTTAAATCCAATCAATTTTATCGTATTAATATAAACGAAACCACAGTTTGTTATTAAATCGATGAACAATTTAGTAACCATTACAATAAAGAAGCGTTAATGAAGATAATTAGATTTACTATTAATGTAATTCTCGTTCTTTTAAATCATTGATGATTTTTTCTTCTCATCACTTCAAGGTTAATATTCAATTACTTTCTGCAATTGTATAAGATTATCTTAATTGTGGTAAAATATTTCTATTGGATTAGATTAACCCTCTATCTCTATTTTAAAGATAAAATCAAAATTATCATTAGGACAATTAGAGAGCAATTCAATGTGTCCAATATTAGATTTCATCATTAACCAGTAACAGAAAGTTAATTGTAATTAGATTTAGTTAATCAACTAAATGTTCCCATTTCTTCAAACCTCAGATAATATTTTCCTTGGCATCAATTCAATTTTAAACAATAAGGTTAAGATTAACTGAGAAAACTATTATTATTACTAATGACCTAATCTAACCCAAAGATTATCCTTGAACTTGTTTACTTAAAGAAAACAAAGATTAGAGTAAATTTAACCTTTCTTTGGATTAGGTTGATTGATAATCTTTTACCTTGATATTTGAATGAGCAAAAGACTACATGTACAACATGTAAGGGTAAAAAGGATGAAATTATTTCCATTATTACAGCAATTAAATAGTAATTATATTATTATGTTTACTCTAATAAAATGATAGAAAATATAACACACGTAGACAATTAGTGTGAGACTTTTGATAAATTGCAATTAAAAGTGGGTATCATTTAATTAGAGTAAATCAGCGCTGAGCTGATTGTCAAGTTTAATTGTGAAGAATTGGCTTTTTGATTTGTTAACTGGATTAACCAATTTTTTATGATCTTTCGCCCCCCCTCTCTCTCTCTTAATGACAATTAATATTAGAATTGGATTAAAATTTAAATCGTTTATTGATTAATCAAGATTATCCATAAGCCTTGGAAGTTGTGAAAAAGATTTAAGAAAACAGTTACTCATAAAATCAAATCCTTTGGAAATATTTTCATGTCTAATCGATAAGTTTGACCAATCGATTTGAATTTTCGCATGTCCTGGCTCGTGGTAAAAATAAACTGATCGATTTGTTCTTGAACAAAATTTCTAGCTGAACTTTGAGTTATTCACCTTGACCCTCTAACAGCAAGTGAAACTAATCTCGATAACAAGGTAATCACTTTGAACAGTTGAAACCTCAATAACGTAGAAGTTTATTGATAAATGAAAACTCAGAATCGTTCACCGGTATATCAATTATTTAACAACTTCGACAATTTAATTTTCTGTGGTGATGAATAGGTTAGATTAATTGATTAATCTCTCTACAATTTTATTGAATCGAAACTGGATGATGGTCAAGAAAAACTTTTTACTGAAGTATTTTACTAATTTTTTATCAAATTGTCACTTGTAAAGTTAAGAGAACTTTTGATGATTTTGTTGAACTATTTAAAGACCTAAAAGATAATATGTGTGAAAGAAAAATCAATCAAATATCATCAATTAATCAATTAAATTAATGATCAAAAGTTTTGAACTTTTTTAGCCTTGTATGTGATCCATTCACCAAATTGAGATATGACATCGATGAAACTACACTGTACTGTATAAACTAAATTTCACCCGATTTCTGGTCGATTTAGAACTGATTTATGTTGTTCAAAAAAGATTATTCAAAGAACATGGATGCAGTAATGTATCGGCACAATCGACCAAATATCTTGGTACTTCCATTTTCCAGATCTTTCTTATGGTATTTTGATTCAGGCAAATTCTAAATCTAATTAGATTCTGGCAAAACAAAATTCGGCGAACTTCATATCTAATTTTTTAACAATAATAGCTTTTTCATGTCAATCAAAAATCTCGAAGTTCTCTTTAAAGCCCGTAAATCGACGAAAAATCAATTATCAGTACTTTGAAAATCTCTTTGAAATCTATTATTTACTCCTTTAGCCCTAAGGTAACCTTTATGAGAAACGAATCGGCGATTATCTCTTCTTATATAAACTCTTGTTGATGCAAATTCGTATCTCTTCATCTTCATGGTTTAATTGTCGTAGAGCATATGATGAAAAAAGGAGCTCGACGTAAAAGAAACATAAAGTAGGCTCGTTTCAAGACTAAAATTGTTTGAATGATCATATATCAAAATTAAGGTCATTGAGTCCATTAAATTTTATAACACTAATACAATTGTAGTGATAGTTTTCCATGTGATGAGTGATTCAAACTGATTTTGTTTTCATTTAATCTTTGAAAAGAAGATTTGTCAACGTTAACGAATTTTTTATTTACAATATTTTCTTTGTTTCTTGAAAAAATTTTCTTTTTCAGCTCTTTCCGACTTAGTCGGATGGAATTCAAATGATCAAAGCCAATAAAATTTCAATGCCACAAACATATTATGTTCAACCAACCAAAATAACTTGCATATGATTTAAATTGTCAATTACAAATGGAGATCGAAAGGGTTGACACAAATTCAACATTCAGTTGTTGTGGTAAACTTGAGCTTATTAGTTGCAAGAACTGATTATTTAAGATCTATTAATTTCTCCATGGATTTCGTAGGAAGAAGTAAATTCTGATGAAACTTTTGGTACATCGCAATAACGATTTACTTAGATTCATGACAATTTCCCTGATCAGATCTGATTACTCGAGTAATCATTAACTTAATCTATTATCATTCATCTAAAAGATAAATAAATAGTAACCATATAATAATAGAGTCATAATTGTTGGAAAAAGTGAAGAGCAATTAGTTAATTATTTAGGAACAGGAATGAGTTAAGAAAACAACAATAAAACATTCACTTGACAATGGTTAAGATTAATGATGATAATCCTTTGATTCAAATTGTTTATCATCTGATGAAATCAACTATAAACGAGTCAATAATCATTAATATTTACTTTCAATTGATGGAAATGGTTCAAGTTTAATTAATTGAGGAGATGGAAACAAGATTTAAGGAAAATTGATTTATTACTGTTTCCTTTTGAGTTCATATGGGAGGGAAAATTACAAAATAATAACAATTAAGTCATAAAACTAATTATCAGTTTGCAAAGTTTTGTTGTTGTTGTTTGCTTCTGGTTAACAACTATCATAGATTGTCAAAGATAATTTAATCATCCCTTGTAACTCTTAATCATCCATCTGATGATGAGAATTCTGATTTAATAAAGATAATCGTGAATATATAACTTGTATTAATTGTTTTATCGCCTCAATTTACTGACAGCGTTTAATATTATCTTGTTAAGAGTGAAATTCAATACCAAACTAATCTTGCAGTTCTAAACTTTTATTTTGTTCTTCTGGTGCCATTTTATTGGTTCCTAATCAATTAATTTACAATGTTAAATTTATACAAATGCTCGAGTATTTTTATCCTTCTAATTGTTTGTTTGTCAATTAATGTTGGTCAATCAGCTGAATCTGGAAATTGGCTAACGAAATCATTGGATTATTATTCATTGGAAAAGTGTAGCTCTCTGGATAAATCAACAATCACTGGTGACTTTTATGGATGTCTTAATAGTCCATCAACTGGTTCAAAAAGTCCATCGAGTGATCAAAATGATTTAGGCTCTGGTGGTTGGGGTGGATATGGTTCCAATGGTGTATCAGGAAGGGTAAAAAGAGGAGCGGGTAATTTTGGGTCGTCCAGTTTCTTCTCTGGACAATCAGGTTTTGGAACATCAAAAAAATCCCAATCAAAATCTTCTTCTGATTCAGGACAACTTTCGTTAGCCAAGTAAGTTAGATTTTCTCTTGTCAACCATTCTTTATCATTAGAAGGTTCAAGATATCACCTTAAGGCCAACATTTCCGCTTTTACCCGATTTGTTTCGGCTTGAGAGTCGCAGCATTTGCGAAAATTGATATAAATATTTGATCCAGAAAAATCGTCAATAGTTACTATGAGTAAAATGAATGCTAGATTTATTTCATTTTACTAAATATTTAGATATATTTTTTTAATGATCAGTCTAAATGTTTATATTAAAGACATAATAATAATCATCATTGTTACAATTGCAACAGTTATTCTTGAAAAAATAACTTTACTAATTGATTCTTATTCCTACAAGTTCTAATTGTCAACTCTGTTTCTTATCTCTTTAAATAATTATAGTGATTTACAACACATTATTAATTGTTTTCCGAAATTGATAAAACCTTGCATGATTGCATCCGAGATACAATTTTTCAATACAATTAAGGACTTTTTCCAAGCTCAGTTAAGTTATGTTAATAACGCATCACTCATTGCAACAAGTAAGTATCAATAAAATAAATCGAAACATTATCGAATTGACGAATAGTTCGATGAAATATGAAATAAATAAATAATAAAATTCATCAGTTAAGGTAAGAGAGACTGGAAATGAAGAGAATCAGCAGTATCTTCCATAGTTATCAGATTCACACAATTTAAGGAATATCATAGCTCAAAGATCAGTGGTGATGAGAAATTGCCAATCAAGATGCTATTTTATTCACTTTTAATCAAACGAAACAAAGGTTAGAGGCGATCTTGTCAGGTCAATGTTAGTTTTCAACTATTACAGCTATTAATAAGAATCTTAGTTTAAATCCCCTCTGGGATACATTATCAATTTGATTGCATCTCATTAGAATCCCTTGACTTGAGTCTCGTCAACAAATTGATTTTAATCCATACTATTTGAGACATGGATTTTAAAGCAGAAGTGATTTGATCAAAATAGTTAAAACTTTCATTGCTCTTTGAATTGAATCGCAACAATCAAATAACATTTATTCAGTCCATGATATCAACAGTTTCTGAATCTTTTACATTAATGATTGTTCATCTTGCAACATCTCAATTGAAATATCTGCTGCAATTTACCACAAATTTGATAAATTTAATTAAATAGCAACAGTCGTTGAAAATTTGTGTGAACCTGCAATCATAATCTAATTGAGAATCATGATTTGCTGATTTTCATCTTGATGATATTTTCGAAATAGAATTTGATTTTCTTAACTTTAACTGTATTTATTTGACACCAATTATGATTTAATATTGTAACTACAAAACGGTCATTTGTTTTACTCATTTATCATAATAGAAATCGATTCATCTAAATGTGTTAAAAGTAATTCAATCGATACATCTACGATTTGCTATTCAACTAATATCCACAAACAGAATTGGTTTGGCTGGAAGATTAATTGGTTTGATGGTCAAATGTGTCATTTTATCGACGACATATCTAAATGTGAGATATCTTCATTTGACAAATGTCCATCAGATGTAAAACTATTTGTTAATGGACTTTGGGATGCTGGTTTAAAGGTAACTCCTTGTTTTAATCAAACTAACGAAAAGAAAACAACACAATCGTCAACAACCTTGTCATCACCTCCACCAGCTACTAATGGTCCTGTTGATCAAACTAAATCACTTGCTCCCGGTTCATCAGCCAAGCAAATGTCACCTAATCGATTACCTGTTCATCTTACTAATGTTACTAATATCAATTCCAATGACCAGCAAAGTTTAAACGATATGAACAACTTGACAGTCGATAAAGACTCGGAAAAATCTATCATCTTGAAAACTCGGGAAAATAACAGTCGACCCAGGTCCCTGGTCCCTGAGCGTTCTCGTCATTCAATTCCTGAAAAAATGAATGAAAATGATGCTTTAGATGGATTCTTTAAAGATCAGCAACCAGATTCGACAAGAAACAATGAAAATAATGATGATTTTGATGACAGATTTACAACCGGTACTAAAACCAACGACTTTCGAGGAAAAATGAAACATTCAAAGCGGGTAAGACTTCATGAAGTCGACGGAGAAGGTGAATCGCGTCACAATCATAATGACAACCATATAGATATCGAAGAAGAACAATGGTCAAGAATCAAAGAAGAATTTCGACGAAAAATGAGGGAATCAATTGAAAGCCAAGAATCAGAGGAAGATGAATACGAAGAAGAAAGTGAAGAAAGTGATGAAGATAAAGACTTTGAATTCCTAGAGAGTCGAATTAATCCTTCGGTAATAAGACAGAATAACGAGGAAAATGACTATAGAGACAATAGAAATAATCGAAAGAATATTAGAGATTTCGACTCTATCTACAAGAATGAACAAAGAAAAAGGTCAGAACTTGAAAAAGAGCATCAGCGGAAGCTTGAAGAAGCCGAATCGAGAAGAAGAAAAGAGAGACAAGAAGAAATGAGACGCAGAGAGTTTGAAATGGAAACTATGAAACAAAGGAATGAGATCGAGGCACGAAAAAGAGAGGCTGAACAAAGAAGAGCAGATGAAGAGCAAAGAATGAGGGAAGAGATCGCAAGAAATCTAGAGAGAGAAAGACAGGAAGAAGAAAGAAGATGGAAAGACCAGAAGAAGATTTTGAGACCAGAGTCGTGGATATTTCCAGATAACGATTGGGCAAACAATGAACGTAACCACCAAATGAATGAAAATGAACAGAGTCACCATCCAGATGAATCAAGCCTGGAAGATTGTTTCGAATCACCAGCCAGTACATGGTTATCATTGAATGATAAATCAGCTAATGTAATGGATTTAATGTGTCGGTAAGTTATCAACTATTGAACTACAAATAAGTGACCTGAGTCATTCTGAACAATTATCAATTTATAATTGACAATTAATTACTCCATCATTCCTTTTTTACAGTAAAATGGAATCAATTAAAACCTGCCTGGACAAACACTCAGCTATTAATCGATTAGATCATTTTAGAGTGATGCAGAAATCGTTTTGCGATGAAAACAATAAATTTAAAGACACCAAGAGCATCGCAAATGTGATGAAATGTTTAGCTGATAATTCATCCTCTGGACAAGTTTTGCAAACCAGATACCCGAATCGATCTCCATCCAAATTCTGGAACTATTAATAATTTTGACGCCCAACTATTTGGTTGGAACAAAATATTTATTAACAAAATTACAAATTTTATCTAATCAAGATGATTGTTTAATACTTTTTGACTATTGATAATAACGAAAATTATTGTATTTTAATAATAATTGGCTTCAAAAGGATTTGAATAATCTCGATTATCATGCAAAAAAGATTCATGCCTATTAAATATTTATTATTACATAGCTGAATTAAAGTAGTCATCGTTGATGAGCTTTGAGCGACCACTTAAACAATGAATATATACAGCCGTGAAAATTGAGTTTGTGCTTTTTTTTAAATCATTTGAGCATCTTGATTAAAATTATTGATTAGATTAAATTATAAGATAAATAAAAGATTTAGGAGAAAACAATTGTAACACATTTTACCAACGTGTTATTATTGTTGTTTACCTTATTTTGATTGTTAATTAGTTGATTTAATTACAATGCCAAGAGCAATTAGTGACCAACTAAGACTTCAAATTGCTAATTTAGTAAGTGAAGGATACAACAATTACGACATTTCAACAGAGTTGAATTTAAATAGAGAGACAGTTCGTCGTTGGGCAAATCGTTTTAGACAAGAAGGTAACATCAATACTCGTTACACTAATTGTAAAGGTAACTCCGTTTTGACCGATGGATCAAAAGAATCAATTTTACTTAAGAGTATCGAAGACCCGTTCAAACATGGAACGAAAATAGTCGAAGAACTGGAGTTAAACTGTGTACCTCAAACAGTTAATCGTTACCTGAGATCGAATGGACTAATTTCTCGTAATGCTAGTACAAAACCTAAAGTGAGTGACGAAGGTCGATCAAATCGGGTAACATTTGCTGTTCTGAACGAAAACATTGACGTAACGAAATGTGTCTTCAGTGACGAATCTTGTTTCTCTTCAGAAAAACAAGGAACGAAATTAGTGAAACGATATCGGTGCCAACGTTACGAACCAATTTATTGTCATAAAAAGACCATTGTCATCGACAAACAATATCTGTATTCGGTGCGATGACTTACGAAGGCCTAGGGACTTTAGTTGATTTAGATTCACGACTTAATAGTCAAACATTCGTAGAGATTATGAGTACAGTTGGCGTTGATCAAATCAAGAGTCGATTCGGTTCGAATCCATGTTATTGGGTCGATGACAATTGTCCCGCTCACACTTCTCTATTAGCTAGAGATTGGTTTAATTGTTGTAATGCTCTCTATGGGATAAATTGTACTCTTCTTCGTCTTCCACCTTATTCCCTGACTTGAATTTAATAGAAAATGTTTGGGGAGATATTAAATTTGAAATGTTAAATGAACATGATATACAAAATAATAGGTAACAAATGAAAAATTATGTTTTGGATCATTGGAACAAAAGAAAACAGTTAACTAATTATTGTAAATCATTTTATGATTCATTTAATTCTCGTTTACGTGAAGTAATTGAAAAAAATGGTTACTCAATAAAGTATTGATAACATATCTAATCACCAACATAATCATAATGATTTAAATAATTTTAATCAAGATGCGCAAATGATTTAAAAAAAAGCACAAACTCAATTTTCACGGCTGTATACTGTTAGGAATTTCAGTTTCTTTTTCTATGGCTTGCGCGCGTATTGATTTTGGACTTGATTTATTTTTCTAACAGTTGATATTTATTGGTTTTAGTAATTTAAATGAATCACAATTTAGGTTTAAATGAAAGTTTAATTGTAATTAAATGATGTTAATCAACCACAACTTTTCCAATTCGGAAATGGAATCAATTATTGGTTGATTTACCTTGATTGTAAATTTTGCCAATTTCTGTTTAATAATCATTTTTCTCGCCAAGTCTTTACGTTCAAAAGTTCTAATCATAATATTCCAAACTTCCTTAGCACTTGTTGCTTCTTTAATTAGACAAATATATTTTGCTCCAACACAACAGCAAAGTAAACCAAGAGCATTCATTACGTCTCTGAAATAGATTAAAATTCGTTGATCACCAGTATCCTCTTCACCAGTAATAACCGACCACAAACCTTCCCGTTTGAGACAATTCATCATTTTGAATTTCCAAACATCAAAATTCTTACCGTTGAAAATTTCAACCAAACCGAAATTGTTAACAATTGAGTTATTATGCATCACTGCGCCCATAACCAGTTGATATTTATTAATTCTAGTAATTTAAATGAATCACAATTTAGGTTTAAATGAAAGTTTAATTGTAATTAAATAATGTTAATCAATTGAAGGTAAGTTAATCTACTTACTTATTGTTAATTTGAGTTAACAATTCACACCAATTTTAAGGGATTTTATAAATGACCAAATAACAGAATAGTAAATGAAAGTTTACAACAATCAACTAATTGTTGTTTGATTTATTTAAACAAAAAACGAATTAATTATCCCTTAATTAGCAACTTTAAAAATCAATAAATAAGTTGACCATTTCTGAGGTAAATTTATCTTTGCTTTTCTAAGAAAGTCAATGTAACTTTCCAAGAAAGTCAACATAATAATTGAACTCAACCAATTCCAACAATTTTGGAAGGATTGATTTTGATGTTTACACAACAAGGAAAATTGAGGAAATGATGAATTTTATTTGGGTGGGTTTGCTTTTATATGTTTTAGGGTTTGGGTTAAGGCGCCATCTGGCGGATGATTTTTACAAATGAGTTTTTGTCGCTTGTGCGTTTAATCTTTCTTTGGTGGTGGGGCGTCTTCGTCTTCGGCTGCGTTTGGGTTTTCAGATTCTTCTGCACTGTCTGACTCACTGGAAGCATCGCTTCAGAATTCTCTGCTTTTTGCTGAGTGCTTAGTTGACCTAGTTGAGTCCATCTTTTGACGTCTCTGTTCGAACTGTTCCTTTGTCTGGTCAACCCAAAGGTCACTTACTGCGATCCCTGGGTGACACCTGCTCTTGTGTTTCGCCATGGCTCGAAGAGTCCTTTAGGAGGGATGTTTTAAGCGCACTTAGTTTTGCGTTTAATTTTGCTTCGAATTTGTCTTCCATTTCTTTTTCCTTTGCTTTTTCAGCTTTGCGGATTTGGAATTGTTTGCACTTGTTGCACCTACAGTGCGATTCAGTTAGTCTCTTGTGGGATTCCATGAACTCAGGAAATGTTGTTGTTTTCATTCACAGTGGTATGAAGAGATATATATTGGCTTGTATAGGTGATTAACTTTGCACTAACTGTTTGCTTATACGCACGGTGAGGTGTTTCGTTTGCGACTAATGGACGCAATCGAGGTAGATGACTGTTGTTTATGCGGTTACACATGTAGTGGAGTAGGAACCGTTTGCGATGACAGTGTTTCAATTTCTCTCAGCGTTGAAAGGTTTGTTTGCAGCAGGTGGACACGTGTAAAGATTTGTAATGAATTGTTTGGAGAGTACTGATTTTCTTGACTGATCTACTTGATTATCTAAGGGTTTTCAGTTTGGACGGTAAATCATTGTTGATTGGAAGTCATTTCCTTCTGTGTTTGCTTCCCCTTTCTTAGTTCGTTACTGGTGTAAAAGTAGCGATCCTAAAAGGTTTGTTAGGGTCAAAGCTAGAGTTCTTACTGCCTTTTATGATGCATTTCTCGAAAGTTTCGCAGTAATTAACGCGACTGTTCCGATGCCAAGGCGTGTAACCTCGTTCATCACAGGGAATACAGAAAGATTGTCTCTCACAACGGCGTTCTTTTTTTTCCTGTGATGTTAATGCATTACCACAGTTGGAGCATTTAGGTTTCCCTTCACATCGATGAACCTCCTTTACCTTGTAGTAACGCGTACAACACGGACATTGTTCAAATTTCAGTTCATCTAGAACTTTGTATCTTTCATCATCAATAGTAATCTGCCAGTTGTTGGCTTCCAGTGCATCAATTTTTCCAACATGAAAGGAGATTCTGGTTAATCCATCTTAAGTTTCTTGATAGTATTAATATCAACCGAGCCGAGATCTTGATCCATCTTTTCAAGGAAGTTTTTGTTTTCCAATTTTTCTCTATGATAGACAACAAAGGCTCTTCTGACCCTTAGGTTGGGTTTTACTTGCATAAGCTGATTGTTCCACCAGGATTTACCTTTTAGTAAGCGTAGAAATTCATCCACCGAGGTTGAATGAATCAGAATTTTAACTCTGAGCGATTTAACTTTCAACCCTTTATTGATCAGCAATCTAAGGTAATTATCTAAACTGATATTGTTGATAAATGTATCTTTGGCTTGTTGATTTCTCAGATATACAATGAGTTCAGTTTGTTTGTTGAAGTTCAGAAAGCAGTAGTTTCTTTCACCCCAAGTACCGATGTTGACCATTCTTACACTTCAGAGATTCTTCAGAGTTTAACAGAGAGAGACTTGTATGGTTGATATGTGATTGTAAGGTGAAAAATTAAGGAGGATTTGTCATATATCCAGGAAGAGGGGAGAGCAAGTAATCAGAGTAAGGAGAGAATGTGTTGTTGATAACAGAGAGGCGTTGAGTAGTCAAGATTGATTTTATTTTATTTACTATGATTGTATATTGTTGTGAAGCCTCATATTTACAATTACAAGACAGAGGACAGAGGGAGAGAAGGTCTTAGAGAGAATTTTATATGAGATTCAAACTGATGAACATGAATAAGTTGTAATGTGATGGAACAAAATGGATGATTAGGTTATGATTATGATTGTTACCATAGCAATGACGGTGAGGCGAACGATTAACCAACATGAAGTTAAGTCGAGCGGTATATTTAAAGTGTGGGAATCATACGATAATATCTAAGGTTAAATTTGTTGATTTCCTCAGTGGTTATCAATGGTCCAATCTCAAATGGATGCTCTGTGTGTAAGTAAATTCGTTTTTGGTAACCACGGAATAGGGTAAGTTCATTGATTAGTTCACCAATTTTTCCAGATGTAATGTCGCTTAGTATTTTCAGAGGTTCAACATCACGAATCTCATCAAAAAGTTGAATTCCAGTGAGTTGAAATCTGATACTGAGGGAATTGTTGATAAGTTGGTTCCTTACTGAAATGGGAAGTGCAAACAGAATTTTCCTCTTCCTGCCATCATTAAGGGTATGTACTTTATCAAAGAAGTCACTGAGCGCTGGGTTACTGTGTTTAAGTACAGTGGCAATTTCACTACGGTTAAAAGGAAGATCCAGTGGTAGATAAAGGAAACAATGGCTTTGGCTTCACCTTCCAGTTCACAGAGATCAATTTTCATGGTATCTTCATCCATGTTGTTTATAATGGTGGTGGCGATACAATCTGATTTGTTGATTTCCAGAGTTTCTGAAACGTTTATACTCATTTCACAATGTAAAATAATAGGAACAGGATGATTTGTTATTTATTTACGTTTGGTTTTCAGTTTAATAGCTAAAAAAAGGAGGAAAAAGGTGAGCAAGAGTGGCTCCCTCAATGGTTATACTATTTAAGTGGATTATTGTTGAGCTTGAGGGAAGATTCGGTTCTTGATGGTAGGAAATTCGAAGGGCCTTAAGGGTACTGTCTAATTATAATATGATTATATTGATGATTGATTTTAATTAAGGCAAGCTTAATCTGTTTAATCAAACTTGGGCATTTTTTATCTCCAGCAGAGTGTTCTCCTTTTATATGTTGTTGTTACTGTTGTTCTTGTTGATTACCATCCGCATTGAGAACTGAGAGACTAATCATAGGCTCATGAAGTTCAGGAATTTTCCATTTTATATTGTCTTCATTCGAGTCCAGGAGCGTGGTTAACTCGTTCTTGCTTTTCTCATCTTCCAGAATGATTTTGCAACAGGTTCGTCCAGCTTCAAGATCTTTTATACCAAGCATATTGGTTTCACTTTCAGTTTCTCAATTGTATTTGAGTAATAAAATCACTCAGATTGTCTATCGCTTTTTCTCTCGGGAGCAAAATTTTAATGGTTGGATTGAGAAGTGATAGTTTTTCCACTGACCAGTTTTTTTGTTTGCTGACCAAGTTCCTGATGTCTCCAAGAAGAGTTTCATCCTCAGATAGTATTTTTACACAATTCGAACCATGAAGTATCTTAATGTCTTTTTCCTGAATCAGTTCTTTTACAAGATCTTTCGCTCTGATGCCGTCCATCAGGCCATATTGATCATAGATTCTTACCGCTATTGCGAAGTTAATGTTCACCCTTGGCGCCAATATTCTGATAGTGTTTTCCATTTCAAGAATCCACTCAACGCGATCTTTACTTATCAGAATAATTACCTTCGACCTTAGTCAGATATGATAGTTATGATAGCTCTTGTTGTATTCGACTGGCTGTTGTTGTGAGGTGTGGCTCTCAAGTGATGGATGAGATGAAGGCCTTGTTGTTTCTCCTGTTTTTGTTGATTTTTATGTGTTGTTTTATTTTATCAAGTGATTTAGAATTCACCTTTATAAGTTTAAAGCAACGGGGGGAAATCTTGTTATAAAAATTACTAATTAATTAATCACCATTTTTCACTTTCACTTTGTTTCTTTATCTCTCAGAGTTTTTTTCTTCTTCTTTTTTTGTTTCTTCTCCTAACAGCAATTAACATTATTATTGAAATTTAAACAATTAAGGTCACTTTGGAGATCATTACTAAGATCAATATTTTGAGATTCATTCAATGAGATCGATTCAGTGTAACCAAAATGACACCAACAATTAACAACAGTTTCTTGAGAGACTAGTTTCCAGGATATGTCAGTCCATTCAATTGCGTTAGTTAAATTTACTTTTTTGACAGACTCGCATAAATGACCAGATTCAAGTGTTGATAATAAATGTTTGTCAAAAAATGACAAGTATTTAGATTTAAATGAACGAATACCCCCATTAAGAGGTTGAGTAAGGCAAGTAGTTGACGGTGGTAGAAATTTGAATGTAATCAATGGGAATAGATCGAAATCAACATAATGTCCTTTTAAATTGTCCAGAATGAGTAGAACTTTTTTATTTTCATGTTCCAATTGCTGATGCCAATTAACTAACCACTCGTAAAAAATCTCACTGGTCATCCAAGCACTTGGTTGGTGAGTAACTAAAAGAATAGAAACACCAAGGACGTTTCGATTTACCAATAATAAGTGGTGGTAGTTCATCTCCGGAACGATTGACAAATAATAGAATTGAAATTCTTTCATTGAATAGTTTATCTCCAATTTGATCACTCTTTGAGATGAAATAAGTTTTACTCGGTGTTTGTCTCCAAAACAAACCAGTTTCATCACAATTAAATATGAAAGGATTTTCCAATCGATCATCATTCTTGGTATCTCAACTGTCTTCCATTCATTGATCACCTTTGTGTCAACATACTTTCTCTCTCCACTGAATTTTCCCTGTTTCAAATTCACTCTATCCTTGAATCGATATAACCATCCCCATGTACAGTCGAGATCATCTCGATTTAATTAAATTGCCAATTACTTAACTTTATCTATTATTATTTATGATGTTAGTGCAACTCCTTTATTCTGACACAATAAGATAAATTACTTGACTAGGTCATCATGCTTTTTCATTGATATTTTCCTTTCGATTCTGTAAAAATAGTAAAAAAAATATATTAGTTCAGCTTGATTGAAATTGGAACAAAATTTTCTTACCTTTTCTTTTTAGCATAACCATTGATATAAACTTCACTTATTAATTCATCATTTTCTAAACACCGAAATACCGATGACCGACCGATTTTGATTTTTTTTGTAGGTCGACACAATTTAAACTATTTTCTTTATCTTTAATTAGTTGAACTTTAATTAGATTTAATTGATAAATTTGATCGAGGCATAATTATCACCTATTTAAAACATAATAACAGTAGTGGAAATATATATATTCCAGGACAACCTTGAGCGATAAAATTTTCCCGAGTAAATTTCAGTCATTTGCTTCATATCAAATTAAAAGTATAAAACAATTTAATTATGATAAGAATAGAGATACATATCATGAGTTAGACTCATATTATGTATAAGCACTGATGAAGATGGTTTAATCACCATCATGTAAGGTTCGGAATTCGAGTATTCAGAAGACGAGCGAAGTTTTTAATATAAAAAATGCTCTCGATGATAGAACAGTTTCAAGTTTATATCAAACTGATAATCACTCAACTTCAATGGTGTTATGTCATTTTGGTCAATGTCAAGAGAATAAACGTGAATTGATATACGATTGGCTCTCTCAAATTTCGATATGTCATCTATTTTCACTAATCCACGTATATTCTAGTAGAAAATCCTCAATTTGTTCAATCCTTATTACTGTTTTTATTGCTGAACAAAGATATGTGATAATTTCACTTCCATCTGGTTTAACAAATTCAATCCATCCAATATTTTCATGAACATATTTTAATAAACATTCAAAAACCTTTGATTTCTCTGTGAATAAACACTCTGGATCCTTTGAATCAATATTTTGAAGAATGAAGAATACCAAAAACTGTCTGAATGCACTTTTTTGTAAAATGAATGATTGAAAGCTGGTGAGTCCAAAAGAAACTACAAATTGACACTTCTCAACATGTTTATTGAAATTAGTTTCAATTTTAAAATTTCGTTTACACTCAGTACACTTAAACTTAAACATTGTTGTGAATGATTGGCTTAAAAAAAGAAAGCTTTATACACGAAGAAATCAATGTTCCATTTATGAGTTGGAAAATCCTAGAATTATTTCCGTTGTGATTTAGGAAATATTGGAATTATTGACCTTGAATAATTACTCAAATTTCATATGTCCTTGATTCCCAACAAAAAAAAAATGACCTTACTTTTTGCTAATTGGATTTATAAAGGTTGTCCTGGACTTTATATATTTCAACTACTATAACAAAAAAGTAAACAAACAATGAACCTGCTAATTGAGGGAACGTTGAAAAATTAGTCCTATTATCTGGTAGAAATCTGTATGAATATTATAGATGTTAATTATAATTATTTTCTGGTATTTTATCTTCATCAGTTTTATCTTACAATCTGAATGTTCGGCACAATATGCTTCCAAAGCTGTAAATTCCATTTGCAAAATTCATAATAGGGCATTTTTTACGCAGTGTAGCTAGATAAATATGTCAAAATTCAAGCTGGCAAGGTTCAATATCATCTATCTCAAAGCCCAATATGTTGATTAGCCACTGACTAAACTTTTATATTTATCTTTTCTTTTAATCTCTTCAACTTTGTTTCATTTAATCCCTCTTTTTGTTCAAAATTGTTTAATAAGGTGATCGAAAATGCTTTAGAAGAAAATAATAATAAATTGAGACTCTTATTTATTCACTTATTTAGTAGGAAAATTAAAACGGCTAGGATAGCTATGCATATGCATACAGTCGTGAAAAATGAGTTTCGAATTGTTTTTAATCATTCGCGCAGGTAGTGACTAAAATTAACAGATTAAACAATCAAGATAAGAAAAATCAATGAGTAAATCATCTAAGTCTTATCACTGATGATAAAGATTATCAATTGATTTTAGTAGCTAAGTTGCGCGAATGATTAAAAACCATTCGAAACTCATTTTTCACGACTGTATATGCAACTAACTCGCTCAAATAGCTTTGATCAGGAGTAAGTACACCACCAGCAAACGGATTGGCGATGTCCAAATCACCTAAAAAATCAATGCTTCCGTTTGTTCTTGGGCCATTTCGCAGCAATACAAAGTCACTTGTCTCAACAGAAGTGTTTTTCCGCTCTTGTGAGGTGTTCCCGAAAAAAGCCACTGATTGCTGCAATCCTTTGTCCAGGTTAAAATGCACTCATGGCTCTTGTGATACAATGTGGGCCCTATGGATACTCTTTAACATTATCTTTTCCAAAAATTGCCAAACATGTCTCCTGATACTATGTGTTTTTCTTTTTTATGGGCCGCCCAATAGCTTCGTCTTTAAGACGTTTTTGTACATCAGCAATTTGAGAAAAATGGCACGTGGAATTTCATGAACCGTCAAGATCCGGAATATTTTAGAGATTTTGTATGCGAAATCAGGGAACCCCGCAAGACCTGGTCATTAGCGTTGTTTAAATTCGCAATACGGAACTGGAAAATAAGATTAGAGTTAGTACAAAGTATATATTCATATAAAATTCATAGTTAGTTACTTTATAATCAGCTGAGGCCAAGATGCATCCGCGATTACTTATTTCTAATGTGTAGCCAAAATTGAAAAATTGGTTAATGAAGTCAGTCAATATATCGCCAAGATGCCGATATATCGATAAGTCTATTGATAGGTTTAAGAGAGCAAAAAAGCTCATTTATTTATTATTTATTTATTATTTTATTTATATTTAATTTAAACAAAACAATTAATTGAATAATTAGTTAATTTTCATTCGTAGGACTAGTGTAGTAATTAGCTGATTGACCCGCCCACTACCATAAACTAAGATGTTGCCAAACTTTTTAAAGAATTAATATAAATGAAAGTTTTTGGTAAGACTTCGGATTAGGTCCGCACGTTTAGAGACCTGAAATTTTTTGTACATATAGCTCATGTCAAACTACATATTATGTGCGAGTGTGGAATTGAGGAAAGATCTAGTTCCTGACATACAGGGCTTCAAAGTTGGATTTTGCCATAGAGCTCTATGGGTAAAAATGAAGTTTTCCTGTATACATACTAATGCTTTTTACCTCTTGATTTTTGTATATGTTATACCTTATGGTATGAAGTATTATCATGAAAAAAATTAAGACTCTAGCTATCATGGGTGAGTACTTATAGTGTGTTCTTTATGAGACTTTATTCGTCTTTTACTATAATTAATGAACTACTGCATATAGAAGTACTAAATTTGGTTGAACAGCAAGTCAAGGTCACACAATAATGTCAAGGTCGTTTCAGGGTCATTGAACAATCTATTTGTATTTACTTTTGCACGTGGTTTTGTAATAAAATAACCTATTGAATCACACATAATCGGTGCATTTATACACCGCCAGAAGGTACTGACAATGCTGTATATGTGTTGTATATGCAAATTTTTATCGTTATCATTGCAGTTCTTAAGATCAATGGACATGATTTAGGAGGATACGGAGAATAAAAACTTCATCATTCTTTGGTAACGGAATTACAGCCACCCGGTGAACAACACTTGTTCAGCCAGCGAGAATCAGATCTCCCGCCTTCTAGTACTAGCTAGATAACAGAGCTTTGGTGATATTTAGCATATGCTATACAGATTGTTTGATAGTACCACTTAAACATCTCTGCACTTAAACGCCGCGGCGAAAATTTTTTTGACCCCTCCCGGGGTCAAAAAAATTTTCATATCCTCTGCTGAGTCCGTGAATCAACTGAAAGGTGGATAAATCATAGATCTGATTGCGCATGGCTACGTCACTTCTATTTGTATTTTATTATCTATCGTATACAAGTTTGCATATACTCCGAACACATCGTTCTGGTCTACAGCGAGCGTATTATACATATTTCTACCAGCGAAAAACATCATAGACTACTCACCGTAATTTGACCTTGAGATGACCTTGACATTATTGTGTGACCTTGACTTGCTGTTCAACCAAATTTAGTACTTCTATATGCAGTAGTTCATTAATTATAGTAAAAGACGAATAAAGTCTCATAAAGAACACACTATAAGTACTCAGCCATGATAGCTAGAGTCTTAATTTTTTTCATGATGATACTTCATACCATAAGGTATAACATATACAAAAATCAAGAGGTAAAAAGCATTAGTATGTATACAGGAAAACTTCATTTTTACCCATAGAGCTCTATGGCAAAATCCAACTTTGAAGCCCTGTATGTCAGGAACTAGATCTTTCCTCAATTCCACACTCGCACATAATATGTAGTTTGACATGAGCTATATGTACAAAAAATTTCAGGTCTCTAAACGTGCGGACCTAATCCGAAGTCCAGCCAAGTTTTTTCTTGTCATTTCACTAGTTCAATAAATTCGCGTGTATTGTAAATAATAAATTTCTTCTTAATTGTTACTTAAGTTTTTTATTCAACATAAGTGAATAATGATTTCTGAGTTTGAATAGAAATTCTAAATTATTAGTTTTAAATGATTATGTTCATCGAAAGAAACAAGTGTTGGTGATTCAAACTACTGGTGTTGTGTTCGAGCAGAATGTAAGGGTAAAGTGAATCTAATTGACGATAATATTGTTTCAAAATCGTGACATTCTCATGAACCTCTAAGAATAGTCAACAATGAACAGAAAAGTTTCTAATTCCAATCCCATTACTCGAAGTGAAACTTAATATAAAATTAACTTTCAATAAGGCAAATAAAGTCCTAACAATGATTCAAATTCCTTGTCAGGAAAAAGCCGCCTGACTGTCAACTTTTCATCAAATCAAAAGGACAATTATAAGAGCACGTTTTTCTGGGTTTCCAGTGTTCCAACTTCCAACGTTGTAAGGTCAATATAAATTTATTAAATCAAACCTTTGACATTGGCCAATAATAATCACGCAGGTAGTTTGTTTTAATCACTTTAATTAATTAAGAGATCCAAGCAATTAAATTAAACAAGGTTAACTTAATGAACTACAATTAGTTCCGAGTTGGTCACCATAAAGGTGCCAACTAAACAAAAATGGATAAAAAGGAGAAAAAGGAGAAAAAAGAAAGAGAATAGGAAAAACATGAAGTTCACCTTAAAACTATCAAGACACTAGCTCTGCCTCGTTCTTTAAGTGATATCAGTGTACTTGAAAGTCTAAAATCGAGTTCGAGTGAAAAGTTTTTTCGAATCTCTGATGGTGATGATAAAATCATCATTTTTGCTACTGATTCATTTCTTCGTTCTTCCACTATTAAATAAATCAAGAGTTAATTGACAATTATCATCAACCCATGACCTAATTTCTTGTTTTTGTTCATTACTCAATTTTGGTGTCCTCTTGGTTTAGGAGAATGATCGAACTTTTTCCAACGTTGAATAATATTGTTAATTGTTGATGGAGTAATTTTCACTATTTCAGAAATCAATTTCACTCTTTTTCCTTGATTGTCAGAATCAATGATTATTTTTTTAACAGAATCAGGAATTTTGTTATATTAAATCTTAGGGGAAGACATGGTCATAACACTGAATGAATTGGCTTACACTCCACACCTCTGTGAAAACAATTTTTGTTTACCTCTTTTAAGACAACTTCTTGAGTCTCTGTGTGATAATAAATATATATATAATAATGTAGTGTAATTTTAATTAAGAAAAATTTACACTTTTGAAAACAATTAGTTATTGTTAGTTGTGTTACCTTTGACCAACATTCTGATATCCATTGAATAGCCTCAAGTAAAGTTATTGATTTAGTTAAATCTTCAATAGATTCATTTGTTCCCATTAAACTAGAAAGAAAAACATTAAGGTCACTTGTGTGATGAAGTGTGGTCTAATGGTTGACAGTGACTGGTTGTTCCGGGTGGTAAGAATACTATTTTTATGTTGGACCAATTTAGACCTTCGGTGGTGATGTGAGGTCGACAATTGTCGATAAATAATATTTTTTTTTTGTTGAAGCTCTTGATTGCAATTTGTCAACCATTTTTCAAAAATACTCGTAGTGATCCAACCTTTCTTACTATGATTGTAATCAATCTCTAATTTTTTGGTGTTATAAAGTATTTCTTTAAATGGTCTAGGCTTAGCACTTTTTCCGTCGACAAGTGGGTTTTTTTACCATCAGCTCAAACCGCAAACAAGATTGTGACTCTTTCCTTATGTTGTTTAATTCCGTGTTTATCTGCTTCTTCATGAAAGTATGACCGTTAATCAATCGATTTATATATTAATCCAGTTTCATCGGCGTTCCAAATTTCGTAACCACTATGAGCTAATATTATTTGAGGTAATTCAGTTTCAAACCAAGATTCAACAACGTCCATATTGGCCGATTTAGCTTCACCTCGAGCCTGATTATAAGTTAAACCCGTTCTTTTTTTGAACTTTTCAAACCAACTTGGATTACCTTTCAGACTTTTACCTTCATCATCAGCTAATCCAATTGCTTTTGCTTTGATTATTCGATGGTTGATTGAAAATCCTTTCGAATTAGCGGTTTTCACAAATTCTAAAATTTTGTCATCAACTCTTTGGGTACTAACATTGTACAAACGAAACTTTCTCGTCTTTTACAAAAAGCTCTCGATGTTTTTGTTCCTTTTGTTTGATCTTTGTTACAGTTGAAGGGTTAACACCATGTTGCTCGTTGCATTTCACCTTCACTAATTTGATTTAGTATATTCACTTTAATAGAAACAGTTAATTTATTCATGTTTTACTTAAACATAATCTTGTGTGACATAATCGTCTGATTGATATTCTAACTATTATGCTACTAGATGGCGACTTAGAAAACGGTGTTTCCTTAACAGAGGTGTGGAGTGTAATTAGAACTTATCAAGCTCGAAGTCTATTTCGAAGTGCCAATTGATTTGCAAAAATTTCCATTTTATTTAAAGAAACTCCAATTTCTCATAAAAGGATTAAGGAGTTAAGGCTTTCACCTTAATGGCTAGCCAATTCATTTTAAAAATTTTCCATTTCATTGTAAAGAAACTACCAATTCAAGTTGAAATGACTGTAAAGTTTAATCTACACATTCTCAGACTGTTATTTATACGTGATCGTATTCAAACTATACAAAATTTTCGTATTCTCTTCTACATTATCATTTGAACATTTTTACTTTTCCATATTCGTCATTTTATACATTCAAATATCTTCATGATTATCTTCATGATGTTCACTCATGATGTTTTCCTTTTGTGGTCTAGCATCAGCAGCCATCTTGAGTAATTTTGCGCTCATCGATTTTCCTGTTTGAGTGACAAGTTGCGAAAATATTGACGATTTTTTCTGTAACAGTTCATATGGAATATCAAATTCAACCACTTGACCTGCATCTAAAACCTACGATGATAAAACCAAAAACAAGATATGAATGAATCGTAAGGTAAATGAAGTTTTGATTTGAACATGTAAACAAATGTACTTACTAGAACACGATTAGAGTCAATGATGGTATTTAGTCGATGGGCAATTGTCAACACGGTACATTTGGAAAATTTTGTTCGAATCGTATGTTGGATAAGAGAGTCCGTTTTAAGATCGACATTTGCTGTTGCCTCATCAATCACTAGAACTTTATTATTACGAAGCAAAGCTCGACCAAGACAGACCAACTGTCGTTGTCCAACAGAAAAGTTTGATCCACCTTCTCTTATTTCATGGTCAAGATGGTCATGTAACTCAAGAACTGTTTCTTTCAACTGAACATCGTCAAGTGCTTCCCATAGTTCGTGGTCTTTATGCTCATTAAATGGATCTAAATTGGTTCGAACTGTTCCAGCGAAAAGAACTGGCTCTTGAGGAATGATTGAAACTTTTTTCCGTAAATCATGAAGACCAATATTCTGAATATTTATTCCATCAATTTCAAGGGCTCCTTCAAACTCCACGATTCTAAATAGACATGATAACAACGAGCTCTTACCAGCCCCAGTTCTACCAACAACACCAATCTTTTCACCAGGCTCGATGATGATTGTAATATCTTCCAAGGTTGGCTTGGGTGCTGTTGGATATTTAAGTGTTACTCCATTGAACTTGATTAGACCTTTTGTTGGCCATTCGGGTGGCGGTGGTTTCTCACTCTCCAATTCGGCTTCTAAACTCAACTTAGTATATTCAACAACACGTTCAACGGAAGTCATCTGACTCTCAAATTCGGTCGATTGTCGAATAAAGTATTGCATTAACCCAGTTAGTCCAACGGCATTCGATAAAGCCATTCCTGCGTCTCCAGCGGGCACCACTTTGTAAGACACAAAATTCAATCAATATCATGAATAAGGTTTTCTCGAAGGAGTTTCAAACTTACATCCAGAATTAGTTATCAGAACAAAAGTCGTAATTGTAACATAAACTACACAAGTCCAATCGATCCACATTCCTAAACTTCTAGACGCACAAAGGAAAAGGAACCAGGTTGAAGAGTGATTGTTCAAAATAATGCGAAACTGATCTCTGAACATTTCTTCAGTTCCAAATGCTCTGATCGTAGGTAGACCATCAATTGTCAATGAAATATGAGAATAGACTGGACTTCGAGCTGAAAATCAGAATAATGAATAAATATAACGGTAATAGATTTTACTTGTGGTTGTCTTGTCATTCAACGTACTTATAGCTTCGAGACGCTTAATTGCTTGTCCCGTTGGAATATAAATTGCTCTCCAGATCATAGCTAAAACCATTAATCCGATAGCTGGGAAAGCTAAATACCAAGATACGTAAGTGACGGTAACCAGAATTCCAGTAACTTGGAATGACGTCTAAATTGAAAATCAATAGAATTACAATGTAATTATTTAATCAAAGCTCTAGTATAATGAGTCTTACTAGAATAAGAGTATAAGCATTGAGAGGGAGAAGCTCATCAAGAATACCCAAGTCACGGGAGAAACGATTGAGAATTCGACCTGAAAGAAATGGAAAAAGGTCTTGTAAGTGAATCTTATTGACGATAATCAAAAGTTTTTCTTATTATTACCTATTGGTTGACTTTCAAAGAGAGACATTGGTGATCTTAAGACTCGGAAAAAGATTGAATTGTGTAGATTAATTGATGACGAGTTGCACATGTAAAAGAAAAGTAATGAACGGGCAAGTGTGATAATCATAAGAGCGACAATCATGACAGAGTAAACAATCGAGTTGTAGGTCAATTGTGAATCTTGAGGCTCGATAATAGTGTCATTCGAAATTATGGTTTCGTTTAGGGAGATCATTGGAATAGTATTGACTGTTGATTCTCCTTGAACTCCATTAGTCCAAACAGATAACCAAATGTCAGTACCATTGAACAGCAATTGAGAAACTAAATTGAGTAGAATACAAATGATTATTGTGAATACATTTGCTCCTGCTTTGATATAAGCCCAATAGACCCAAGAAGCAACTCCACCGGTACTTTTACTTTCTTCAGCAATTCTCGGCTCATCAAGTGTAACTTGTTCCTCGATGGTATCAGCGATTTCAGATGAAATGGAAATGGTTGATATCGTCGAGTCTGACCGTTCTAACTTTTTACGTTCTTGTGGGGCTTTACCACTCGGTTGGTTCTGAGTAATAGCTAAACCAACTCCCATGGGTCCATCGTCAAATTCTGATGAATCTTCATAGAATTTAGATTTTCCTTCATTCAAGACTAAAACTTTGTCTGCTCGTCGCAAGAATTGAATTTGATGAGTTACCAAAACAACAACCTTATCCTTGAGATAATCTTTGAAACATCTGAATGTACATGAGAGGTAAAAGAAAATAATTAATAAGAGTTTGACAATTTATCATTAGTCCATTAATTTAGATTTAACTGACTTTTGGAAGATCGTTGCAGCGACACTCGCATCTACAGCGCTTAATGGATCGTCGAATAGGTAAATATCTGCTTCACGATAAATTGCTCTTAAAAAAACAAGAAAGAAGAAAAATGAAGGTTAGAAAAGAAACAAATCTAAATTGATTCACTAGTAATTCTTACCTGGCGAGATTAACTCTTGCCCTTTGACCGCCACTTAATCCAACCCCTCGTTCACCGACAAGTGTCTTATCTCCATAAGGCAGGATCTCTACATCTCTTTGTAAAGCAGTTACTTCGAGTACTTTTCTGTATCTTTGCTCATCGAACGATTGTCCGAATGTTATATTATCTCGAATACTTGCATTCCATGTCCATGATTCTTGTGAAGCATAAGATAAAGTACCATTTATATCAATGGTTCCACTTTTAACAATAATTTCTTTCATTATTGCCAAAAGAAGTGACGATTTCCCTGATCCAACAGCACCAACAACAAGAGCTAAATTACCACTTTCGGCTTTGAATGTGACCTTGTTTAGTGTCGGTTCTTCATCGGTTGCATCCCAAGTGGCCACTAGATTCGCAACTTTTAAATGCTTTTTATTTTGATCTTTTCTAAAGACTTGCTTAAATGAGCTATTCGATGTTAGATCGAGAGCTTTCTTCTCCTCTAGTAAAAGAAAATCCTGAATAAAATTCGAGAAAATGTTTTTATAAATGTTCACATTAAACGCTGAATAAATGATTTACCGTTAATCTTTTACATGAAACCAAAGCTTCCGATATATTTGATACTCCTTGAGGGAATTGGTTGGTTAGTGATAAACGTAACGAATTGAAAAAAGCTGTTGTTACGAATACATTTTTAGCGGTCAACTCATGTCCAGTTAGAACATAAGTGATGAAAACTGCGAATAAAATTGTCTTTGTGGTGACAAACATCAGAGTAAAATTGATCGCTCTTAATGAACATGATTTACGAATTTGCATTATTTCAGATCTAACATCATGAAGAGAAAATATAAAAAAATTAGAATTGTTAGTGAACTTAAGAGATAATAACCGATGGTACCTTCTTATTTTTGCGATCATATCGGCAAACGGTTTTTCCCAAGCATATAACTTGATCACCTTCATCCCACTAATGATCTCACTCATTATGCGAATTCGCTGATCAGTCCATTTTGCCGTTTTTCTACGAACGGCTCCAAAAGCTCTCCCAATGGTCGCTTGCAGGGGCACAAATGCGAGAAGTAAAACAAGTCCAATTATGTATGGATAACCAAGACTATTGAATAGAATGACGGAGATCACAATAGCCTCACAAGGAGCCATGAACACTGAATGAGCAAACATGGCACACTAAGGCCACATGATCGAATCAGAAAATGAAGAAAAACAATTGAGAGTAAAAATCATATTATATTTACTTATATGAAAATAATTTTACCTCATCAAATTTGGTGACATCGTTTGACATTAGGTTAATTATATTTCCTCCTTTGTTATTGTAAAGAGCTGATTTACTGAGAGCGAATGTTTTTTCCATGAGTAGACTTTGAACGGCCACACGAACTTTCATTCCGATTCGTAGGATGTACAATAACCATGCATGATGACTGATTATAAAGATGACCGAGCAAAGACAAAAAGCTATGGAAATATAATAGATATCATAACCTTCCGTGTAAGCGATACCATTGAAATAGTCCAATATCGCACCAAGAAGAAAGGGCTGAGCAATTTTCAGAATAAGTTGCTAGTAAATGATAATGAGTGGAAAAATAATTAACATCAAAACTAATTAACATGCAATTTCGTTAGTTCATTTACTTCATATCCAGTTATGATTAATGATGAGATTATATATCTTGGTCCAAATGATTTGATCACCGCCAAAGCCAAATTGGGTTTCTTTTTTTTCAACTCTTTAAGCCATTCGCTGTAATCAATTAGCTATTATTAATATTTCGTTATTTTATCAACTTATTAATATAACCTGTGGGGATAAATTTTGAGACTTTTTGGTCAAACCTTCATAAAAATAAAACTATACTGAATTTTCATATGAAATTTCATTTTCTGATAGTTAAAACATGTGAGACCATTGTCTGCAAATTTCACATCATTAAGGTTAATAGTGACGATAATATATTAGATCAAATTGACCTGAAATTAAAATTTTTTAAAATATTTTTTTTTCGATATTTTTTAATATCTTGTCAGTGGATTCTCAGATTTTGATAAAAATAGATTTTTCAGGATCCGCTTGAAAATTTGATCTTATTTCAGTATCGATGCATTTTTATCGATAGTCCGAAAAGAGATAATCGAAAACGAAAATTCCATTTTTTTCACCCTCTACTAAAATTGAAAAATTCCTATCTAACCCATTGTTAAGACTCTCATAGAGATAACATGTAATTACTTTTTAAATTTTTTCTCCCTCAACTTTGATATTAATTTGTGGTCAAATGGCTCGACCAAAATGAATAAAATTTCACATGAGTCTTCATGAAGTAATGAAAAATCATAATCATGATTTTCACGAAATTGACATAAGCAGTTTTCTAAATATTGAAATTAAAACAAAAAGTCTCAAAATTTATCCCCACAGGTTATTACAATAGATTTTATCAGATTAACAATATCTTGGCGCTCTTTTCATATCTTATAAAATGGATTTATGATCTCAGTTTCCACATTGTTTCAAATCTTTCCCAATTGTTTTCCCCATGAATGTTTAAATGAGATCAACACTAATTACATTCATATCTAATTTTAGATTGTAGGAAATACACGAAAGGGAAATTATTAAATTCAATCAGATATTGAGAGTAACTTTTATAATCACGGACAGATTTGATTATCATGATATCTCTGGTATGTAGCATTTGAAAGCTACAAATAACACGATAAAAGAACTGCTATTAGTTCATCATAAATTTCTGTTAGTTATAAACCAAACTCATTAACCCAGATAAATAAGCAACAATTTACCGTGTGAAAAAAACACCAAAATCAATTGATCACAGAAAAATGGATTAGCAGAAATCAAGCCAATCAATCAACGATTAGAAGAGTTTTCAATGAAAAAGATTCACTTTCAATCGCAAGACCGTTAACGATATTGATAGGAATTAAATTGATCATCTTACCGTCTTAATTGGTCTCGTAGTTGGTCCGAATGATCATAAGCACTCACTTGGTAAATATCATTTTGATTTAAATCTTTCTTCTTGTATCCAGTACGAAAAAGTGGAAATATCCAACTGAATCAATCGAATGAAAAAAAAAATCAATCAACAATCATAGTGAAACGTAGCGACAATCAATTTTTACTTACAGAATGAATATCCTAACGAAAAAGTTACAATTATCATGAGGAAGTGGTTTCAATTTTTCTTGAACAAGTATCTCCATCTTTAATTGTATTCACTTGCACATCATAAGAATGGATTACAATTAAAACTGAATGGTTCACTCTAGCAACAATTAAAAGCAAATATACAATTTATTTACCATCTATTGTAAAGATAAAATGAAAATTATCAGAAATGATAAAAAAAAGTTTTCATTCAATTTTTATTATCCACTGACAAATGTAATTAACGGTAACATCATGTATTTTCCAGGTTTATAATACTATTATTATTAGCATTTGATATTTTCTTTTGCTATCTAATTCGAGTGTAGATCAACAAATTCAAATCATTTTAAGTTATTTATTATTAACATTAACTGGTGAAGTTAACATTTAATTAGTACAAATATTAAAACAATTGTACTTGTAGTTTAATAGCAATGAAAATGATTATGATTTTGGTAATGGATGTACAACCGACACGAGGACTAACGACTTTCAAGGAGAAATGAAACATTCAAAGCAGGTAAGACTTCATGAAATCGACAGAGGTGATGAATCTTTTAATTTTCTAACTTTAGATTACTTGAGGTTCGATCAATTTTTGAATGGGATTCATTTCATCTCTTCTTTGCGTCATTTTTCTTTGAGATTTGTTTTCAAAACTCAAGAATAAATAACGGAAATTTGATCTACAGGTAAAGGTCAATTCTGGAGTCAAAGGTCTATCAAAGATTTTGATTTACCTTTCAAATTCAACCACTGCTTTAAATGATTCGTCGACATCAGGAGCTTTGTACAGGTCATCTTTAGTCGGTTAACGGCTCATTCCAACTCGTAAAGTAGGTAAATTCCGCCTGTAAATGGTTATAACCATTATAATGGTCACTCGATGGTCAAGTAATGAAAGTTAAAATTGTATTAATAAAAATTTAAATAATACTTATCAAAATGTTGCTTTTGATGATTATCATCATCATAAACATTCACTTGTTTTTATCACCAAGATAATTCACCACTCAACACAATTAAAACAAATTAACTTTATGGAAACAAAAGTTGATTAGGAAAAGTTTAAAGTAGAAAAAGAAATCACTAAATGATCCAAGTTAATCCAACAAAATGGAAACAATTAAAATCTTCAAATCCAATGAATGAAGAGGCGTTAATAAGGACAATAAGATTTACTATTGCTGTAATTCTCGTCCTTTTAAACCATTGATGATTTTCTCTTCTCATCACTTCAAGGTTAATATTCAATCACTTTCTTCAATTGTATCAGATTATCTCAATTTTAGTGAAATATTTCTATTGGATTTGACTAACCCTCTGTCTCTATTTTTAAGATACAATCTCGATCATTAGGACAACTAAAGAGCATCTCAATATGTCCAATATTGAGTTTCATCGTTAAGATTAGATTAGGTTAGTTGTTTAAGTGAAGAAACAAAGATTAGAGTAAATTCAATCTTTCATTGGATGAGGTTAATTGATAATCTTTCAACTTGATATTTGAATGAGCAAAAAAAACTACATCAAAGGGTAAAAAGGATTAAAAATCTGAACAAAAGAGATAAAAATTATTAACAGAGTAAATCAGCTGAGCTGATTGTCAATTTTAATTGTGAAGAATTGCCTTTTTGATTTGTTAACTGGATTAACCAATTTTTTATGATCTTTCCCCCCTCTCTCTCTCTCTCTCTTAATGACAATTAATATTAGAATTGGATTACAATTTAAATGATTTATTGATTAATCAAGATTATCCATAAGCCTTGGAAGTTGTGAAAAAGATTTAAGAAAACAGTTACTCATAAAATCAAATCCTTTGGAAATATTTTCATGTCTAATCGATAAGTTTGACCAATCGATTTGAATTTTCGCATGTCCTGGCTCGTGGTAAAAATAAACTGATCGATTTGTTCTTGAACAAAATTGTCTCAAATTTTCAGCTGAACTTTGAGTTATCCACCTTGACCCTCTAACATCAAGTAAAACTAATCTCGGTAACAAGGTGATCACCTTGATTATATGTTCATCATGGATTAAGTTATTTTTTCTCAAGGCGAGATGCTTCAAGTTTGGATAATTTGATAATAATTTTTCCAACGATTCCCATGATTGACCACTATCAAATTTCTGGAGAAAAGTGTCCAATTGAAACAATTACTAAATTCAATCGATTGAACTTACATAATAGATAACTAAATCTTGAAGATTAAAATTAATCTCAGTAACGTCGATAATCCCTCTAGTACAGTCAAATGAATGGTAGGCACTTTTCAATGCTGGACATAAGTCCATAAAACGGAATCCATGGTAAGCCGATGAATCGGAGAAAGTTTTTATCGCTGCTAACTCGATAATCTCAAGTTTACGTAACAATGGATTATTGGGCTTTAATCTTAATCTATCCGAATGATCTGAAATTAATTCAAACTAAATATTTGAAAATGATCGAGAAAAAAAACGATCAATACCAATTCTTACAACTTGATACTAACAATAGACATGCAATCGAATTAGATTTGGAAAATATCTAATCCGATTCTCGAAATAGGATAAAGAATCGTAGTTGAGGTATAACTGTTTGATCTTTCGGCCAATCATTATTTTCCTCGATCGCCAACCTAAACAATGGGCTGCAATCATTTCGATATTTTTACATTGTTCTAACATGTTATCCATTGTATTATCGAATTGCATTGGAAAGATTAAACCTCGAACATTTTCTTTAACCATATCCAATAATCTTCGATAGTTAAGAGTATCAAGAATACATCCAGTTATTGAATTCGAAACATCAACTATCTGTCAAAATCAATCGAACAGGTAAAACAAAAGTAACAAAGTGTCAAAATAATCGTTAATCTGTAATTGGATTAACATAACCAAAAAAAACTCACTTTAAGATTAGGTAATAGACCAGAAAGTGAAAGATTATCTTTATCAATACGATAATTATCACTGTGACAATTGTAGTTTATTGTTTCATCATCAATTGAATGGATTAAGGTTTCACCTACTAAGAAGATAAAATATCAAGAGTAAAATAAGATTCCAAGATAATCCATTACTTACATTGTAAGTATCTTACTCGTTTTAAACGATAGATTATCAATTGACGCCATTTACTATCAACTAAATTAAGAAAAAAGAGAAACGATTAATGATTAGATTAACATGGGATTATTGGATAATCTACCTTGGTAACATCTGAGTAAATCTTGTACATCAAATATCCAATTGAAAATCAATAGAAAACAATCATTAGGTAGATCATTAATCAACATACTCTTACCTTATCGTTGATTTGTTAATCAACTCGAGTGAAAAAAAGTGTAAATCAAGGATTCTAAATCTAATTTGTTAAGTAATCATATCCTTTAAATGTATAATCATCACTTAATTATGTAAATCCATTAAATCGTTAAAAGGAAAATTAATAGGAAAAGTTCATTATCGATAACGAAAAGAAAAACTAATAATAAATGAACAATAACTCCGATGCTTTTAGAAAACTTTGATAACTTTGTCTGGAGAATAAATTGATTAGATGATTAAAAGAACAAATTAATTCGAGAAATGTTCACTTACACTTCGAAATTGTTGCGATCAAGTTCAGTTAATATAATAAATAAGTTCAAGAATCATGAGAATCGACGGTATTCAAACAGCAAAAGTGAAACCAAAATCCGAAACCAATCAACAAGTACATTTATCGAGTATTTTCATGACCATTAGAAGTAAAGAAAAAAAGTCTTCGAGAGTCTTAAAGATCATCTTATTATCGATAACCATTTTCCAAGGTGGACTCACTTATTCTGTCATTCATAAAAACCTTACGCGATTCCAAAACTCAAATGAGGTCAATATTTGCTTATGGCGAACTCTCAATGGAATTAAAAATATGTACAACTATCTTTTTCTAATCTTTGGATTTCAATGGCCATATCTCGATCAATTTTTCTCTATCTGGTCGAAAACTGATCTAAACAATGACCGAGAAACAATCGAATTTCTAATTAAAAGTCGTCGAATGAATCGAATAATAGTTTGGTCCCTTGCAGCGATAAACGCAATGACCAGTGTTCTATCTTCTTTCAATTTTGATGATCCGTCAACTTGGAAATCGTTTGAAAATCTATCGACAATTTTATTCACCAATCTGGCCCAAAGTACCATCCAATGTGTCATCATAAGTATGATTGCCGATTTTCTCTTACAAGTGTCAAGTCACATCGAAGCTATTTTCATGTACGTTAATCGAAACCTCAATAGTTTATTGGTAAATAAAAACTCGGAATCGTTAACTGATAAAATTCAACAACTTCGACAATTTCATTTCTATGGTGAAGAATCGGTTCGATTGATTGATAAATTTCTCCATGGTTATATTGCCGGTGTTTACATAACCATTGTACCATTTATGCTGGTCGGACTTTACCGATTACTATATTTATCCTCTAGCTTGGTCGATATCTTATTCTCAATTTTCGGCCTGTTCATTAGCGTTTCGATGACATCCGCTGTTACCTTTAATGCTGTTAAAATCAATACAGTTGCATCAAAGTATTTCAATGTTGTCTACGAGCTTTCATTTGCTGATAAAACATTTGAATACTACAGAGAGGTAACAATAAGCTCATATATATATGAGAACTTGTGTTAACCCTTTTAACCCTTTTTATCCATTCCTTTTTACCTCATATACAGAACTCACTACTCATGTATCGAATGGGTCGTCACGATATTGGATTAACTTTCGCTAATCTATTCACCATATCACCTTCATTTGTAACCTCACTTTTGACCCTTTGTATTACCTTTGTCTTGGCATTTCCATCGATACATTTACCTGGTCCAATAGGATTTTTAGATGTATTCGGTGTGAACCCACCAAATATCACCCATTTGAATAGCCACAGTTGATGAAAAATTGTGAGTCTCAAAAGCAAAAAATCCATAATTCATAATTGGCGGTTTTTCATCTTAATTGTAAATTTAATTGTCAACAATCAGCCAATTATTATCAATTAGAATCACTATTATGCCATCTATCATTTTCTGTTAACACTTGAGATACAATTTAACTTGAAGATTGTAACAATTTATTTTCAGTATTAATTATTCATCTTAATGGATTATATTTATCGTTATGACCTTTGATATTAGTGAAATTCATTAACGATTATTTTACTTATTCTTGTTCATATTGTTTTTAGTTAATTTCGTTAATCATTGTGCTTTAATCATCATGTCCTCTTCTGAAACGAGTATTATCAAAATAAACTTTGTCATTCACATTTCCATCAAAGGTATAGAATTGACCGAGTCAGAGGTTAATTCATTATTCCAACATATCGGTTATCCCTTGTTCCTTTGTGAAACCCGGAACATTGAGATTGAAGGAAAATATAAGGTCAATAGCGATTCTGGTGTTGTACACTTCGTTGACAATGAGAGTGGAATCGAGATGAATTCAATGAAATTCTTGAAGAAATTAGCTAAAAACCATCGTGTTTATCTACATGGAACTTTTGAAATTGATGAATCTGAATTTTTATCTCTAATCGATACAATTTGCTGCCATATACCCGAACATGTAATCAGTTGGAGTTGTCGACCTGATTGTATATTTGACCGTTCATCTGAAGAACTTTCATCTACATTTGATGTAACCTCATTTCGTTTTGGTAATGTGATCAATGGAAATCGTTTTGTTTGTCATCTAAATGATTTCCAAACCAAAATCGGAAAAAGATTCGGTTTGATGAGCGATATTACCGTTAGATTATCTCATCGAACTCAAGAAATGGTTCTCAGATTTAAACTCTCTTATTGTACTGGTTCCAATCAAGAATTGAAACATGTTCGGTGTAAATTTATCTTTGATTTTCCTTCGATAATCGAGATAATTACAAGTGCAAATTATGCAAGTGATTTCTATTTGCGACTCGATTATCCTCCAAGATTCTTGGTAAAAGAAGGTAATAGTTGGAACCAATGGACTGATTGTGAAATTATTTCTCGAGAAATTATTGGTAAATGTAAAGTACTTCGAATAAGAATGGAACTTGAAGATAGTGATGAATTAATCGATTACATGATTCCAGAGTTTTATTCAATTTTTCGAAATCGAGCTTGTAATTTTGTTTGTGTTCCCATGGAAAATTATTGCATCGATCATGTTGAAGATGCTACTGATCGTAATCTACCCTTTGAAGTAAAATATACTCTTCAATGTATTAATTCACTTTCGTTTGCCTTTGCTGACGATCTGATTGTCAATAACAATCAGGACGCTTTTTACAATCTAATTGAATCTCTCGTTATGGATGGTAGAACCAACCTTGTCACTGAAGCATTGACTCGACTTTTCAATTCCTATTTCTATGGTAATCCCGATGTTCTTGATGCTTTCGAAAGTTTAAACGCTCTTGTGAAAACAATCGGCGAGGAAACTGAAGTTAGCCAGAAAACCGAAGATAAAATTCAGTGTATGAAACGAATAATATTAACACCCATGAGAACAATTTTTCTTCCACCTTCATCATCTGAAACTAAATTCATCTCGGCAAATTCTGACCTTTCACGTCTAATTAAAGTTCATCTAAGAGATGATGATCATTCGCATGCATGTAGTTCACCTTATCCCTATTTATCCGAAGGATTTGGAGAATCTGATTTCGCCAATCAGATAAAAGATTCCAAGTGTAGAACTTTTTTCCTTAAACAGCTGATCGGTCGAAAACTTTTCGGTGAACATGGTTTGTTATCGAAAAATTCATACAAATATCATGGGTCATCTCTAACTGAATTATTCATGGAAGGAATCATTGTAGAAGCTCAAGTTTAATTCATCATGAAAATGATTAATCTTGAATGTTTTTATTTCCTCATTATTGTTTTTACCTGTAAATATTTTTAACTTGTCATTGTTTTTAATTATCTTTTTTCCATTGGTTGTTATCATTAAAACGAAAATTTTTCAAATATTAATCTGTTAATTGTTACTCTTTTTATTTGAATATTTGAAAATTGCCCAACAATTTAATCGTTGATTTAACTGATAATCTAACCTGTTTAACTTGGTTCATTTCAAAGTCATTGGGTCGATGAGGTTACAAGAGTTGATTAAGTTTACACTTGGTTATTAACCAATCAACAATTAACCAATGGTTAAGGATTAAAGCAAAGAGTAAAAACTGCTCTCTCTCTCTCTTTTTTTTTTCTTTCTCTTTGGATTTAAGAAAATTAATTGTTGTGAAATCGTTCACCAGGTAATAGTCTCTTTGATTTAATTCTAATTGCTTACATTGCTGCTTTAGTTTCTCTACTGTCAACATAATAAATCTTGTAGATTTCTTAATCAAGTGTTAATCTCTTTGGACATTATGCCCTTAAATTTCAATAACATTAATGATGATAATATCAAAGTTAATTTTCAACTGACTCCCATATTTAATGATGGAATGCTACAAGAGGACGATATGTCCGATTTTCTTGAGCAAATCGGCGATACAATGATGTTTCTCAGACCAATAAAAGCTAAATTGGATGATTTGTATTTTTATGATGATGGTGAATTTATCTTTGATCCAATTTATTACGACGAAAGTGATTTGGAGCGTAAATTTATGCAGATCTTGACCAATAATAAATCTTTCATTATTTCGGCTGTTTTGTCCAGAAGCAAACATGATTATCTGGAACTAATACCATCATTTATGGAATCAATGTCAAATGATGATGATCGATTTGCTATTTCCTGGCAATTCGATGTCGATACATTGGACAAATTATGTGATTTTAGTGATATAACATCAACAACTTTGGATGCGGTTTCATTTACGTTTGGCAATCTAATCAATAATAATCGTTTTGTTACACATCTCAATGACCTTGGGTCAAAATTCAACAGTGAACATGTCACATCAAATTGTAACATTATCAAAGATGTTGTTATTGAGAACAAAGGAACGATTAACGTTCAATTCAAGATCAACTACTATGATCCCGTTACATCGGCCTACCAAGATAAAAGATGCAAACTCACGTTCCAACCTGATAGTGTCAACGAAATCATAACCAGTCTGAATGAAGGGATTGAGTTTTACTTTAAACTTAAATTTCCACCTAAACTTTACAATGATGATGACGACCATTCAATCGCCTGGCCTGAGGATGCAATAATTTCAGCGGAAAAAATTGGTAAAAGTAACACTTTTATGATTAAAATTAAAACTGATTCCTCTGATCATTATAATGATGCCAGAATTTTAAGGGTCATGTATTCATTTTTCGAGAAATCTCGTCACTTTGTGTTCAGTCCAATTTCTACTTATTGTGTCGACTATTCTGATAGACTTTTCGATAACAATTTTCCATTCGAGGTGAAATACGCTTTAGAATGCATCACCTCACTTTCATATGCATTTAAAGACGATCTTTACATTAATGGTACAAAAGAATCTTTCTACCATTTTATTGATTCGAAACTGGGTGATGGCCAAGAAAAACTTTTAACTGAAGTTCTTTACCAACTTTTTCAACAAATTGTCTTTGGTAAAGTTACAAATACTTTTACTGATTTTGTTGGGCTCTTTTACGTCCGAAAAGATGATATTAATACTTATGAAAGAAGTGTCAATCGAGATCATCAGTTAGTTAAAAGAATAATTCTGACACCAACCCGAACTCTCTATCTGCCTCCAACACCGTCTAGAACAAACTTTATGATCGAAAGGGTTAATCTTAATAGTATGATTATCGTTTACTTTCGAGATGATGATAAATCTTATACAATGTGTGGTAAATCTTCCATTCTGGGATACGACATCGCTGGAAAAGGCTTTACCCAATTTTTGGACGATGTTCGATTTAGAACTGATTTCATCAAACGAGTTGTTCAAAAAAGATTATTCAAAGAACATGGATTTATATCAGCACAACCACTGCGATATCTTGGTACTTCGATTTCTCAGATCTTTTTATATGGAATTCTAGTTCAAGCAAATACAGGATCTATTTAATACTTGAATTTCTTGCAAAAGAAAAACAATCGACAAACTTCACAACTAACTTGGTAATCATGAATGTAATTTCGATCAAGTCGAAAAAAATTTTACTATTGAGTCCTTCGAATGTGATAAAAAAATAGAGTCAATTTTCGTACCTTTAAAGTTAATTCGTAATTAAAACTGACTTTTTCTTCATTTAATTATATATAATTTAATCCTTAAAATCTGATAGATAAATAAATAGCATCTATTTCAATGGAAATACGATTTTTGATTATTAACGAAAGTTAATCGAAATTCGCGCTTCTTTTTTATTCTTTTTCCCTTCTACTTTTTCCCTCTCATGTGGAATCTCTTGTGATTCATTAGTTTTAATTAACGGTTTCATTTGATTGTTATCTCTCTTTCATTGAATGTGATTAATTGTTTATTCATTTGTATTAATAACGAAAATATATTCTTAATGTCTATTCCTGCCCCACCTAATGCGAATTCTCTTGGTATTGGGAGAATCGCATTTTCACTTGAAGTTTTCCAATCGAATTTTAAAGACGAGAAACATTTAAATGTTTCTTTCGAAAATATTTTAAGCAATTTATTGATTGAAATAATTTCTCCAAGAGCTGAGTTCAGATGTCTCTCTGGTACTAATTCTCTATACAAGTGGGAAAAAAATGGATTAGTCCATCTGAAAACAAGTACCCAAAGTGATGAGAAGACTCGAAGTGAATCTTATGTCGGTCTATGGGAAGTATTCATCTATATGTATCAACCAAAAGTTCTTTTAGAAAATGCAATCAACTGCCTATCGAGATCAACAGGTGAGTTCAAGTTACAATTTGCTCTTTACATTGAATAGAATTTCTTTTGAATTTAAGAAGATTCTAGTCTGTATTCCTTCATTTTACTCTCTTATTTTAATCTCAAAAAGAGTCCGTTATTAGGGATACTCTTTTGGCTTCATCTTCTGTTTTATAATATCCTGTACGTTATATCATCTCTGTTTTAATCTTTTCTTTAGCTCTGATTCCTTTGTCCACAAACGTTCAACCCGATGGAGATGTTAATCTATCTGATGCTCATTCTAGAAAAATTGGTTTTCTATGGAAATTAATCAAAGGAAATGATAAACCTTTCGTAAACTTTGATAGTTTCCATTCTTGTTCTAGTAAGAATTCAGAACAAATAATTATCAATGGATTCAGTTTTGGTAATATCATCAATGGAACCAAATTTGTTGAGCATTTCAAAAGTCTCAAATGGGCGATCTATTATTATTAGCATCTCATTCGTGGTAAATGGTGTTGCAGCATAGGTCAGTGTACATTCGTTAATGTTAGATATATTCAACGAATGATGGAGTTTCAGTGAATCGATTTCGTAGTAACTGTCAACGTCAGTTGTTGTAATCATCAATCAATGATCATACAGGAGTGTATCAAGTTCAGTTCAATGTTGAATCGGATCTAACTCGTAAATTTAAACTCTCCTTCGAATTCAAGTCGATTAAGCAAGTAATCGTTTCGAGGTCAGTCTCTGGTACGAGTGTTTTCTTTCGTTTAGCTTATCAACCAAAGATTTTCATTGCCACCGAAGACTTGGATCCTGAGAAAATTGATATGATGAAAAGTAAATTTGATAAATTCGACTATGAGCTTTATCATTCGAATCCAAATTTTAAACAGTATTTCAAATCAGGCTCAGGATTTTGGACTCGTTGGCACGACTGTGAATATATTACGTCTGATTGTATTGGCAAAAGTTCTACTTTGGTGTTGCATCTTCCACTCGATGATAATCGCACGCATTTTATTGATCTTGTGTCTAAATTTCTTATTTGGCGTCATTACTCAGAATTGGAAGTTTCAATTGGTTTTATCGAAGTCATCGAGCATCGACCTGTTGATCTACCGATTGACAATTTTCCTTTCAAAGTACTTTACGCCATCCAAAGTATTCAATCAGTTTCAAATGCCTTCCAAGATGATTTAACTGTGAACGATCAAATTGATCATTTTATCAGTATCATTAAGTGTCTGATCGCAACTAAAGATATTGAAAAGTTGGTCTGTGCGCTGAATAGACTTTTCTATGAGTATCTTTACAAAAACGTCGATTTTGGTCTGATGAGATTGAAAGTGATTCTCACAGAAGTAGTGAAAGAATGGAAATCAATAAAAGACATAAAATCTTCATCCAGTTCATGCGTTAAACTATTGAGACGAGTTATATTAACCCCGACGAGAAAACTAATTTTACCAGAATTGACGTTTCAATCATCGCAATTCCTTGAGGCTGCGGATAAAGACTACGTGTTGAGAGTCAGTTTTAGAGATGAGAATATGAATGATTTAGGATTTGCTGTCACGCGAAAGAAGGAAGATATCGATGCTGAAGAAAAGCGTAAAAAATCACAAGACCCCGAATCTAAACTTCCATCGCCAGGATATTATTTCCTTAATGAATGTATTGGTGCTCGTCTTCTACCAAGCCTCAATGTTGCCGGTAGAAATTATCGTATTTTTGGTGCTTCTTCATCACAGCTTCGTGATCATGGTTTGGTACTTTATGCCGAGGATACAATGGGTCGTGATGCAGCGAAAATTAGAGAGGAAATTGGTTCGTGCAAAGCAAAAGGGATCTCGAAGAAATTAGCTCGAGATGGTCTTAGTCTCACTCAATCTATGGCCTTTATTGACATGAAAGATGTTGAGGTTCGATACACCAAAGATATTGAAGGCGGGAAACATCCTGATTCTAAGAATCCATACACATTTACCGATGGCTGTGGTCTCATGTCCCCTCAGCTCGCTGAATATATTTGGTCAGAGTTGAAAGCGAAAGGTTCAATTAAGGTGAATCCGGATAAAGAAATGAAAATGCCAACAGCTTATCAAATTCGCTATTTCGGATGTAAAGGAATGATTAGTTTGGGTGAAAAGTTGAAAGGAAAAGTCATCGTGTTGAGAGAAAGTAAGTCCACAATTGAACAACCAATCGATCAATTCAACTAATGGTTTCTACTTTTAGGTATGCGAAAAATTGATTCGAAGCCTGGTCAACTTGGAATCGTTAAGATCGCTGATCGACGTCAAGCTTATCTGAATAAACCTTTGGTCACAATATTGAATCAGATTGGATTATCTAACAATGTCTTCGGTGAAATACTTTCTAATGCAATCGGAGATTTAATTGGTTCATTCGATTGTCCCATAAAAGCTTCTAAAGCTTTGACAATGTTTTCTTGTTTAAATCGGTTTATTGACCATAAAAAATTAGCTTCGAATGGCTATAATCTACTTGGAGACTACTTTTTCCGAAATTCTCTTCAGCTTGTTTTCCACCATGGTCTTGATATTATTCAACAAAAGGCTCGAATCCCATTAGATTTCAACACTGCTCGAACATTGTTTGGGGTCGCTGACCCAACTGCAACTTATTATTTACCTTATGTAGTTGTGCCTACAAGTGACAGTGATGATCCAGATTCCAACTTGATCAAGATTTTCGATAAAAATGATGAACTAATTTACTCGACGCCTGGAGGCCCAAAGAAATCGTTGTTTTTTGATGAAACGACAGAAAAGTTCCTAACCGATGCCACGTCGAAAAGTAATGGACTAGGAAAAGGGTTATTGAAATATGGACAAGTTTTCATTTTTCCAAGTGATTCGGATAAACCTTTGACTGGTGAAGTTAATGTCACTAAATTTCCTTGTATGGATCCGGGTGATGTATTAGAATTGAAAGCAATTGATATACCAGAATTACATGGTATCCGTGATTGTGTTTTTCCTGTTGATGGTCCTCGTCCTCATGCTGATGAAATGGCAGGATCTGATTGCGATGGTGATGAGTTTTGGGCAACATGGTCAACCATTTACAGAGAGATTCAACATTCTGAACCCATGAACTTTCCGGATGTAGGAAGTTCAGAAACTTTTGATGAAAGTAAAATTGACAAGGAAATCGTTGAATTTTTCACGAATTATATTCAAGGCGGTGTAGTTGGTCGAATCGCAAGTTCGCATAGCGTTTGGGCTGATATGCTTTCCGATGGAATTAAATCCCAAATATGCAGAGATTTGGCCTTGAAATATTCCATAGCGCTTGATTCTGTCAAGACGGGAATCATTACCAATTTATTGGACGAAGAAAGATACAAAAGAGCTCCTGATCATTCTTTGCATTTGGGAGTCACACCGAGTTATCTTTCTGCAAGAGCTTTGGGATATATCTATCGGATTGTTTTCATTTACAAACTTTTCCTTGCGAGAACAGTTGAACGTAAACTCATTGATCAAACTCTCGATCCTAGACTCATACGAAGCGGAAGCAAAAAGTATGCCAAACAAGCAACGGAAGCTTATGAGTCTTATTGTTCTATCGTTACTTGTATCTTAGAAATGAGCGAATTCACAACAGAAGCTGAACTTCTCAACCAGATTTCAGGGAATTCTGGTTGCGAAAGATTCATTGAAGTTCCTTTGAAACGTGCTAATGATCGCCAAGAAACTATAATCTACATAATTAATCATCTATTGGTTAAAAAAATGGAAGACACTTTTTATAGTGAATTTGATGGAATGGACAAGGAAAGTGAAGAATATGAAGAAGCTGTTCTCGCAAAAGCTTCCGCTTATTACGAAGTGACATTTAAAAAGAGTAAATCGAATAAGCGCTTCTATGGACTTCCTTGGATAGGAAAGTATTCCGAACATCTCATTAAACTTTTATCTTTATCTGATAAAAAATCGGATGCTCCTCTTGTCACCGAAATTGACCCACCGTCGAGGAAAGGAGGATTTAATGGAACATTCACAGAAAATCACGAAACGTCTGAATTATGTTTGTCACGATTACGAGATTGGTGTACTTCGCATCTAAATAAGATGGATGCCACCAAAAGCGATGTGACAAGAATTGTTTTCTTTTTAGAAATTTTGTTCTCAGACATCGCAAATATTTATGTTTCTAAAAAGCGAAAGAGAGAATCGCCCTGTGACATATTGAATGAAATCTTTGCTTTAATCGAAAAAAAGCGGCAACTATTTGATTTCGAAAATAATTTATTCGATTCTACTAATGATTTAATAGGATTGATGACATTCCTTGTCCTAGAAAGTACATATTGTGATGGCATTGAATCGAGTAAAGTTCCAGATTATTGGGTCAATTCAAATTATCGAGTTTTAGTCGAAGATGAAACTATGATTGATGAAGAAATCGAAATTTTCAAGGAAAATCTGAAACAAATATCTCATCGTGTTAGAATTGTCCATTTTAAATCGAGAGACACCGATGAACATTTCACTCTTTCAATTCGTGGATCTGGTGTATCAGTTTTCATTTGTCAAACTCTGATCACAATTCACAATTACATCATAATGAAGGGAAATGAAGACAATATTTTTTAGATTAACGTAAGAAAATCAAACCAAATTTTAACTCTGCCAATTCCATTTACTTAACTGTTAACTTCGCAACTTTTGCGATGAGTATTGATACTTTTCTAATTTTATGCCAAACGCTTTATACGTACATTCATCTCATGACTAAATTAATGGTAAGATTATGCTATAGCCTCCCCACGTTTGATCGAGTACCCATTCAACAAAATTAAGAATTATCCCATTTGAGCTCAATGCAAATTTCTGTTTTTGAAGCCCTGTAACTGGACATTTCCGCAAATTCATAGTACACATATGAGTATTGGCTTCAACCACGAAAAACTTCAGGACAATCAAAAGAGGTGGCTATAGTATCGTTTAGCCAAATTAATTATTTCCAATGATCTGTTATAGATACACGAACAATTAACTCAATCATCAATCAAAGTAACCTGTAAAAGTCTTACAATTAAGCGCAATTGTTATTATAAAACGATTGTTTAAATGTTTTTCCAAATGTTGAGCTAAACCAATTGTATGAAATTTTCTGTTACTATTTTATTGAATAAAAAAGTCAATTAAATGATAATCGTCAAACTGCCCATTCTTTAATCAACTAACCTTTATCAGGACAATTAATCACTTGATTATCCTGTTGTCAAATCTTAACTCTGTCTCAATGATCTGTAATTCCTATTTCTATGGTAATCCTGATGTTCTTGATGCTTTCGAAAGTTTAAACGCTCTTGTGAAAACAATCGGCGAGGAAACTGAAGTTAGCCAGAAAACCGAAGATAAAATTCAGTGTATGAAACGAATAATATTAACACCCATGAGAACAATTTTTCTTCCACCTTCATCATCTGAAACTAAATTCATCTCGGCAATGACCTTTCACGTCTGATTAAAGTTCATTTAAGAGATGATGATCATTCGCATGCATGTAGTTCACCTTATCCCTATTTATCCGAAGGATTTGGAGAATCTGATTTCGCCAATCAGATAAAAGATTCCAAGTGTAGAACTTTTTTCCTTAAACAGCTGATCGGTCGAAAACTTTTCGGTGAACATGGTTTATTATCGAAAAATTCATACAAATATCATGGGTCATCTTTAACTGAATTATTCATGGAAGGAATCATTGTAGAAGCTCAAGTTTAATTCATCATGAAAATGATTAATCTTGAATGTTTTATTTCCTCATTATTGTTTTACCTGTAAATATTTTTAACTTGTCATTGTTTTAATTATCTTTTTCCATTGGTTGTTATCATTAAAACGAAAATTTTTCAAATACTAATCTGTTAATTGTTACACTTTTTATTTGAATATTTGAAAATTGCCCAACAATTTAATCGTTGATTTAACTGATAATCTAACCTGTTTAACTTGGTTCATTTCAAAGTCATTGTGTTGATGAAGTTACGAGAGTTGATTAGGTTTACACTTGGTTCCAAAGAGTAGAAACAGTAGTGTTCACACTTAGATTTTATTGTTTTTGGCCCTATTGGGCGATTAGAGAGCTTAATGGCGCATCTCTAGACCATTACAGTTTGTTTACAACATTTTTGAATTGGGGGGTTTACAATTTTCAGATGGGTAGGCAAGCCAGGATTGAACCCGTGTCATCGTGGACTAGAGTCCACGACACTAACCTCTAGGCTAGCAACTCACTTAGAGCAACTACTGTTTCACAGTCTCCCCCTAGCGGATTAATGCAATTAGTATTGGATTAACCTACGAGATTAGTTCACAAAGAAATTAACCCTTTCAGTTATGTAGGTGTCGCTTTTCTTGCTCTAAGTGTGAACACTACTGAAGTCTCTTTATCTTTGCTTGTTTCTTAATTGTTGATTGGTCGATGATTAAATTAATTGTTGTGAAATTGTTCACTAGGTAATAGTCTCTCTTCCTTGCTACAGTAGTAAAACTACCCTTTGATTTAATTCTAATTGCTTACATTGATGCTTTAGTTTTTCTGCTGTCAACATAATAAATCTTATAGATTTCTTAATCCAGTGTTAATCTCTTTGAACATCATGGCCTTAAATGTCAATACCACAAATGATAATATCAACGTTAATTTTAAACTGACTCCCATATTCAATGATGGGATGTTACAAGAGGCCAATATTTCCGATTTTCTTGGCCAAATCGCCAGTACATTAGCTTTTATCAATACAATATCAGCTAAATTGGATGATTTATATTGTTTTGATGGCGATGAATTCATCGTTAATCCAACTTGTGACAAAGAAAGTGATGTGAATCATAAATTTATTCAGATCTTGACCAATAACAATTCTTTCATTATTTCGGCTGTTGTGGAACGAATTGACAATATTTATCCAGACCAATTGACACCATCGCTTATGCGTGAAATGTCGAATGTTGATAGATTTGATATTATCTGGCAATTCGATGTCGCTACATTGGACAAATTATGTAATTCTTCTGGTATAACATCAACAACTTTGGATGCAGTTTCATTTACGTTCGGTAATCTAATCAATTATAATCGTTTTGTTACACATCTCAATGACCTTGGGTCAAAATTCAACGGTGAAAGTGTCACATCAAATTGTAACATTTTCAAAGATGTTGTTATTGAGAACAAAGGAACGTTTGAAGTTCAATTCAAGATAAATTACTATGATCCCGTTACATCGGTTTACGAAGATAAAAGTTGCAAACTCACGTTCCAACCTGATAGTGTCACCGAAATCATAACCAGTCTGACTGATGGGATTGAGTTTTACTTTAAACTTGACTTTCCACCTAAACTTTACATTGAAAGTGTAAATGAGGAATTTATCGGTGACGATGATTCAATCGCCCGGTCTGAGGATGCAATAATTTCAGCGGAAAAAATTGGTAAAAGTAACACTTTAATGGTTAAAATTAAAACTGATTTCGCCGATTATCGTGAATATGCTAAAGTTTTAAAGGTCATGTATTCAAGATTTTTCACGAAATTTCATCCCTTTGTGTTCAGTCCGATTTCTACTTATTTTGTCGACTATTCTGATAGACTTTTCGATAACAATTTTCCATTCGAGGTGAAATACGCTCTAGAATGTATCACCTCGCTTTCATATGCATTTAAAGACGATCTTTACATTAATGGTACAAAAGAATCTTTCTACAATTTTATTCAATCGAGACTGAATGATGGCCAAGAAAAACTTTTAACTGAAGTTCTTTACCAATTTTTCAACAAATTGTCTTTGGTAAAGTTACAAATACTTTTACTGATTTTGTTAACCTATTTAACAATCTAAAAGATGATACTAACGAAAGGAGCGTCAATCTAAATCATCAGTTAGTTAAGAGAATAATTCTCACACCAAACCGAACGCTCTATCTGCCCCCAACACCGTCTAGAACAAAATTCATGATTGAGACGATTAATCTTAATCGTATGATTATCGTCTATTTTCGAGAGGATAATATATCTTATACATCATGTGAGCCATACTCCATTCTGAAATATGGCATCGCTGGAACAGGCTTTACACGATTTTTGGACGATGTTCGATTTGGAACTGATTTCATCGAACGAGTTGTTCAAAAAAGATTATTCAAAGAACATGGATTTATATCAGCACAACCGCTGCGATATCTTGGTACTTCCATTTCCCAGATCTTTTCATATGGAATTCTAGTTCAAGCAAATACAGGATCTAGTTGGAATTTCTGCTAAACAACATTCGACAGATTCGGTCAATTTTTGAACCTTTAAGTTGATTATTAATTGAAACTGATTTTGTCTTCATTCCATCTTACAAATTTAATCCCTAAATTCTGATAAATAGAATCGATTTTGCTGGAAATACGATTTTTCGATTTTTTCGAAACTTTAAGTTAATCGAAACTCGCACTTCTTTTCTATACTTTTTCCCTCTCATGTGAAATCTCTTTTGATTCATAAGTTGTAATTAACGGTTTCATTTGATTGTTATCTCTCTTTCATTGAATGTGATTAATTCAATTAATTTAAATGTTTATTCATTTGTATTAATAACGAAAATATATTCTTAATGTCTATTCCTGCCCCACCTAATGCGAATTCTCTTGGTATTGGGAGAATCGGATTTTCACTTGAAGTTTTCCAATCGAATTTTAAAGACGAGAAACATTTAAATGTTTCTTTCGAAAATATTTTAAGGAATTTATTGATTGAAATAAACTCTTGAACAAATTCTTATTCCTATTCCAAATTCTTGTCAACTTTCAACTCAATGGAGATGTTGATATGTATTTGATGTACATTCTAGAAAAACTCTGGTTGAATATCGAACTGCTTTCGAACCAGTTTAATAATAGTTTCGTGTTTAGAAAAAGGTTTCGGTTCAAGATCATATTCTTCATGTTCTTCTTGATCATCGCGATCTCATGGATGATAAGAGATCAACTTCCTCTTCCGACTGATTGGATTTCATTCATTCAAGTTATGTACAGACTAATCTATCGAATTCTAATTGTGACATTTTTTTGCTGTCTCCATTTCTGTTTACTTGTCGATTCGACGATACTGATCACAGCCTCGTTTAATTACATTAATCATTTGATCTCAATTCAAGTTGAAAAAGGTCCAAATTTGCAAGAGATAAAAAGATTCGTCGTATTTACAGTGAGACCATCAGATTAACCGATTATCTCGCACGAACTTTGGATGTTTTCGTATCGATCGTTTATCTTTACTTTGCTATTTGTCTCATTTGCGCTTCTTATCAACTAATCATCAACGATTATATTTTCGATCGGCATTTATCATCAATAATCTCACATTACATGGGTCCAAGTGTAATTCTACACATGACTTTCAGTTTAATTCAGATTAATATTAAATCTTATCTTTGTCTCAATGATTTGTACAAACTAACGCTCTTCAACGAATCAGCTGATATGAAGTTTGAGGTAAATTCAAGTGACAACTAATTTGCTTTTGATTTGATTGATTTTTCTCTTTCTTTATTGTCACAGTTGATCATGTTCATCCATCGGGTCACTCGTAATGACATTGGCTTCAAATTTTTTAAATCAACTTTAATTGGTCCTAATTTTTTCTCAACTCTCTTCACAATCATGTTGACTATATTTTTTGCTGGTCTATCGTTTATTATTCGTGATGTTTAACTTACAATTAAGCAAACAGTCAATTTAATTGTTCATCTCTGAATCTTTGAAACACCAAACCATTATCTTGAAGACTTCGACTTTCGTTAATAACTTTAACCATTCTAAACTTGAGTAAGCAAAACAGCGCCATTGAACCCATACGCTTTGGATGGAATTAGTCTGTCTGGAAGTAGATGTCCACTTCCGGCCCAGAAGCGTATGGTTTCATACTACTACAATCTTATCTATTATCTCTGAATCTTTGTAAAAGATTGAAATTTTATCCAAACTTCACGAACTTTTGAAAAATATCTTTAATTTACTAACTTATCTTTTTTCTCAATTCGTTTATCAATTAATTAGTATCGTGATAATTTATGTAATTGCTCTAATTATTATAATTGTTCTAGTTATTGCTGAATATTTTGCTCCAAGTTTGTTTCAAGATCCTAGTAGCTTTCGACAATATAATTAGATATTTAGAACCAAAAACATCATCTGGATTCAATAATCGGACGATATTCTTAGTCTTTTTGAACTAATTTAATTACGAGTTGTTATCCATTTGGTGGAATAATCAAAAAATTTAAATGCATTGATTTGCTAATTTTTATCCAATCAATCATAGTAAAGTAGAAAATATCTACAAATCCAATATCATCGGGATGTAAGATTCATTTAGACTGATAGTTAAAGGTCACTACGTTCGTGATCGTCGATCTTGGAAAATGCTCCGGTTAAATAAAATGAGAAAATAAATTAATTGAAAAGTTAAAACTATAACTTTCGATATTGTAATTGTCTTACCAGGTTCGAACGTTAGTGGATATTGGCTTTCAAGCGGGAAAGGCCAATGTTTTAAGCAAAATTCAATGGGTTGAGATTCAGTTTGACCAATTTTATTTGCATCAAATGTTATTGTCTTATGAGAATCATTATTCCAAGGCGACCATAACTGTTGACCTATTGGCGGAGGTTTACTGGAGAAAAAGTATAAAATTAATTCAATTGAACAAGTACATTAACTATCCGAAATTAATTAATAATAAATTGAGAACATTCATAATCTATGTCCATGGCTGCTTATGATTCTCACGCTTGAAATAGTTAGATTTTCGAAAGTACCGAATTAATTATCCTTCGTGGATATTAGATAAACAATTCACTCGTACTCACCCTTCACGAGCAAAGGTAACCCAAGCATCCATCATGATCATGGACAATATTGTGTCATCGATAGTGTAATTTTCTGGTCTCAAAAGAGGAAGACCAAAGACCATTGGGATACAATCACCATGACTTGCAGGTAACCATTTACTTGGCGTTGCCATTGGAAGCAGTGACTGAGATGGTCGTTGAGATTGATAGTAAGCATATACATTAGTTGATCCAGAATTAACCAAATCTCTACCGAAAGCATAAGTCGGACAAGTGAGAATTGTATCTCCTAGAGCTTGACTAACAGCTAATCGTATATTATCGGAATCATTTGGATCTACATTAGCCAAATATCTATCAGAATAGTAATTTATCAGCGATTTACCAAAAAGTTTTTAAAAGTTAGTAAACATGAAGAAATATTGACACCCGGTTGACATCCAATGGCTTTGAAAAATTTTGTATTTAAATCTTTGATTGTCCAACGATCTAGATCGTAAATCGATGCACTTTGCATGATGGCATTTTTAAATAATCCTCTGGATTGTAGAGATACAATATGTGCAGAGACAGACATTGATCCAGCCGATTCACCAAAAATAGTCACACTATCAGAATCACCACCAAAAGAATTGATATTATCCTTTACCCATTGTAATGCTAACCTTTGATCCCAAAGACCCATGTTTCCAGGAATATCTGATTCAGGTAGATACAAGAAACCCAAAGGACCAAGACGATAGTTAACAGTAACCACAATAACATCATGAAGAGCGGCTAAAACGGTTCCATCGTAAAACTCAGGCACATTTGCTGAACCAAAATTAAAGCCACCGCCATGAAACCAAACCAGAACGGGTCTCAATCGCCTATTGTCATCCTGTTGTTTATCTCTAATAGCGGATTGAGTCACGAAAACATTCAACACTAGACAATCTTCATCAAACTTTATATTGAAACCAGGATAAAGATTCTGAATACAATAGGATCCCCACTGGTTGGTGTCTATTACTCCTCTCCAGGGTTTCTTTGGTATCGGCTTTTTAAAACGAAGGTCATTTATTGGAGGTTCAGCAAACGGAATATTTAAAAACTGATAGATTTTAGATCCACGAAAGTCAACTGATTTACCTTTAATTGTTCCTGTAATTAAATCCAATTGTGGTTCACCATTAATGTTTTTCTCACCTGGAACTAAATCAAGGTTAACAATTAAACCAAACAGGAAAAAAATCAATGTTACCTTCATAGTGATTACAATGTGAATGAAGTTGATTACAATCAATTCAAATAGTGATTAGTGACTCCCTCGCATCCTCATCAACAGGTATGATTTAAAATAAGATTGATTGAGTACCCATTCAGCAAAATCAAGAATTATCCCATTGAGCTCAATGCAAATTTCTGTTATTGAAGCCCTGTAACTGGACATTTCCGCAAATTCATAGTACACATATGAGTGGTTTCAACCACGAAAACTTCAGGACAATCAAAGAGGTGGCTATAGTATCGTTTAGCCAAATTAATTATTTCAATGATCTGTTATAGATACACGAACAATTAACTCAATCATCAATCAAAGTAACCTGTAAAGTCTTACAATTAAGCGCAATTGTTATTATAAAACGATTGTTTAAATGTTTTTCCAAATGTTGAGCTAAACCAATTGTATGAAATTTTCTGTTACTATTTTATTGAATAAAAAAGTCAATTAAATGATAATCGTCAAACTGCCCATTCTTTAATCAACTAACCTTTATCAGGACAATTAATCACTTGATTATCCTGTTGTCAAATCTTAACTCTGTCTCAATGATCTGTAATTCCTATTTCTATGGTAATCCCGATGTTCTTGATGCTTTCGAAAGTTTAAACGCTCTTGTGAAAACAATCGGCGAGGAAACTGAAGTTAGCCAGAAAACCGAAGATAAAATTCAGTGTATGAAACGAATAATAACACCATGAGAACAATTTTCTTCCACCTTCATCATCTGAAACTAAATTCATCTCGGCAAATTCTGACCTTTCACGTCTAATTAAAGTTCATCTAAGAGATGATGATCATTCGCATGCATGTAGCTCACCTTATCCCTATTTATCCGAAGGATTTGGAGAATCTGATTTCGCCAATCAGATAAAAGATTCCAATTGTAGAACTTTTTTCCTCAAACAGCTGATCGGTCGAAAACTTTTTGGTGAACATGGCTTATTATCGAAAAATTCATACAAATATCATGGGTCATCTCTAACTGAATTATTCATGGAAGGAATCATTATAGAAGCTCAAGTTTAATTCATCATGAAAATGATTAATCTTGAATGTTTTTATTTCCTCATTATTGTTTTTACCTGTAAATATTTTTAACTTGTCATTGTTTTTAATTATCTTTTTTCCATTGGTTGTTATCATTAAAACGAAAATTTTTCAAATATTAATCTGTTAATTGTTACTCTTTTTATTTGAATATTTGAAAATTGCCCAACAATTTAATCGTTGATTTTACTGATAATCTAACCTGTTTAACTTGGTTCATTTCAAAGTCATTGTGTTGTTGAAGTTACGAGAGTTGATTAGGTTTAAATTTGGTTTCAAAGAGTAGAAAGTAGGTTTTTACTCTTTGCTTGTTTCTTAATTGTTGATTGGTCGATGATTAAAGTAATTGTTGTGAAATTGTGCACTAGGTAATAGTCTCTCTTCCTTGTTACAGTAGTAAAACTACCCTTTGATTTAATTCTATTAATAAATGCTTACATTACTGCTTTAGTTTCTCTACTTTTCAACATAATAAATCTTATAGATTTGTTAATCTGTTTGAACATCATGGCCTTAAGCGTCAAAACCATAAACGATGATAATATCAAAGTAAATTTTCAACTGACTCCCATATTTTATGATGGAATGTTACGAGAGGCCGATATTCCCGCTTTTCTTGGCCAAATCGCCCGTACATTGGCTTTTATTAATCCAATATCAGCTAAATTGGATGATTTATATTGCTTTAATGGTGGTGAATTTAAAGTTAATCCAATTAATCGCAGAAAAAGTGATGTGAATCGTAAATTTATTCAGTTCTTGACCAATAACAATTCTTTCATTATTTCGGCTGTTTTGTCCGTAATCGAACATATTTTTGCGGGCGAAATGATACAATCGTTCATGCAGGCAATGTCGAATGATGATGGATTTGATATTTTCTGGCAATTCGATGTCGATACATTGGACAAATTATGTGATTCTAGTACTATAACACCAACAACTTTGGATGTTATTTCATTTACGTTCGGTAATCTAATCAATGATAACCGTTTTGTAACACATCTCAATGACCTTGGGTCAAAATTCAACGTTGAACATACCACATCAAATTGTAAAATTTTCAAGGATATTGTTATTCAGAACAAGGGAACGTTTAAAGTTCAATTCAAGATCAATTACTATGATCCCGTTACATCGACCTACGAAGATAAAAGATGCAAACTCACGTTCCAACCTGATAGTGTCGCCGAAATCATAACCAGTCTGAATGATGGAATTGAGTTTTACTTTCGACTTAAATTTCCACCTAAACTTTACATTGAAAGTGTTAATGAGGAATTTATCGGTAACGATCATTCAATCGCCCGGCCTGAGTATGCAATAATTTCAGCGGAAACAATTGGTAAAAGCAACACTTTTATGATTAAAATTAAAACTGATTCCTCCGATTATCGTGAATATGCTAAAATTTTAAAGGTCATGTATTCAAATTTTTTCGATAACTCTCGTCACTTTGTGTTCAGTCCAATTTCTACTTATTGTGTCGACTATTCTGATAAACTTTTCGATAACAATTTTCCATTCGAGGTGAAATACGCTCTAGAATGTATCACCTCGCTTTCATATGCATTTAAAGACGATCTTTACATTAATGGTACAAAAGAACTTTTCTACCTCTTTATTCAATCGAAACTGGATGATGGCCAAGAAAAACTTCTAACTGAAGTTCTTTACCAATTTTTCGAACAAATCGTCCATGGTGAAGTTACAAATACTTTAACTGATTTTGTTGCACTTTTTCACAGTCTAAAAAATGATACTCACGAAAGAAGCGTCAATCGAAATTATCAGTTAGTTAAGAAAATAATTCTCACACCAAACCGAACGCTCTATCTGCCTCCAACACCGTCCAGAACAAAATTTATATTTGAAAGGGTTAATCTAAATAGTATTATTATCGTCTATTTTCAAGATGATGATAAATCTTATACATCATGTGGTCCGTTCTCCATTCGGAGATATGACATCACTGGAAAAGACTTTACCCAATTTTTGGACGATGTTCGATTTGGAACTGATTTCATCGAACGAATTGTTCAAAAAAGATTATTCAAAGAACATGGATTTATAACAGCACAAGCGCTGCGATATCTTGGAACTTCGATTTCTCAGATCTTTTTAAATGGAATTTTAGTTCAAGCAAATACTGAATCTAGTTGGATTTCTTGCAAAAGAAAAACAATCGACAAACTTCACAACTAACTTGGTAATCATGAATGTAATTTCGATCAAGTCGAACAAAATTTTACTATTGAGTCCTTCGAATGTGATAAAAAAATAGAGTCAATTTCGGTAAATTTTCGTAACTTTAAAGTTAATTAAAACTGATTTTATCTTCATTCAATCATACAAGTTACATCCTTAAAATCTGATTAATAAACAGCATCTATTTGAGTGGAAATGCGATTTTTTTTCGAAACTTTAAAGTTAATCGAAATTCGCGGTTCTTTTTTCCTTCTACTTTTCCCTCTCATGTGGAATCTCTTGTGATCCTTTAGTTGTGAACATAGAGTAGTAAGACTTGTCATTGTCAACGTCAAGCTTATCTGAATAAACCTTTGATCACAATATTGAATCAAATTGGATTATCTAACAATGTCTTCGATGAAATACTTTCTAATGCAATCGGAGATTTAATTGGTTCATTCGATTGTCCCATAAAAGCTTCTAAGGCTTTGACAATGTTTTCTTGTTTAAATCGGTTTATTGACCATAAAAAATTAGCTTCGAATGGCTATAATCTACTTGGATACTAGACAAAGGATTATTGAAAAGTTTTCAGTTACCACATGCTATCATCGCAACTTTTGCGATGAGTATTGATAATTTTCTAATTTTATGCCAAACGCTCGATACGTACATTCATCCCATGACTAAATTAATTATTTCCAATGATATGTTATTGACCCACGAACAATTAACTCAATCATTAATCAAAGTAACCTGTAAAAGTCTCACAATTAAGTGCAATTGTTATAATAAAACGACTGTTTGAATGTTTTTCCCAATGTTGAGCTAAACCAATTGTAAGAAATTTTTCTGTTACTATTTTTATTGAATAAAAAAGTCAATTAAATGATAATCGTCAAACTGGCCATTCTTTAATCAACTGACCTTTATCAGGACAATTAATCACTTGATTTTCTTGCTGTGAACTGGCTCAATCTTAGAGGGTTAAAATATCGATTTGATTAGAATTCTCTCGGTAAACTGATTTCCAATTATTGAATTATTCTCATTTCAAGTCGATTCCATGATGGACCAGGGTGAGAATGTTTCGCCTGCTTATGTTCAAATGCATCTTCCATTGTTTTTCTTTTTCAGTAAATGTTCAATGAAAAGAAAACTTTGTTGGAATATTATTCTAATGGTTCTGATCGGTCAAACCATTTACGATCAGACATTTATTCATTTCACGTTCACATTTGATTCTCAACGAGTTCTATTCATCAGATTCCTGGCTGAAGATATAATTCTATTCTACATTCTTATTACTCACCAATGGACTTTTCGTGATTCAATAATGAACGAAATTCATCAACTCTGGTTGAATATCGAACTGCCTTCGAACCAGTTTAATAATAGTTTCGTGTTTAGAAAAAGGTTTCGGTTCAAGATCATATTCTTCATGTTCTTCTTGATCATCGTGATCTCATGGATGATAAGAGATCAACTTCCTCTTCCGACTGATTGGATTTCATTCATTCAAGTTATGTACAGACTAATCTATCGAATTCTAATTGTGACATTTTTTTGCTGTCTCCATTTCTGTTTACTTGTCGATTCGACGATACTGATCACAGCTTCGTTTAATTACATTAATCATTTGATCTCAATTCAAGTTGAAAAAGGTCCAAATTTACAAGAGATTAAAAAGATTCGTCGTATTTACAGTGAGACCATCAAATTAACCGATTATCTCGCACGAACTTTGGGTGTTTTCGTATCGATCGTTTATCTTTACTTTGCTATTTGTCTCATTTGCGCTTCTTATCAACTAATCATCAATGATTATATTTTCGATCGGCATTTATCATCAATAATCTCACATTACATCGGCCCGAGTGTAATTCTGCACATGACTTTCAGTTTAATTCAGATTAACATCAAATCTTATCTTTGTCTCAATGATTTGTACAAATTAACTCTATTCAACGAATCAGCTGATATGAAGTTTGAGGTAAATTCAGATGACAACTAATTTTCTTTTGATTTGATTGATTTTTCTCTTTCTTTATTGTCACAGTTGATCATGTTCATCCATCGGGTCACTCGTCATGACATTGGCTTCAAATTTTTCAAATCAACTTTAATTGGTCCTAATTTTTTCTCAACTCTCTTCACAATCATGTTGACTATATTTTTTGCTGGTCTATCGTTTATTATTCGTGATGTTTAATTGGCATCAAATTTACAAAAAACTCTCAAATTTAGACCACAACTTTTTAATTGATTGTTTAATTTCAATAAAACTTGCCATACTGATTAACTGATTCCTTAGCATCAATTCGATATATTTTGGACATTTTTGCTATTAACCGTTTCAACGCTATTAGTGAACAACGTTAGTCCGGTTTTTTAGTGATCACCCCTTACAATCTTATCTATTATCTTTGTATCTTTGTAAAAAGATTGAAATTTTATCCAAACTTCACGAACTTTTGAAAAATATCTTTAATTTACTAACTTATCTTTTTTCTCAATTCGTTTATCAATTAATTAGTATCGTGATAATTTATGTAATTGCTCTAATTATTATAATTGTTCTAGTTATTGCTGAATATTTTGCTCCAAGTTTGTTTCACGATCCTAGTAGCTTTCGACAATATAATTAGATATTTAGAACCAAAAACATCACTAGTATTCAATAATCGGACGATATTTCTTAGTCTTTTTGAACTAATTTAATAACGTGTCGTTATCCGTTTGGTGGAATAATCAAAACTTTAAATGCATTGAATTGCTAATTTTTATCCAATCAATCATAGTAAAGTAGAAAATATCTACAATCCAATAGCATTGGGAAGTAAGATTCATTTAGACTGATAATTAAAGGTCACTACGTTCGTGATCGTCGATCTTGGAAAATGCTCCTGTTAAATAAAATGAGAAAATAAATTAATTGAAAAGTTAAAACTATAACTTTCGATATTTTAATTATCTTACCAGGTTCGAACGTTAATGGATATTGGCTTTCAAGCGGGAAAGGCCAATGTTTTAAGCAAAATTCAATGGGTTGAGATTCAGTTTGACCAATTTTATTTGCATCGAATGTTATTGTCTTATGAGAATCATTATTCCAAGGCGACCATAACTGTTGACCTATTGGCGGAGGTTTACTGGGGAAAAAGTATAAAATTAATTCAATTGAACAAGTATTACATTAACTATCCGAAATCAATTAATAATAAATTGAGAACATTCATAATCTATGTCCATGGCTGCTTATGATTCTCACGCTTGAAATAGTTAGATTTTCGAAAGTACCGAATTAATTATCCTTCGTAAATATTAGAAAAACAATTCACTCGTACTCACCCTTCACGAGCAAAGGTAACCCAAGCATCCATCATGATCATGGACAATATTGTGTCATCGATAGTGTAATTTTCTGGTCTCAAAAGAGGGAGACCAAAGACCATTGGGATACAATCACCATGAGTTGCAGGTAACCATTTACTTGGCGTTGCAATTGGAAGCAGTGACTGAGATGGTCGTTGAGATTGATAGTAAGCATACACATTAGTTAATCCAGAATTAACTAAATCTCTACCGAAAGCATAAGTCGGACAAGTGAGAATTGTATCTCCTAGAGCTTGACTAACAGCTAATCGTATATTATCAGAATCATTTGGATCTACATTAACCAGATATCTATCAGAATAGTAATTTATCAGCGATTTACCAAAAAGTTTTCCAAAAATATACTTTGCATGAGGTAAAGTTAAATTCAATGGATTAATTGGATGGAAAGTAATCGGATCTTTGAGTATCAACATAAAAGCTCCTTCATTACCAACAGTTCCTAATAGAACGTTAATATTTGGATCAACACCTCCACTTGAAACAATAGACTCGGGATTAGAAGGTAAAAATTCATCTCCTGATATTGGCCAGAACATGAGATCATTGGTTACTTGTGATTTGAGTGGTTGGTACAACGATAAACATGAAGAAATATTGACACCCGGTTGACATCCAATGGCTTTGAAAATTTTGTATTTAAATCTTTGATTGTCCAACGATCTAGATCGTAAATCGATGCACTTTGCATGATGGCATTTTTAAATAATCCTCTCGATTGTGGAGATACAATATGTGCAGAGACAGACATTGATCCAGCCGATTCACCAAAAATAGTCACACTATCAGAATCACCACCAAAAGAATTGATATTTTTCTTTACCCATTGTAATGCTAATTTTTGATCCCAAAGACCCATGTTTCCAGGAATATCTGATTCAGGTAGATACAAGAAACCAAGAGGACCCAGACGATAGTTAACAGTAACCACAATAACATCATGAAGAGCTGCTAAAACGGTTCCATCGTAAAACTCAGGCACATTTGCTGAACCAAAATTAAAGCCTCCGCCATGAAACCAAACCAGAACGGGTCTTAGTCGACTAACATCATCTTGTTGTTTATCCCTAATAGCGGATTGAGTCACGAAAACATTCAACACAAGACAATCTTCATCAAACTTGTATTTAGTATTGAAACCAGGATAAAGATTCTGAATACAATAGGATCCCCACTGGTTGGTGTCTATTACTCCTCTCCAGGGTTTCTTTGGTATCGGCTTTTTAAAACGAAGGTCATTTATTGGAGGTTCAGCAAACGGAATATTTAGAAACTGATAGATTTTAGATCCACGAAAGTCAACTGATTTACCTTTAATTGTTCCTGTAATTATATCCAATTGTGGTTCATCATTAATGTTTTTCTCACCTGGAACTAAATCAAGGTTAACAATTAAACCAAACAGGAAAAATCAATGTTACCTTCATAGTGATTACAATGTGAATGATGTTGATTACAATCAATTAAAATAGTGATTAGTGACTCCCTCGCATCCTCATTAACAGGTATGATTTAAAATAATCTAATCTTTTCCTTTTAACAAAGTCTCTAATCATTACAAAGTATTTGATGTTAATTGCTAAATTCTGTTATGGTTTTCACATCTCATTTGTTTCATTTTACAGTTAATTGTTCCCATTTTCAACAGTTTCGATCTTTCTTTTCACTTTCAATTATATTTGTTAATCAGCTTAATTAGCATTAGGTTTTACTATTTTTGTTCAAAATTATAATTGATTTTCATCAAATTTCAGCCTTTTATTACCTCTAGTTTCGTACAAGGAAACTGTACTCGAATCTATTAATATTGAAACTTGATTTCTACACACAGTTCCGTAGTATCATAACAATTGAATACTTTGTTTATTGATAATTTACATCACTAATTGTGATTATTATTCAATGTTTACATTTTTCTGTTGATTGATTACAAATAGAAACCAATTAAATCTCGATTATATCCTATTCTCTTGTAAACGGTAAAACTTTTTCTGCATAAATAAAGTTTCGATTGAGAAATAATTTATTCTATGTAACAAAAGTTTTCATAATAAGCGTCTTAATGATAAATCTAATTAAATTGAAATTAAATTAAGTGCTCTTCATATTATATCTAATGTGTAAATTAAAAGAGCAAATAATCAACAGTAAATAGTCTTTACTAAAGACTCACATTGTGTCTTGTGGTGGTTCGAGTTCATCAACAAGTTTCTCGATAATAAACAGCGTCTTTGAAACGTCAAGGTGAGCTATTAGATAAAATGACCTTGATCGAAAAAATCGAAATCAACTAAACATGGATTAATTTAAAACACTAGAGTAGAATCTTCTCTATCTAACTGACTAATTAGCAATATTTAATTATCAAATACACAATTTATATCACTAAAAAATGGCGATCTTTTCGATAGATTCCTAATTAAATCCTCCAGAACTGTATTTTGTTTCATTTTTTTTTTTATTATCTGAATGGAAATTGATAACTTTTAGTAATAACTAATGAATTATTAGTTAATCATCAACATAAAATTTCGGACGGTGTAAACAGATAGTGTAACATCTTGAGAAAATATTATTCATTATTTTTTATTCGTTTTCTCAAGTCTCCAATCATTTCATATTAAATTCTGATTGATAATCTTTTGGTCGAGTTTCCTAATATTAAAAAAAAATAATTGAAAGATTATCTTAAAAGATTTTTCTTACAAGGATGGACAACGAATCAGAAATTGATTCATCCCACTCATTTCGGTTGGTCATTGAAAGTTACTTCACTGGTCATCTTCAATCACGGAAAATACTCCTGCAGGAATTAGATGAGAAAACAAATTAATTGAAAGTACAAAGACATTGACAGTTAATCAATTTTGCATTTATTTTGATGATGAATGTATGAGAAATTGATTAGTTGAATAAAGTTTAGTAAGTTTAAATTAGTTTTTATCGTCATACCGGATTCGAATGTCACTGGATATTGATTTTCAAGTGGAAAGGGCCAATTTTTGAAGCAAAATTCAATGGACTGAGACTCAATAAGTCCAATTTTATTTGCATCGAATGTCATCGCCATATGCGAATTGTTACTCCAAGGTGACCATGACTGCTGACCAACTGCTGGGGGCTTACTGAGATTACGAGAATGATCAAAACTCATTACAAGTTATTTATACTTTTACATACAATGTATTATCAATAAGTAAAAAGGTCTAACATCTTGGTTTATTGTGTGATGAGTTAAAGTGATTAGATTATCACAAATTTAAAAAAGTAAGTGAGAATCCAAGGTTAATAATATGATAATAATAGATAGTATGAAAATCAATCGACACTCACCCTTCACGAGCAAAGGTAACCCAAGCATCCATCATGATCATGGACAATATTGTGTCTTCGATAGTGTAATTGGTGGGTTTCATTAGAGGAAGACCAAAGACCATTGGGATACAGTCAGCATGAGTTGCAGGTAACCATTTACTTGGTGTTGCGATTGGGAGCATTGACTGAGATGGTCGTTGAGATTGATAGTAAGCATATACATTAGTTGATCCAGAATTAACTAAATCTCTACCGAAAGCATAAGTCGGACAAGTGAGAATTGTATCTCCTAGAGCTTGACTAACAGCTAATCGTATATTATCAGAATCATTTGGATCTACATTAACCAAATATCTATCAGAATAGTAATTTGTCAGCGATTTACCAAAAAGTTTTCCAAAGATATACTTTGCATGAGGTAGAGTTAAATTCAATGGATTAATTGGATGAAAAGTAATCGGATCTTTGAGTACCAACATAAAAGCTCCTTCATTACCAACAGTTCCTAATAGAACGTTAATATTTGGATCAACACCTCCACTCGAAACAATAGACTCGGGATGAGATGGTAAAAATTCATCTCCTGATATTGGCCAGAACATGAGATCATTGGTTACTTGTGATTTGAGTGGTTGGTACAACGATAAACATGAAGAAATATTGACACCCGGTTGACATCCAATGGCTTTGAAAAATTTTGTATTTAAATCTTTGATTGTCCAACGATCTAGATCGTAAATCGATGCACTTTGCATGATGGCATTTTTAAATAATCCTCTCGATTGTGGAGATACAATATGTGCAGAGACAGACATTGATCCAGCCGATTCACCAAAAATAGTCACACTATCAGAATCACCACCAAAAGTATTGATATTATCCTTTACCCATTGTAATGCTAATTTTTGATCCCAAAGACCCATGTTTCCAGGAATATCTGATTCAGGTAGATACAAGAAACCCAGAGGACCAAGACGATAGTTAACAGTAACCACAATAACATCATGAAGAGCTGCTAAAGCTGATCCGTCGTAACGTTCCTTCATGTTTGCTGAACCAAAATTAAAGGCACCGCCATGAAACCAAACCAGAACGGGTCTCAATCGCCTATTGTCATCTTGTTGTTTATCTTTAATAGCGGATTGAGTCACGAAAACATTCAACACAAGACAATCTTCATCAAACTTTATATTCGTATTGAAACCAGGATAAAGATTCTGAATACAATAGGATCCCCACTGGTTGGTGTCTATTACTCCTCTCCAGGGTTTCTTTGGTATCGGCTTTTTAAAACGAAGGTCATTTATTGGAGGTTCAGCAAACGGAATATTTAAAAACTGATAGATTTTAGATCCACGAAAGTCAACTGATTTACCTTTAATTGTTCCTGTAGTTATATCCAATTGTGGCTTATCCTCGCAGTCTTTTTCACTCAAAACTAAATCAAGGTTAACAATTAAACCAAACAGGAAAAAGATCAATGTTAACATCATTTTGATCTCAATTAGCAATAAATGATTGTAATTACATTTAATCCAATTTATGATAAAGAGCTCTTTCTCTCCATCTTTCTGTCTAACTCTCATTTCACTATGTCAGCAAATCTCATAACGAAAATTCATTTCGTAGAGATTCATATCTAGTTGATCTTTTCAATCAAAAGTATCAAGACTTTCACCAAGGAAAAAAAGCTAAAAACAACACATCGAACATTAATTAATAACATGAAAATAACTTAAAGTCGTAAAATCATTTCAATTTATTGGAAGCCAATTCAGTTCCTATTAGCCGCTCAGCATAGTTTCACTGTATTTTTTTCATTTTGCAGTTAATTGTTCCTATTAAAGAAAACTTCAAGCTTTCTCTTTGCTATCAATTGTGAACCTTAAGCAATATACATGTAGTCGACCTCGATTTTTTATTCTTTTGCGAAATTATGATTGATTTTCACCAATTTTAGCATTTTATTACCTCTAGTTTCGTACAAGGAAACTGTACTCGAATCTATTAATATTGAAACTTGATTTCTACATACAGTTCCGTAGTATCATAACAATTGAATACTTTGTTTATTGATAATTTACATCACTAATTGTGATTATTATTCAATGTTTACATTTTTCTGTTGATTGATTACAAATAGAAACCAATTAAATCTCGATTACATCCTATTCTCTTGTAAACGGTAAAACTTTTTCTGCATAAATAAAGTTTCGATTCAGAAAAAATTTATTCTATGCAACAAAAATTTCCGTAGTAAACATGAGATTGTACACTAAACTTTTTAATGATATTTTCCATTTGTAAAGTGGTCAAGAGGTCACTTATTTGGAGGTTTTTCCTTTGTTTTCAATTTTGGACTAATTGCAAGTTCATGAGATCTAAAACTTTCCAAAATTATATCGTCGAAAGTTTTTTCTTTTAAAAAGATAAGTAGTTGTGTACAAATCTTGAAGCACTTTGAATACTTGAAAATGGAAAGTGAATGAAAAATGTTCACACGAAAACCTGAATTACCTGATTTAATCACATGAGTTGATTCGCATCATCATGTAAATAATGATTACAATCAAGGAGATTAACTGTCATGGTAACAAATTTAGATAATGTATTATAATGATTAAGATGATGAATAAAGACAAGGCAGATAAACACAAAAACAACAAGCAAATATTATTAAGTTTCATAATCATTAACAAGACTTGTAATTTGATTAACATTCAGTCAACAATGAATATGATAAGAAAACTTAAAATGTGCTCAATTTAGTGATTAACTAATCGTCTCTACTTTAATCAACTATCTAGACAATAGTGTTAATCTTATTGACGATAATGCCAAGTAAATGATATACATAATAAATTGAATTTTTAATCGTTAAACTAATCAATCGAAAAAGACTAGAAAATGGAATTGATTAAATTTATCCAGAACAACCAATACAAAATCTTCAAGACACTTTTAACTTATATGACCTTCGTTGGCCATGGTTGTATCAATACCTTAGTGGGCAGTTCGTTACTTGACCTTCAGATTTTAGTTCAACGTTCATTTGAAATAACATCACGAATGGTTCCCGCTCGTTCAATTGGATATGTGATCGGTGCTTCATCGTGTGAGTAGCAACAATTTGTTAATTTTATTTCCTCATTAATATTGGCGGTTCTTCTTGTATGAATGAAAATCAATTATCTTGATGAACTTTTTTTTTTAATTTAACCCTAAGGTGGCCTTTATGAGAAACGTATCGATGATTATCTCGTCCTCTCGATATCGACTCTTATTTGTGCGATTTGTATCTCTCTATCTCCATGGTTCACTCAGCTTGAATATGTGTTCATTTTGATGATAGTCGCTGGTTTTGCTCAAGGAGTTTTCGATATTTGTGAGTTGCTTTTTTAATTTTTCTTGTCATCAACATATTCGAGATGATTAATCAATTATTGACATTTTATTGATTGATTGCTCTTTCATCTTTCAGATTGTAACGTGATTATCTTGAGGATTTGGGGTGAAAACGGAATCAACTGGTTACAAGTTTTACACATGTCTTATGGTCTTGGTGCTTTAATTGCACCAATTTTCACCCGACCTTTTCTACTTCCAAACATCGAATCAGCTGATTTCAACTCATTGATAAATATAAATAATGTAACACACACTAATACGACAACATCTAAAAGTTATTCTCCTGACGATGTTAAAGTTCAATATGCTTTCGGAATAGTTGGAGGTATGCTAATGGTTGTTTCAATTCCATACTTTTTCTGTTACCTTCATGATAGAAAAGCTGAGAAAATTGGAGTTAAAGAAGTGAAATTGAAACAAGTCAAATCAGAGGCCAGTTCAGTCGCGAAAGCGGGTGCTGTCATTATAGCTGCTTTGGTTGCGAACTTTTCATTTGGAACCGAATCTGTTGTGGGTGAGTACTTGAAATCTTCATTATTTTTTTCAAAAGTTTTGAGTTTACATACGAATCGGTTATTCCGCAAACTTAGGTAATTTGGCCACAGCATTTGGAGTTAATGCCGACGTTAAAATGGACAAAAAAGATGCGGTTCTATTGACAACTTGTTACTGGACAATGTATTCATTTTATCGATTGATTTTCATCCCATTGACAATATTCATTAAAGAGGATCGCCTATTTGTGGTCAATTTATTCATTATAATCATCGCCATAATTGTTATGGTTCCTCGAGCTGCTTCTCAGTCAACATTTACCTGGATTTCCTTCATCTTATTGGGTATTGGCCATTCACCAATATTTTCAATAGCCTATGGTTCATTGGGAAAATATTTCCATGTTTCAAATTTTATGACATCGTTTATATTCATCAATGGTGTTATTGGTGAAACGATTCACGTTTCAATTGTTTCCAAATTTGTTGAATCAAAACCAATATTTTTCATTTATTATCTTGGCTCCATTTCCATTATTTTTGTTATAATTAGTGGAACACTTCCAGTATATTGCAAGAAAGTAATTAAAAAACCAAAGGCTCACTTCACCAGCGTACCTGCTGAAGAGATGCAAGAACTTTGAACGAAATTTTATCACTTTTATTATCATTTTTTCTTGTTTTTTATCTAACACAATTTCATAGATACTTGAGTGGTTTACAAGGGTGACAATCATTTGATTTATTCCATCCAATTGAAGGTGCTTGATGGTTTTCTCAATCAGTAAAGCAGCAAAGTTCTGTTAATCTTATTTTATACTGAAACAAACTTTGTCATGTTATCATGAGTTCATTAAACTTCTTGTTTCTCTAATCCATCATGATACACATAATTTAATAGATTAAATAACAAGGTTAACAATTAAATGAGGATAAGCTATGATTTGTGAAAGATTAGTACTTGTGTAGTAAAATCATTCAAATAATTATTGTTAGATGGGTAAGCAGAATTGTTATAATGTTATATTGCCTAATTTAATCAACTAGAGATTATCATTTCCATTCAATTAAATTGTATGATTTATTATTAGATGCATTCTAATCTGTTACATACATGTAACAATTGAAGCTTATGATAGGAGGTATTTAGGAAATTTATTCTGATTTATCTTAAATCTATGGTTACGTTATCTGTTTAACCTTAAATTGTGAATGTCGATCGATATAAATATTGTAAAATTAGTGATAAAACTGCCACTCAAGAATTTAAACTGTGCGAGTGATCAACTGAAGGTTTTTCGTTAATTGTGATTTATAACTCTCGTTAGCGGTTCAATTGCACCGATAATCAAAATGAAGCCCAAATACCGTATACTAATTTCAGCAGTGGACGCGTAAGTAAATTTTTTACGTTTAAATTTGTAATATTTAGTGACAAAGATCATTTTAAGATCATAATTAGTGATGAATCTTTTTATCATTTTATTCTAAGATATTATCATATTTTTATCTATCAATTGATTTCTAATGAAAGGGGCCTTTCACTCTACCAAAGATAGCAGTTAATCATTTTGATTGAAATTTTCAAAGTTCTTTTAATTGCAAACAATTTCCGTTTCGCCTCACTGGCCTTAAGAAATCTTGAACATATATTACAAGAAATTAGCGCTATTTTTAAAAAACGATTACTGCAATCGATTCATCACGAATTATGATCTTGAAATTCCTAAATGAACTTTAGTTTTAAAGTACCTACTTTGTTCGCAAAGATTTGGTCACATCAATTGTACTCTTGGATTTGGCGAGATTCTAGCTGAAGCTGGACATGAAGTGACTTTCGCTCATCGAATACGATACAAAAAACTGGCTGATCTAAGAGGTTTCAAGTTTATTCCTTTGGATGAATCAATTTTTGACGAACTATCTAATCAGCCTTTCTTGCTATGGACCGAAAAAAATATGAACAAATTTCGTGACGATCCTATTGGCCGATATTCGAATTGGACAGACGAAGATAAAGAAATGTTTGCCTCGGTAGTTGATGATTATAAGATTACTAATAAAGCCATGGAAAAACTTATCAATGAAAATAAAGATTCGTTTGATATATTGATAGGTGATTTTGTTACTCGTTATCCAGCATTATATTTATCTCCAATACCATATATACCAATATTTTCCATGAATCCACTGTCTCTTTATCCCCACGGTCCACCAATGTTTTCAGGTTTCTCTGTGAATGGTGATCCTAATGAGAGCGAAAAATACAGGCATGTTTACCAATCTTCATGTGCACGATTAAGAGAAAAACTTGAGATATGGTGGAAATCGCATGATGTACCAAAAATACCAGGAACTAACTGGTATGCTGATGTTCCGAAATATTTCGGTTTCTATCATTATCCCGAAGAACTTGATTATCACGAATGTGAACCTAAGGAACCCGAAGATAAATGGATTCTTGTTGATGCATTGATCCGTAAACCAGATGATGAGAGTGAATTTATTATACCAGAATCGATCGCATCATTGCCAGGGAAATTAATCTACTTTTCTCTTGGATCATTGGGGTCAGTTGATGTCGACTTGATGAGAAAATTGATTTCGATTCTATCAAAATCTCCTAATCGTTTCATTGTATCAAAAGGACCAAGAGGTGATGAGATTGAACTGGCAAATAATATGTGGGGTGCCAACTATGTTAACCAGATCGCAATTGTTAAATTGGTTGATTTGGTGATCACTCATGGTGGAAATAATACTTTTCTTGAAACAATTTATTCTGGAAAACCGTTGATTGTGATTCCTTACTTTTTCGATCAATTCGATAATGCACAACGTGTCGTTGATTGCGGAATAGGAAGACGATTAAATCCTTGGGACTTGGATGAGAAAAATGTCCTTGCCACAATAGAAGAGACATTAAATAATCATGAAATGAGCAAGAAGATTGAAGAGATCGCTGCATCAATGAGATCTAATAAAACTCGAGAAAAAGCAGTCAAGATAATAGAAGATTTCATAGAAAAAATTAAACAGTCATAATAACCTAAATATCCATTGATAATAATCAGACAACATAAGAAATTGGAGTTAAAACAAATGTAACACAACCTTGTTAATTAGCCGATACTATGTAACCATGGCACTTAAATCACAATTTTAAATAAACTGCAATGTGTTAAAGGACATCAATTTTATAGCTGCGTATATCAATAATTAATACATTTCTTGTTGAAAGATTTCCGATTGAATCATAATTATTCAATTTATCTCTGCTTTAGTCCAACAAGCCTTAAATTTGGTTTTGATCTATTTTTCTATGGATTTGACATTCGACTCGCGATTGATATAAGTACCAACTCCACGGTCATGAATCGGTAAGAGAGTATCCCGAGTAAACTTTATTTGTATTCATTTGCTTAATTGCGGCTGATTTTATTTTGTTGCCGGCGAAATCATAAATGATAAAAAGTTACTTTCTATTGCGTGACCTTTGCAGTCCGAGTCAAGTTTTCTAGTCTACATTTTTTTCTAGTCTGTTTTGAGCTTTTGAATTTTTTTATTTTCCTTTCAATTAGTATACTTACTTTCTAGCCGAGAATCTGGTTTTGTTTTATTACATTAATACATTTTCATCAGTCCTTAATTAACACGCAATGTATCAAGATTAATAGATTATGGTCAAAACGAAACTATACCATCGATATATATAGTTTAATAAATCTGTGTATCTGCCGATAGATTAAGATTTCTATTAATATTTTTGGGTTAACAATCGTCTCGTCGATCGATATATTGATATTCACAACTTAATTTACACAATTGATATTTTGACTGCAGCTAATAACTGCCAGTTATTATTAATAGGTCAGTCAAAAGTTAGGGCGCTTGCAAGGTTCACTTTTAAAGATTGTTACGAATCTTGTTAACAACATTCAGAATGATGAAATTAAACATAGCTGATTATTCTTGTTTAGCCATTTATAACAATGTGCATGTGGCTAGATAACACATTACATGCATAAAGACAAAGACATAGCAATTTTGACTTTTGAAAATGGTCTCGTCTATTATATTTTTTGCCTAATTACCATAAAATAACATGTCTAGAATTGAATCTTGAATATATAACATTTTGAAAGTTCTTGCACTGAATGATTAAATGAAACTATTCAATTTCCCGACTTGTCTGAGTCAATATATTGTATGACTTTTTTGATAACTTTAAACAGCTTCAATCAACCCTAATCATTGATAATCACGGATAATTATTTCCTTTCTTTTTATGAATACTTGAATTGAAATTCACCACAGAGAGAGAGAATGTTTTAATAACAATCATGAGAGCTGTAAACTTTGTTTACCCTGTAAAAACTGACGCGAACTCAATAACAGTTCTGGAGTATAAACTATTTACACAACTGTTGTATCTAGTCGTATAAAAGCCGCAAGTAAAAGATGAAATTTATCAGTCAACGTTCAATAACTTACCTTATAAGAACAAATCATCTAAACCTACAATGCAAACCTTAACCAAACTAATTCCTTTAATTGTGATTGTATGTTCAATATACAACAATGTCTCTGGTTTGAGTATGTTCGGAAAGCCATCTACCAACAACGAAGATGGGTCTATTAGTGTTGCCATGAATCTTTTTGGAAAAAACGGTAGCCCAAAGATACCGAAAGACACTGCTTCTTCGTCTGCCAAATCGATGTCTTCTGCCTCTTCAATGTCCGAAGCAGGATCCAAAAGTTCACCCATAGAATCAACCAGCTCCAGCAACCCAAAAACGAGACAACCTGCTAAACCATCATCTGATGATCAAAACTATGCAGTGACCAACATCAAACAATCATCATCAGGCTCATCAGGATTCTACTGCCAATAACTCAAATTCATCATCATCAGGATCTGCTAACAGTTCATCAGGATCATCATCTGCTGCTACCGGTAATGGCTCTGCTGCTGCTTCAGGTTCATCAACTGGTTCAGCAACTGGTTCATCATCTGGTACATCATCTGGTTCAGGATCTGCTAACTCAGCATCATCTGGCGCATCATCATCCGGTTCATCATCAGGCTCATCAGGAGCTTCTACCGCTTCTACTGCCGGTAACTCAAATTCATCATCATCATCAGGATCTGCTAATGGTTCATCAGGATCATCATCTGCTGCTACCGGTAATGGCTCTGCTGCTGCTTCAGGTTCATCAACTGGTTCAGCAACTGGTTCATCATCTGGTACATCATCTGGTTCAGGATCTGCTAACTCAGCATCATCTGGCGCATCATCATCCGGTTCATCATCAGGCTCATCAGGAGCTTCTACCGCTTCTACTGCCGGTAACTCAAATTCATCATCATCATCAGGATCTGCTAATGGTTCATCAGGATCATCATCTGCTGCTACCGGTAATGGCTCTGCTGCTGCTTCAGGTTCATCAACTGGTTCAGCAACTGGTTCATCATCTGGTACATCATCTGGTTCAGGATCTGCTAACTCAGCATCATCTGGCGCATCATCATCCGGTTCATCATCAGGCTCATCAGGAGCTTCTACCGCTTCTACTGCCGGTAACTCAAATTCATCATCATCATCAGGATCTGCTAATGGTTCATCAGGATCATCATCTGCTGCTGCTTCAGGTTCATCAACTGGTTCAGCAACTGGTTCATCATCTGGTACATCATCTGGTTCAGGATCTGCTAACTCAGCATCATCTGGCGCATCATCATCCGGTTCATCATCAGGCTCATCAGGAGCTTCTACCGCTTCTACTGCCGGTAACTCAAATTCATCATCATCATCAGGATCTGCTAATGGTTCATCAGGATCATCATCTGCTGCTACCGGTAATGGCTCTGCTGCTGCTTCAGGTTCATCAACTGGTTCAGCAACTGGTTCATCATCTGGTACATCATCTGGTTCAGGATCTGCTAACTCAGCATCATCAGGCGCATCATCATCCGGTTCATCATCAGGCTCATCAGGAGCTTCTACCGCTTCTACTGCCGGTAACTCAAATTCATCATCATCAGGATCTGCTAATGGTTCATCAGGATCATCATCTGCTGCTACCGGTAATGGCTCTGCTGCTGCTTCAGGTTCATCAACTGGTTCATCATCTGGTACATCATCTGGTACATCATCTGGTACATCATCTGGTTCAGGATCTGCTAACTCAGCATCATCAGGCTCATCAGGCGCATCATCATCCGGTTCATCATCAGGCTCATCAGGAGCTTCTACCGCTTCTACTGCCGGTAACTCAAATTCATCATCATCAGGATCTGCTAATGGTTCATCAGGATCATCATCTGCTGCTACCGGTAATGGCTCTGCTGCTGGGTTCATCAACTGGTTCAGCAACTGGTTCATCATCTGGTACATCATCTGGTTCAGGATCTGCTAACTCAGCATCATCTGGCGCATCATCATCCGGTTCATCATCAGGCTCATCAGGAGCTTCTACCGCTTCTACTGCCGGTAACTCAAATTCATCATCATCATCAGGATCTGCTAATGGTTCATCAGGATCATCATCTGCTGCTACCGGTAATGGCTCTGCTGCTGCTTCAGGTTCATCAACTGGTTCAGCAACTGGTTCATCATCTGGTACATCATCTGGTTCAGGATCTGCTAACTCAGCATCATCTGGCGCATCATCATCCGGTTCATCATCAGGCTCATCAGGAGCTTCTACCGCTTCTACTGCCGGTAACTCAAATTCATCATCATCATCAGGATCTGCTAATGGTTCATCAGGATCATCATCTGCTGCTACCGGTAATGGCTGCTGCTGCTTCAGGTTCATCAACTGGTTCAGCAACTGGTTCATCATCTGGTACATCATCTGGTACATCATCTGGTTCAGGATCTGCTAACTCAGCATCATCAGGCGCATCATCATCCGGTTCATCATCAGGCTCATCAGGAGCTTCTACCGCTTCTGCCGGTAACTCAAATTCATCATCATCATCAGGATCTGCTAATGGTTCATCAGGATCATCATCTGCTGCTACCGGTAATGGCTCTGCTGCTGCTTCAGGTTCATCAACTGGTTCAGCAACTGGTTCATCATCTGGTACATCATCTGGTTCAGGATCTGCTAACTCAGCATCATCTGGCGCATCATCATCCGGTTCATCATCAGGCTCATCAGGAGCTTCTACCGCTTCTACTGCCGGTAACTCAAATTCATCATCATCATCAGGATCTGCTAATGGTTCATCAGGATCATCATCTGCTGCTACCGGTAATGGCTCTGCTGCTGCTTCAGGTTCATCAACTGGTTCAGCAACTGGTTCATCATCTGGTACATCATCTGGTTCAGGATCTGCTAACTCAGCATCATCAGGCGCATCATCATCCGGTTCATCATCAGGCTCATCAGGAGCTTCTAACGCTTCTACTGCCGGTAACTCAAATTCATCATCATCAGGATCTGCTAATGGTTCATCAGGATCATCATCTGCTGCTGCTGCTTCAGGTTCATCAACTGGTTCAGCAACTGGTTCATCATCTGGTACATCATCTGGTTCAGGATCTGCTAACTCAGCATCATCAGGCTCATCAGGCGCATCATCATCCGGTTCATCATCAGGCTCATCAGGAGCTTCTACCGCTTCTACTGCCGGTAACTCAAATTCATCATCATCAGGATCTGCTAATGGTTCATCAGGATCATCATCTGCTGCTACCGGTAATGGCTCTGCTGCTGCTTCAGGTTCATCAACTGGTTCAGCAACTGGTTCATCATCTGGTACATCATCTGGTTCAGGATCTGCTAACTCAGCATCATCTGGCGCATCATCATCCGGTTCATCATCAGGCTCATCAGGAGCTTCTACCGCTTCTACTGCCGGTAACTCAAATTCATCATCATCATCAGGATCTGCTAATGGTTCATCAGGATCATCATCTGCTGCTACCGGTAATGGCTCTGCTGCTGCTTCAGGTTCATCAACTGGTTCAGCAACTGGTTCATCATCTGGTACATCATCTGGTTCAGGATCTGCTAACTCAGCATCATCTGGCGCATCATCATCCGGTTCATCATCAGGCTCATCAGGAGCTTCTACCGCTTCTGCCGGTAACTCAAATTCATCATCATCATCAGGATCTGCTAATGGTTCATCAGGATCATCATCTGCTGCTACCGGTAATGGCTCTGCTGCTGCTTCAGGTTCATCAACTGGTTCAGCAACTGGTTCATCATCTGGTACATCATCTGGTTCAGGATCTGCTAACTCAGCATCATCTGGCGCATCATCATCCGGTTCATCATCAGGCTCATCAGGAGCTTCTACCGCTTCTACTGCCGGTAACTCAAATTCATCATCATCATCAGGATCTGCTAATGGTTCATCAGGATCATCATCTGCTGCTACCGGTAATGGCTCTGCTGCTGCTTCAGGTTCATCAACTGGTTCAGCAACTGGTTCATCATCTGGTACATCATCTGGTACATCATCTGGTACATCATCTGGTTCAGGATCTGCTAACTCAGCATCATCTGGCGCATCATCATCCGGTTCATCATCAGGCTCATCAGGAGCTTCTACCGCTTCTACTGCCGGTAACTCAAATTCATCATCATCATCAGGATCTGCTAATGGTTCATCAGGATCATCATCTGCTGCTACCGGTAATGGCTCTGCTGCTGCTTCAGGTTCATCAACTGGTTCAGCAACTGGTTCATCATCTGGTACATCATCTGGTACATCATCTGGTTCAGGATCTGCTAACTCAGCATCATCAGGCGCATCATCATCCGGTTCATCATCAGGCTCATCAGGAGCTTCTACCGCTTCTACTGCCGGTAACTCAAATTCATCATCATCATCAGGATCTGCTAATGGTTCATCAGGATCATCATCTGCTGCTACCGGTAATGGCTCTGCTGCTGCTTCAGGTTCATCAACTGGTTCAGCAACTGGTTCATCATCTGGTACATCATCTGGTACATCATCTGGTTCAGGATCTGCTAACTCAGCATCATCAGGCGCATCATCATCCGGTTCATCATCAGGCTCATCAGGAGCTTCTACCGCTTCTGCCGGTAACTCAAATTCATCATCATCATCAGGATCTGCTAATGGTTCATCAGGATCATCATCTGCTGCTACCGGTAATGGCTCTGCTGCTGCTTCAGGTTCATCAACTGGTTCAGCAACTGGTTCATCATCTGGTACATCATCTGGTACATCATCTGGTTCAGGATCTGCTAACTCAGCATCATCAGGCGCATCATCATCCGGTTCATCATCAGGCTCATCAGGAGCTTCTACCGCTTCTACTGCCGGTAACTCAAATTCATCATCATCATCAGGATCTGCTAATGGTTCATCAGGATCATCATCTGCTGCTGCTTCAGGTTCATCAACTGGTTCAGCAACTGGTTCATCAACTGGTTCATCAACTGGTTCAGCAACTGGTTCATCATCTGGTACATCATCTGGTTCATCATCAGGCTCATCAGGAGCTTCTACCGCTTCTACTGCCGGTAACTCAAATTCATCATCATCATCAGGATCTGCTAATGGTTCATCAGGATCATCATCTGCTGCTACCGGTAATGGCTCTGCTGCTGCTTCAGGTTCATCAACTGGTTCAGCAACTGGTTCATCATCTGGTACATCATCTGGTTCAGGATCTGCTAACTCAGCATCATCAGGCGCATCATCATCCGGTTCATCATCAGGCTCATCAGGAGCTTCTACCGCTTCTACTGCCGGTAACTCAAATTCATCATCATCATCAGGATCTGCTAATGGTTCATCAGGATCATCATCTGCTGCTACCGGTAATGGCTCTGCTGCTGCTTCAGGTTCATCAACTGGTTCAGCAACTGGTTCATCATCTGGTACATCATCTGGTACATCATCTGGTTCAGGATCTGCTAACTCAGCATCATCTGGCGCATCATCATCCGGTTCATCATCAGGCTCATCAGGAGCTTCTACCGCTTCTGCCGGTAACTCAAATTCATCATCATCATCAGGATCTGCTAATGGTTCATCAGGATCATCATCTGCTGCTACCGGTAATGGCTCTGCTGCTGCTTCAGGTTCATCAACTGGTTCAGCAACTGGTTCATCATCTGGTACATCATCTGGTTCAGGATCTGCTAACTCAGCATCATCTGGCGCATCATCATCCGGTTCATCATCAGGCTCATCAGGAGCTTCTACCGCTTCTACTGCCGGTAACTCAAATTCATCATCATCATCAGGATCTGCTAATGGTTCATCAGGATCATCATCTGCTGCTACCGGTAATGGCTCTGCTGCTGCTTCAGGTTCATCAACTGGTTCAGCAACTGGTACATCATCTGGTACATCATCTGGTTCAGGATCTGCTAACTCAGCATCATCAGGCGCATCATCATCCGGTTCATCATCAGGCTCATCAGGAGCTTCTACCGCTTCTACTGCCGGTAACTCAAATTCATCATCATCATCAGGATCTGCTAATGGTTCATCAGGATCATCATCTGCTGCTACCGGTAATGGCTCTGCTGCTGCTTCAGGTTCATCAACTGGTTCAGCAACTGGTTCATCATCTGGTACATCATCTGGTACATCATCTGGTTCAGGATCTGCTAACTCAGCATCATCAGGCGCATCATCATCCGGTTCATCATCAGGCTCATCAGGAGCTTCTACCGCTTCTACTGCCGGTAACTCAAATTCATCATCATCATCAGGATCTGCTAATGGTTCATCAGGATCATCATCTGCTGCTGCTTCAGGTTCATCAACTGGTTCAGCAACTGGTTCATCATCTGGTACATCATCTGGTTCAGGATCTGCTAACTCAGCATCATCTGGCGCATCATCATCCGGTTCATCATCAGGCTCATCAGGAGCTTCTACCGCTTCTGCCGGTAACTCAAATTCATCATCATCATCAGGATCTGCTAATGGTTCATCAGGATCATCATCTGCTGCTACCGGTAATGGCTCTGCTGCTGCTTCAGGTTCATCAACTGGTTCAGCAACTGGTTCATCATCTGGTACATCATCTGGTTCAGGATCTGCTAACTCAGCATCATCTGGCGCATCATCATCCGGTTCATCATCAGGCTCATCAGGAGCTTCTACCGCTTCTACTGCCGGTAACTCAAATTCATCATCATCATCAGGATCTGCTAATGGTTCATCAGGATCATCATCTGCTGCTACCGGTAATGGCTCTGCTGCTGCTTCAGGTTCATCAACTGGTTCAGCAACTGGTTCAGCAACTGGTTCAGCAACTGGTTCAGCAACTGGTTCATCAACTGGTTCATCAACTGGTTCAGGATCTGCTAACTCAGCATCATCTGGCTCATCAGGATCTTCTGCTGCGGCTACTTCAGCGATTTTATCCTTTGTAAATCAGTCTGGCAAAACTTGTTACTGCTATGCTTAAATAATATCCATGTTTTAAAACTCGAGAAGGAAATTTACCAATAAAGAATTTTATAGATACTGACATTTTCTTTCACATTAATAATAAATCAGGATTTTCATGGTCTGCACTGTAAATTTCAGAATGCAATAAGCTCGCAGAATAAAGGATATGAGGCGAAATGATTTTATAGAGTTATAGGCCTCAACATCACTGAAATTGTTTATCTATTTGAATAGTTTATCAATATTTCTCACTTGGCAAATGAGGTCCAAGTACGATGTCTCAATGAGTCAATGAATCGTTAATACGATTCAGCTTATGATCAATGCAACAAACAGGTTCATCAATGACCTCCCTATGCATTTAGTGGTGTGCGATTATTGGATTTGCCAATAATCGATTGTGATTCAATAATTTTTACCAAAATCGATGGTCATCGATACTTTGTCGAAAGAGAAGAAGACAGAGGGAAAAGAAAGAGAAAAGAGGGAAAATTACGGTGCGAGGGAAAAGTTCAGTAGAAAAAGAAAAAGAAAGAGGCTGATAGTTGTTACTGACGAGCCAAACAAGAGCTTCTTTAATTGCTTTTGCCTTTTTGAACTGAAGCAATGCCGGGAAAATCAGCAGCTCTATGATTGTAAACCTTTATTTCAGTAATTTTATTAGTAATGCATCATACATTACTGTATGGATTATTCAGATCATGAAACACAAGTCCTATTGGTGATTAACTTGACAATGCAACCATTAATAATTAGAATGATATTACATAAAATTTTTATTTGAGTTGAGTATGGACTAAACAGATAAATTCCGCAATTCAAATAATCCATACTAATCCTCTAGAGGATCTATTGAACGTTCTACCACTTCTGACGAACTCAGTCAATCGCAACAAAGTTTTGGAATAAAAAATAAAGTTGACATCCAAAAAGTAGTCAAGTAATTATTATAAATGTGACAGTGATAACTGCCTCGTAATGAATTATTTGATAAGATATCTTGAGAAGATAAAATCTCTGATTAATACTGATTATCAAAAGGAAATTTTTCAATTACCGTTGATCTCAAATCTTTGTTTTCTTACTCAAATCAATATTATTGATACTTTTTTCTTGTTAAAAAGTGTTTCAAATCATCCAAACAAATTAATGCTTATTATTTGGGTATCATCAAGTAAATGGATAGACCGGAGACCATCACTAATCCAAGTCACTATGATGATGCTTGTCTATTGTCAAAAATTTTCTTCTTGTAAGTTCATTTGATATATTGTTGTGTTTTTTCAATTTATTTTTTCACCAAATCCAATTTTCTAGTTGGCATGCAAGTTTCATGTGGATCGGTCTCAGTCGTGAACCAAATAAAGACGATTTTTTCAAGTGTCCTAGTGATGATGAAGCTCTTAAGGTTACAACGGATTTAGAAAGGTGAGTTACTTGTATTCATTACAATTAATACTTCTATATTATTAATGAAATAAAATTGTAGGGCTTCTAAGGTTAAAGTGTTTAATTACTCGATTTGTTTTTAATTATCAAATAGAAATTGGAATCGGCAAATTAAAGATGCTAAATCTAAAGGTCAGGCTCCCAGTTTACTTAAGACCATCATCAAAACCTATGGACTAACGACAGTCTTAAACTGTATTTTCTTAACGGTTGATGTATTTATTTCATGAAATCAATTAATTGGCTTTTAATGAATATGTGATTCTTTCTCTCTCTCTCTCTCTCAACTCAATTTGTTTTTAGGATTCGTTAAACTTTATACAAACTTTTCTTCTTGGATTAATTGTTCGCTATTTTTCAAGTAACAATTACTCGAATGTGACCTGGAATGAGTGCTTATACTATTCTATTGGATTAACCGTCACTATTTTTTCCTTTGGAATGATTCGACATCACGTTTTTCTTTCAACTAATAGACAAGGTCTTCGAATACGAACTGCACTCACAGTATTAGTTTATAAAAAGGTAAAAATTGTCCTAAGATCCAAATTCTGCCAAGAAATTAACCATCTAATCCTCTTTCGTCTGAAAAGCTTTTGAAAATGAGTCGAGCAGCAACCATGAAAACTGATATTGGTTATATCTTGAACGTAATATCCAACGATCTTTCAAGATTCGATGATGTGAGTTGGAAGTTTCGATCTTTTAAATGTTCTAATGTCCGTTTTTTTCAATCATTCCAGTTGACTTTCAGTATAATGTACATTTTTATTGGACCGTTTATGGCAGTTGCAGGTCTAATCTACATGATAAATATTCTGGGTCTCGCAAGTTTAGGACTACTTGTGGTTCTAGTATTCCTTATGCCTTTTCAAGCGATGTGTGGAAAATATTATAATAAATTCAGGTAAATTTTTTTACTTACAATAAGAATAACTTTGAATAATGTTTATTCCTCATAATTATCTGAAAGGAGAGAAACAGCTCTTCTTACTGATAAAAGGATAAAATCAATGGAAGAAATGATTTCATCGATTAAGATAATCAAAATGTTCACATGGGAACAATCATTTGCTGATATTATCTCTAAAATAAGAAAGTAAGTAACAAATCACAAGAAAAAATTGACAAAAGTTATCACAATTAACTATTTGCTGACTAGTTTTTTATTTATTTTAGACAAGAAATGGTCAAAATATACAATTCATCGATTCTTAGATTGATGAACATCGTTGCAAACGCTTCAGCGACTCGGATCATGGTGTTTGCTTGCCTTCTAATCCATGTGATACTTGGAAGACCATTGACTCCAGAATTAGTATTCATTACTTTATCTCTTTGTAATTCACTTAAAACACCAGTAACTCTTCACATTGGTCTTGCAATTGGATTAATTTCTGAAGCTCGAGTTTCTATTAAAAGAATTCAGGTAAATTTTCAACACAGTCATCGAAATAAAATGTAAATAAAGTAGAAAGATGTCAACTTTTTCAGGATTTGCTTCTAATGGACGATAAAAAAACTACCAATTTGAATAATTCATCTAATAATTATGGAACCAGTCTTCCCAAAGGTTCTATTAAACTAGATAGATTTCGTGGTAAATGGGATAATGTAAGTTAATTACTGTTCAATAATCAAAATATGGCTGAATAAATAATAATGTTTAATCTCCCAGAGCTTGAAAATTGACCATTTGAAAGATGTATCCTTGAAATTGGAACCTGGTGAATTATTACTGGTCATTGGTACGGTTGGTTCATCCAAAGTGAGTTTAGAAATCGAAACTCTAACTGATCTTATAAAATTACAAGTAATTTCCTCTTCTCTTTATTAGACATGCTTAATGATGGCTCTTCTTGATGAGATTGTAACCGTATCAGGATCGTGTATTGTTTCTGGAAAAAAATCTTATTCACCTCAGGAACCGTGGACATTTGCTGGGACCATAAGACAGAACATTTTATTTGGTCGTGATTATAATGAGAAAAGATATCGGAAAGTAATTGACGTTTGTTCATTGAGAAAAGACCTAAAATCATTTCCATATGGAGACAATACTTGGGTTGGAGAGAAAGGTTATACTCTTAGTGGTGGTCAGAAAGCAAGAGTCACTCTCGCAAGGTCAGTATCATTTCAGTTTATTATATGTACATTTTTCAATCGGCAGTTAGATTGACCATTTTCCCGAAATCTCATTACCATTAACAGAGCGGTTTATGAAGATGCCGATGTTTATCTTCTTGATGATCCACTAAGTGCCGTTGATCCTGGAGTAGCTGAACATCTTTTCGATAAGTAAGTAAACTATTGATCCTTTGTCGAATTGTGATTTTTAATTTTATTCTGTAATCGGTAGATGCATCAATGGTTATCTCAAAGAAAAAACAAGAGTATTGATTACTCATCAATTACAATTCTTAAAGCGATCAGATAAAATTCTCATCATGAATGAAGGTCAAGCATTGGCTTTTGGTACGTTCAAGGAGTTGAATAATATTGGAATAGATTTCATCAAGTTTCTTAAAGAATCAAATGAAATTGAAACGAATAATCAGAAATCAGAGGAAATGTTATCGATTGATGAACTTTATGGATTACCAGCACCATCACGATTAACCAAAACACAATCGAAAACATTGACACAAGTTAATTCTTTACAATTTATGGATCCATTAGATGAAATTTCGATCATTGAGAAACAAATGGAACAACGTGAAGAAAAAATCTCATCTGGTTCTCTTAAAGGTCGAGTTTATTTGGATTATCTTTTAGCTGGTGGAAACTTAATATTGATCGGTATTTTCCTAATAACATCATTCGCATCTCAAGGAATCATGAACTATGTCGATCTTTGGTTATCTAATTGGTCAGATGAGTCGCTTTTATTATCACAATCATTCAATGAAACTTTGGATGGAATGAGTTTCAAAGAATATTCCAAACCTTTTGTTACACGAAATGGTTTAATCTATTTGGGATTAATTATATCCTTATTAGTTGGAGTTGTAATTAGACTCGGAATGAACTATCGAATTTGTTTGAAAGCTTCTGAAACTTTGCACAATAGAATATTCAGTAAATTGTTACGAACACCAATAGTTTTCTTTGAGAACAATCCTGTGGGTAAGTTTTGATTGTATAACCTAAGAGTTGTTATTCTAATACTTGAGAACTTGGAAATTGTTTTGAATGAATTTCAGGTCGGATATTGAACAGATTTACTCGGGATATCGGAGTTATCGACGTGACACTTGCGTATTATACAATCATTACTAATTCGGTAAGTTAGATTGTTACAATAAGTTTGTTTTCTAAATCAATTAAGTCTTTAATTAATAGGATCTATTGCAACTTTTTGGACTAATTATAATCACTGCAGTAGTTTTACCATACGTTATTGTTGCAGCGATTGCTGTCTTTTGTTTCAGTGTTTTCGTAAGGCAAATATACCTGAAATCGGCTCGATTCTTATCAAGGGTTGAAGGACAAAGTGAGTCGGTAAAATGATTGATTTTGGATTAATTTTAATGTTTAGATTTCATTTCCTTCAGCTAGGTCACCGATTTATGATCAGATCGCCTCAACTTACGAAGGACTCACTTCTATTCGAGCTTTTCAGTACGAATCTCAGTATATTAAGCAGTTTTATCGATACTTGAATGACAATAACTCTTGTAAATTTATGCTCTTTGGTGCCAATCGTTTGCTCGGTGTAATTCTCGACTTCGTAATGCTATTATTGCTTGCTGTAATTCTAACAATACTTCTAACATTCTCGGACCAATTCGAAGGAGGTAAAGTTGGTCTCATTTTATCAACGATGTTGACAGTATTTGGAGCTCTTCAATGGACAATTAGAAATACTTCTGATCTTGAGACATATATGATTGCAGTCGAAAGAGTCCTCGAGTATGGTGATTTACCTTCTGAACCTTCATGGAAAACTACCAAGTCTAACTTGTTACCTTCAATATGGCCTGATGTTGGAAACATTAAGTTCGATAGCGTTTACTTTACTTATCCAGGATCAGTTAATCCAGTTTTGAAAAATTTAACTTTCGATATTAAAGGAGGAGAAAAGATTGGTATTGTTGGTCGAACTGGTGCTGGAAAAAGTTCATTAATATCAGTGTTGTTTCGATTGTCAGAGTTTCAAGGAAATGTTCTAATCGACAATATTGACATTCAACAACTTGGTTTACATGATTTACGAAAGAAAATATCGATAATACCACAAGATCCACTTCTTTTTACTGGAACAATTCGTAGTAATCTTGATCCATTAAGTGAACAATCAGATGAATCCATTTGGTCAACCCTTAAAGCCGTAAATCTTTCACGGACAATCGAGTCTATGCCTGGTGGTTTAGATGCAATAGTAACTCAAGGTGGATCTAATTTAAGTTTAGGACAGCGACAATTACTTTGTCTTATTCGAGCTCTTTTACAACGGAATCGCATAATGATATTGGACGAAGCTACTGCAAATATGGACCATCAAACTGATTCACTGATTCAGGAAACAATTAGAAAAGAGTTTAAAGACTGTACTGTCCTAACTGTAGCTCATCGACTAAATACAATAATCGACATGGACAAGATCATCTTATTGGACGCTGGTCAATTGATTGAATATGGAGAACCATATTTACTCTTGAAAGATGAAAATAGTCACTTTAAATCATTAGTTTCTAAAACTGGCCCTTCATATGCTAAAATGTTATTCACTATTGCTGAGAAATCTTATCGTTCAAAACATGTAACCGATTGTTAATCAATTGTTTTCGATGTGCATTTACAGTAGTAGTTAGTTAATTGTCGAAAAGTTAATTTGTTAATCCGATGAATTAGATTCTAGGCAATAACTTTATCTAATCTTTAATTTCATGTTACTTAATTTACTTCGTTACTTAGTTTTGATTTTCAATTAATGAAATTGACCTGAACCTTTTTCCTTCTTATTAATAATTCAACAACAACAAAAACTGACCACCAACTAATGGACAGCTTAACCAACATGTAATTTTCAATCAATTGATTAAGGCACGTTATTAATAATAATAAATTTGTTTTCCAATTTAATTGACCTGAATAAATGACCAATAGAAAGGTACTTGAATTGAAGAGCAATTGAATTAAATTGATTAAGATTATAATTAAATAATCTAAATATCTAATATCTTGTAGGAAAAAAAAAGTTAAGAGTTAATAATTTTTTTTATTTTTGATTCACTTATAATATAATATTAAGATTAACATGATTATTTAGTTAATTGTAATTCAGATTCAATATCAAAAATTAACCTGAAAATTTACTCTTCTTCAATTTCATTGAGTTTGATTCATTTTTTAATTCAGTTCATTGGTAAGGAAATTTAATTCTTATTCTGATGATGATGATCAATTGATGACCAATTAAACAAAAAGTGATGACCATTTGATAGAAAGACTGAAAATAACTCATATTCTTAATATGCTGATTACTATCTGGTTGATTGTTATTATTATATCATAATTTTGGTCTAAAATCCTATTGATATACTTAATCATGGCCAAGATGTGATGATTAAATGATTACCATGAATTTTTTCTGGAAATTATCTCTTCCTGAGTGATATAAATCTGAGTATGTATAATTTGCATCGGATGAAACGGAAATAGTTTAATCAGAGTGGAAACGAGTCATGAAAACAGGAAAATAATAAATGATCAAATTATCAAATTAAAAGAAAGAAAAATTATCATGGTTATCATGACCACGATTCCGTGAATCTGATCAGATAACAACCATGATAATCATAATTAACCAATTGTTTTAAGATTTAAACATCTCATCGGATTAATACTTTGAGTTTGATTCTAATCTTGAAGAGTATCAGTTTTAATTTAATAATCGTTAATATCGCCAATATAATACAACAATGAGCTTTATTAAGAAACTTTTTAGTAACTTTCATGAGGGAGAAAAAAAAATTCATTCACAATTTGAATACTTTAATCAAGGAATTAAAATACTTGAATCAAATTCATTTACTTACCAATATTTACTTTATTATATTGTTGATCTAATTGTTTAATTTTTGGATAATCAGTTCACAAATAGATTGTTGAATAGTAAACATGATTGGAAAATTGAATTAACACTAATTCAGATTAATCAGGATTAGGGAATAAAATTTATTGATCATGATGTTTCCTCTTCCGTGATTATTTATTAATTGTCAGTATTTGTCATTAATATTATCATTATTTCCAATAAGGTTTATATTTAGTTTAATTGTGATGAAGATGAAAATGAAAATGAAACAATTAAAATCAAACCAACAGCAATTAGAAACACTCACGATGACCGTTTACAACATCATTTTACTATTGTAATAATATAATTAGCGTTTAGGAAACAAAAAGTTAATTATTGTTTCATCAATTATTAAATAAAAATAAATAACTGGTCATTGTTTTCCGTTAATTTAAATCATTTGGGATTATCTTGTTAATCTAAAATAGTTCATTTAATTGGTCTGAAAGGAAAACAATTTTTTAACTTAGGCCTGACCTTGTCCAGTCCCTTTGGCGTATTTGGATTAATTTTCTTGAACTGGATTAACACTTTCTTACCTTTAATCTAATTGAATTACTCGACATTCTAATTGTAAAATATTAGGTTACTCAGGTTCCCATAAGTTTAACAGGTAAATTCTAGACTATTATTAGTACTTGTCACATTTTTAATCGAATTTTATCTCATCTCTCTCTCTCTCTCTCTCTCTCTCTCTCTCTCTCTCTCTCTCTCTCTCTCTCTCTCTCTTTCTCTCTTTCTCTCTCTCATTCTTTCTCTTTAGGGTTTTAGCATCCTCATCACTTGAGATTAACATAATTTCACACACACAAATTGTGCTATACAAGGTTAGTTACTACTAGTAAGAAAACTACTACTAAAGATGAAAAATGATTTCATTGATGAAGACAATAAACAAGCTTTACCTGGTTAATTAGTTCAATTAACAATCCATCTAATTGTCCAGATAATTATGAGAGATGGTCATAAAAATAATTAGTTGCTCATCACTTTGGGTTAGTGTTAATTAAGAATGTGAAAAAGTAAGAAACAACAACAACAAAACTTTTACTTCTTTGTTTTCATTCATTCAAACTTTTATCTTCTTCTCATCTTCCTTGTCATCATCATGATCATCATTATTTAGCATCTTCTTCCTTCATCTTTTTTACATAAAGTCAAGTTCAGTGAACCTAAATTCATGATAGTACGAAGAGAGAGAGAGAGAGAGAGAGAGGAACCCGGTAAACCAGTTACTCTTTCTGCCTCTCATATCGTTAAAAGTAAAAAGTCCCGTTTCAGCTCGTTGGTCACTCATCATGTTGACCATTCATTTACTTATCTAAATGAATGTAAAGACAATTAAAATAAAATAAATACATCGAGTTACCGTTTAACACGAATCGTTTCATCATTCACCGTTACTCGATCATGAGAGTTACTCAGTTTTCATCATCTTCATCTTGTATTATTGTTGCTTCTTGTTTTGTCATCTCTTGTGGTTTAGTTGATTTAATGCTTTCATACTGATTGTTGTTTATTTTGTTTATCATTATTATTATTTTTCTTGTTGTTTACCTTTACCTGTCAAACTGATCGTAACTTTTTTTCCAATCTTGTTTTGTTTACATTTTTCAAGAAACGATTGTTTCATTTTAATCAAATTTAGATTCAATTGATTTATATGATAATAAGTTTTAATTTAGTTGAAAAAGTTTTTTTTTTCGTCTCCATCTTCTTACATTTGTGATTATCGAATCAAATTTAATCATTTCTAATTTCGATTTTCATCATTTTCATCATCATAAGCTGTTCATTTTCATTCTGTTAACACCATAACAATTATCAGTAATTCTTCATCATGGTGTTAATTGTTTCATCTATTTTGTTGATCTTCGTTAATTTTTCAATAATTCCAGCTTTTGGATTATTAGCTAATCCACTTTTTCATGATAATCTTGCTTTTGATGGATTTAATCACCATTTTCCAGCATTTAATGAGTTCACATCTATCGATCATGATTTAATGCCTATGGATTCAATCTGGTCACCTGGTTATCCTAATCCTCATCATGGATCATTTATTAATCCTTTTGCTCATCAGCCTAATCCCTTTTTATATGGTGCTCAAGGGATCAACTCTATTTATCCATCAATGTTAGGTAAGTCTAACAATGTTAATTGTTGTTACTTTTTCTCACTAATTACTCAATGAAATTCACTCATCTCTCAAGAAAAACATATTGATAACTATTGTTTACTTAGATCTGAGTCGTTTACTTGGACAGAATGATTATTAATATTGTGAAGTGAATTTAATTTTAATTAAGTTAATCTTCATTCATTGAGAAAAATAAACAATCACGCTATTCTTGACCTCAAAGGTCACTTTTTTGTGTTCGTGTTAACGGTCATTTATCTGAGTAATTGTAGTAAACTGATTTCTAAACACGAAAAAAACTTTATTCATTGGCACTGAACAGCCAATTCTATGAATGAAAATTGTTACAATCAGACAACATTCATTAATTATTCATTGTCCTTAATCACTAATGATTTAATAATTGTCGTTACATTTCCGATTGGCAAGTAATTTGATCAATCACTAGAAAGATTATCTCATAAGATTAAGAGATTAGTGAAAGAATCAAAGTGTTAGCATGAGTTAAATGAGAATAATTAAAAAAATTTCTGTTAATTAATCTCTTTGCTCTGATGGTTAAATTGGTGAAAACGTTGATTTTGGTTAAGCTGAAAATCATTATCAAGATAAAGATAATGGTGATAATTAATGTCTGTTAATTGTAAAAGTCTATTGAATTGAGTATATACTTTTTACTTGGATAATCTTTTTGCGTATAATTAAGATTGTGATTAAGGTTTAGACGGTTCGATGAGATTAGTTAATTGTGGTGTTTTAATTTTCTTTCTCTATCTGTATTAGATGCAGAACCATCAATATCAACTGGAAGTTATTCTCAATCAAATCGTATTGGTTTCGGTTATGGTAAAGGTAAAGGATCTTCAGATATTCCAGAGGATGTGATCGATGGAATTGTGGCCAAAGTATTGGTCGATGAGAAACTTAATCCAATATTTAATCCTCGAAGATCAAGAGGTTATAATCGTAATGGTTATTTTAATGCACCACCTAAATCTGGTTACAGAAAAGCCAAATACGATAAAAAGACAGAATCAGCTGATGGAAATGTCAAGTATAACAACAATGGCCAATATTCAAATGGTAAACCAACTCGACCTTTGGATAACGGACTTCAGGACCTTTCGAGATATGTCAAGGTAAATAAACGATGGAAAGAAATTCGGTAAATACAAAATGATCAATTTTTTTCAATTTCTTTTCCTATTCTTTCGTGATAATTAATTAGTCACTTCGCACTGTGGCCTGGGATGATGAGAGACGCGAAAAGATAATGGACCAGCATCCTCGAATTCTCCATCTTCCTCGTATGGAGATGATCAAAACGGAAGCAATTCCAATTTTGGTCCAGTTTTCAAAACCAATTATAAGAAAAACGATGGCTCATATAATGTCTATGGGTTTTTAGTGCCAATGGGCAACAGTTACAAGAAAAGTAGCACCGATGCTAACGAAAATAATAATAATAATAGTATTAATAATGGCGATAATGTGGTCAGAAGTGCTTACGCTCGTAAATTTGGTCAACGAAAACCGTGCGATTCAGTTTCATGAGGATCATCAATTTTTCCATCAACATTTCAGTTCATTTGTTAATTAATCTTCATCTTCATTATATTATTATTAATATAAATAAATAAGCCAATCGATTGAGTAAACATTGTATCATTTGGATTTAAATATATTAAAGTTGATTAATGTCAAAACTTGAGAGATTAGATTAACTTTAGTTGTGAAGATATTGAATGAGACCATTGCTATTTCCTTAATCCATTACTATGAATTAATCTACCAGTGCATGTAGATTAATTCAAATTTAGTTGGGAAATCATTTGGAATCATATTAATTGTTTTTAATACATCACTTGAATTTCTGATCATATGATTTATATACTTGAATCTGATTTAATTACACTAATAATTTAGTTCAAGATTAAATTATAAAGACAAAAACGACAAGTTTTTCCAGCAAACATTTGTTTAATCTTGACTACGACAATTATAATTAGCCAATTGTCATCAAATTTAGCAGATTAATAGGATAATCAGCAAACAAATGTAATATAAAAGTAATCATATCTAACATGGTTAACAGTTAGTTGAATGATTAACATTGATTATACAACAATCAAGTGAAAATAAACTGAATTAAAAAAAATGAAGCTATCGATAAGTTTAATTGTTGTCATCACCTTTTCAACAGGTAAGTTTCAACAGTTTGTGATTTGTTAAAACGATTTGTTGTATCTCTCTAATTGTTTGATTGATTGTTGCAGTTTATGGAGCTACAATTAAGAAGGAGGAATTTGTTGATTTATGTCAAGCTGCAGGTAAATTGTTGGTCTATGGATTATCTCCAGCCTCTGTTCAACAAGTTCTTAAACAGAGATCGGAATTATCGATTCTACAAAGATCAGAGGAACAACTTGATTCGTCAAATGAACTTTATGATGAATTCGCTTCTAAATTTGTCGAATCGATAACTAACCTTTTCGTTGACGCAATTGTACAAATGAACAATGATCAACGAATATTTCGAGAGTCATCTACTCTTTCTCCAGCAAGATCTCAAGAGGTTGAGAATTTGAAAATCTCTTCCGTTTCCGCTTTCTGTAAGCAGCTTCCGCTTCCAGATTCAATCGATACGACAAATCCAATTACCACATTAACTGCAATAGTTAATTATGTAAACAATTTACAGCCACTAGTCTCATCGATGAAAATTTAATTCGGTAAACCCAAAGTTTGAATTCAATCCAGAATTTGGTCAACAAGAAGCCGATTAATTGTAAATTAAATAAAATCAATTAACCTTCAACAACAACAACAACAATTAAACCCTAACTAAATCATAACTTTTATTCATTATTATTATTGATTATTAGCTAAGAATCACAGTACAATTAAAAAACATTAATTGAACACAATTAACTTATCGATAATCAATTTATTTCCTACCGGAAAAAGAAACTACAAATCAACAGATAAAACTAACGATAAATCATTGACAACAATTTAATATTGATTGTTAGATGGTTACAATTAATTTTTAACTAACAAGAAGCTAGATTATCAAATTGTAATAGCAGATAATCAATTGAATCAAATAGGTGAACATATCAGAACAATTAAATTCCTATGAGAGTTTAAATCTCATGGAAAATTGGATGATTACAATTAACTATTAGCAATGAGATTGATTTAACCATTTAAATCTAATAAATCAGAATCGATTGTTAATTGTTTGAAGAAGGTTTCAATAAATGGTAGAAAATAATGATTTGAATTCCAGTGAATAAGTTAATTGTTACTCGGTGGAAATAATAATAAACAAACGGATGTATCATGATTTACTGATAATTAACAATTTAGTAATCACTCTGAGAGTAGCGTTGATCTAAAAGGACGTGATTAAGATGAGATGGCGCAGTTTTAATCAGCTAATGGTGTTAATTTACAATAACAATTGAAATTGTGAAGGAAAATTAATCGATGGGAACTTTTATTTTTCACAAGAACAATTTTCCACCAAGGATGATGATGGAAATATCCATTTTCCCTCTTATTCAGATGATTATTGCGACTATTATTTTCTCCAGTTCTTTATTATCATATTGAGAAATTATCGATCCAAATGATTGGCAAGTTCGAGGTTGAAAAAAAAAGTTCTAAGCAAAACTCATTCAATTCTGGTTCGAAAGGTTCTCTCTTTTTATTTCATTTCTTTCAATAGTATTCATTTAACTTCTTCTCCTGAATTAACTATTACAATCTAATCAATCCAATTGTTAAAATGTTGTGGGTTGAATTAATTTCTCATTCATTTCCTTTACCAATTAGATTAAGAGAGCGAAAATTTCTCTGTAACAATTAACCGTTTCGTTTTCATTACAACCAAATCACAAAAAGTACCAACATATTAGTTGAATGTTTTCGTACAATCAAATCATCGGCAATTAACTTACGAAAATTGATTAAGAGAGAGAAGGAAAAAAATAAGTTCACTAATCACTTTGGATAACAATTAAATATTGACAATCTAACAATTTAATGATCATTTACAAGATATCTCTGTCTTTTCTGATCATTATCAATGTTTTTCATTGAAAATTTCAATCAATCCCTTCAGTGTATTCACCATAATTATTGTCATTATCATTCAACTGTTATTATGAATTAACCTTAATGTTGATTGTTATTTTTTTTACATCGGAAATCAATCAATAAATTTACAGCCTCATATTCATCACCATCATCAACATGAAATTCATCATGATATATGGACTTTTAGTAATAATAAAATGAAATGAAAATATCGATCACTGATTCACTTACAATTCAGAACTTTTCCTTTTTCGTCATTCCCTTAATGAAACCGTAACATGTTCAACTATCAAAATCTCAGGTTAACTTTTGGAATCAGTTAATCACGATTTTTATGAGTACGATAAAAATGATTACAAAATGAAAAAGAAGAAAAAAATTAATCATGAACAGTTAAACGATTTCAGATTATTGTGGTTATCGTTTTCTTACCAATCAAATTGGATTACTTTTTTGCCTATTCTATTATTATTCAATATGATTTACTCTTTGCAATCTCTTTGATTAATATACCTGAATCTCTGGTTAATTGTGAATCAATTGTTAATTATTTCAACCGATATGCTCTGATAATTGTTCATTTACTTTACTAGATGAACATAAAAAACTGATTCAACTCACAATTCAGTGTTCTGACTCACTCATGATAATCATCACCACCCCTCATGTGAACCATCATTATCTCAATCATTTCAATCTACCTGAGTTTTACCTGTGTTTTTTTATTATTATTTTGCAAATTGCTCAAAAATTGTTACAATTAAAAGTATTGATTTTTGTTTCTTTTGATAAAATGTTGATTAATGACAATTGTTTATTGTGTGCAAATTGTTTCAACAATAATCAACTTTAAATTTTGGATCAAATCATTTTTGATTCTGCACAATTAGATGCAGGATTCAACTCGATTGAAACAATTGAAAAATGTCAATGAAAGTGGTCCAAATGCCGGTCGATTTGGTGGTGGGAATGGGAGTGAGACCATTGGTCAGTATGATCTTAATCCTTCCGGTTCGAAAGCGCTAAAAGCAGCATCCGAACATCGTGCCAAAATAGTTACATTTTATATCAATGGTGAACCTTTTAAACCAGGTATTCGAGTCTCTATTGTACCTGGTAAAGATTTTCACAGTTTGACCTCACTTTATGATTATCTTAACGGTAAATCTCAGGTAACCTTTGGTGTCCGATATATTTTCACAGTAAATGGTAAACGGGTCACCTCAATAGATGATCTTGAATCGGGTCTATCGTATGTTATTTCGGATAGCACTCGATTTCAGGTTCTACCCTATGGAAAACAAGATAAACAAAGTAAAGGTGCCAATAATCATAACGGAATTATTTTAAACAGTGAGGGTGTTAAAAGCGTCTCATCAACCCTTCCCCTTTCAACTTTACCCTCTATTCTTGACCATTCACCTCGAAGTCAATCTCTTAACTCTAAGGAGGGTAAAATAGTGACCATTGTAAACCGTAAAGATCCGACCCTGCGAACGAGAGTTTTTCTTAATCTCAGATCACAACGAACCTTTGAACTGGTCGTCAAAGATCTTGGACAAGCCGTGATGGTCAAGGATGCGCGAAGATTGTACACAAGTGACGGAGAAGAGGTCAGTTGATGATAGAACTTTTTTTCTTCCACTATTTAGAATTATCTTTGTTTAATACAACAAAATTATCTTTTACTCAATATAATTACTTTTTTATCGATTTAATAATTTACTGATCAATACTTTTCACCGAAAATCTCTTAAAATAATACAAAATTGTAACAATTAAAAACTTGGTGGAAAATAATTTCAGTTTCAATCTAATCTGAAAATTTCCATATTTTTTCAATTGTTACCATTTGATTGTTACATTTCTCTTTTCATCTCGATTACATTTAGATACGAAGTATATCACAATTAAAGAGACAATTAAGTGATTTCACAATATTTTATATCGAAAGTGCCAAAAATCGGGATAAATTTATTCGCAATACTGGAAATAACGATTTCAGATCATTTAATCATCGTCAAAGACCAAGTTCATTGGAATCGATTAATCTGATTGGTTTTAAAGACGAAGAACTTGAAACTTCAATGAATTCCCATAGAAGTCAAGATATTTTACCTCAGGATAATATCCAAAAGCAGCATCGAGTGACACCCCCACCAACCTTGAGTTTTAATTCCACAGGTAATTAAACGATTGCGAGTACATTAAATGTTAATACATATGAATAGATTTAGTAATTGGAACCATTTATAATTACCTTAGAATCTGTTGATAAGATTTGGACACAAAAGACAACAAATAGTGACACTAATCAGATGCGATCAGTTGATTGGCCTCTAACTGTTAGTGAAAGGAAAACGCCGATGAGTAAGGTCACTTCAATTGCGACACAAACATCACCACGAGCTCGTCAACCACGAAATAGATTCAAACCTAAAAATCAAAGTAAATTAGATGGACGATTAGTAGATAAATTAACAACAATCAGTAATAATAATGAGGGTAAAACATTTCCATCTAATGATAAAAGTAAACCAGTTACAATTAAATCAAACAAAGACAAAAATCAGCAAAAATTATCCACCAAATCAAATGACAATCAAATTAAACGTAACCAGACTAATCCTTTAACAGAGAAATGGATTAACAAACAGCAACAATCAACTAAATCAAGTAGCTCATCATCAAATACAACGACAGGTAAATCATCAGCTAATCATGAACCTGTTGTTTTCGTACCGGTTGATGTTAATGATCAGAAATCGCTGTCTGATAATCAGCGACAATCAACTAATAACAAGGCTTCCAAATTAGAGGATGAGCTGAAAACAATCAACTCGAAAAGTAAATTCAATTCAATTAACAATGCCAAGGTAAAAAGTACAATCAAGGATCAACAGTTAGTTGATTATAGCAATTTAGACGATGAGGAAAGAGTTAGATTATTTTCTGAGATGATTAAAGATAAAGTTAAATTAAAAGTTGAGAATCGACGAAAGGAAAAAAGTGCCAAGAATAGCGGGTCAGTTACCAAGCGAACTGGGAATCGAGCTCGAGTTTCATCGGCTTTTAGTCATGTAGAAAATGGTGATATCGGTACAGTTGACGATCTAACGGCTCGAGGTCGACGCACGGGCTCATCAATGGTTTCTCTTGAAGATATTATCAACCATGAGCACGACGAAACGGATACCGATCGATTGTCAGTGTTGGAGAAAATTGCTCATGATGATAATTACATCGAAACAATTAAAACGCCAAATGGTCAAACAATTAACTCGGATGATAATCTATTCAAAGGGATCAACGTTCCTGACAAAAACTTTCAACTCTCTTGGGTGTAAGTTGAATAATTATCTTTACAATTAGCTTGATTAAGAACATGATCAATTCCGAATGAGAAAATTATCTTCATTGGAAAATTGAAATTGAAATTGATTCGACAATCATAATAGTAATGATTCCATATGATCAGAATTGGAAACTCGATCTAATCGAAAATCTTTTCATGAATTTCGTGTTCTTTTCACAATTTAGTAATTATTTTACGATTTTATTTGTAACTGTTATTATTATCGAATCAACAATCAATTTATCAATTCATTTCCTTTAAATCTAATCACTTGATTGCAACAATTAAATTGTTGTTTCTTTTTGCAGCTTTTTGGTTAATATCATTTTAACCATAATGAATGTTGAATATAAATTGTTCACTCAACCAGATGAGATTAAACAACAATCAAAATTGAATTATTAACCTCAGTCTATCTACATAATTAGCTGGTTAATAATTAATCTAGACAATTAATAAACGATAGTTAAAGTATCATTGAACTTTCTCATGTTATAAATTAATACTAATCCCAGTGAAAATGGAATTGATTAACTTTAGTTCATTCACTTTACCATCAAAATGATAGTTAATTATCATTACTATTAATCTGATGATTAACGATAGCAAGAAGAAAACATTACAAGAAACTCTGACATCCTCTTCATAATTTGTCAATAGGAAGAAAAATAGTCAACAATCAATGAACATTTATAATTAATACTATCACCATTTTGTAATTAGTTAATTGAACACTTTACCACCGAGTAGATATGACCGGTAATAAGGAAATTAATTGTATCATGTTTTAGTAACATTGATATTGATTTTTCTTTTGTTACTGTTGATTGTCACAGGTATGGTTATAAAGGTAATCACCAGAGTACTAATTGTAACAATTTAGCAATTCTTGAAACCGATGAGATCGTTTTCTTTGTGGCATCAATTGTTGTCCTTTGGAATCCTCGTAATCAAACTCAAAGATATTACATGGAGCACACATGATATCCAATGGTAAATAGTTTGATCCAGTTAATCAACGATTTATGTCCATACAATTAACTTTTGATTCTTTAGTATGGCTTTAGATGAGCGGAGTAAATTCATTGCAACTACTCATGAAAATACTCTTGATAATAAGTCAATGTTTTCGGTAAGTTGTTCATTGATTAGTTAATTGTAACGATCTTTCGTTTAACTGTTTCTCTTTCTGTTTCCCAAGGGTTCGGAGATTCGTGTTTGGGATTCGAGTAATTTGACCACTTCGGCTGTTTATGAAAATTTAGCTCATTCCACTTCCATAATTTCCGTTTCTTTTACTAATCTGGTAATTGTTACATTGTAACGATTAATTTTCGTCGAGATTGTTAATCTTGATTCTGTGCTTTTGTCATCCATAGGGCTTCCTGTTGATACTTTGTTGGAAAGATAATATTAATTTGATTATCTGGGATTGGAAAAATAATCACGAAGTTGCCTCAATAAGTGTATGTTTGATGATTAAGTTAATTGAAAATCTAATCAATTTAACTAATTTGCGTTTTTTTAGGCCAAATTAACTCAAGATGTAAAATTAATCGGAGTGAAACCGTTTCCCCAAGGAGGAGATTTGATTACTTTTGGATTGAAACACTTAACGTTCTGGCAATCAATTGGTTCCAAATACAATCCAACGAGTTTAATCAAACCAGTTGAGTTGATTTCGAAAAATTAATAAATCAGTTGGCTAATCAAAACGTCTAATTGTTGTAATTTCTTTTTAAAGAAATCAAAGGAACCAGTTCTTTTCACTTGTATTGATTTTTTATCTAATGGCGATTTCTTAACTGGATCAGCTGATGGCTTTTTCACTCTCTGGTCACAAAATCCTGACAACGGAATGGTCTTCCGAGTAACTGACCTCAAAGCTCAAGAGGTCAGTTAAATATTAACACGATATATATAGAATGACTGATTTTTTTTCCAATTCTTTCAAATCATAGACTTCAATTGGGTGCATTAAATATCTTTCCAATAACATTTTGGTTTCAAGTGATGTAAATGGGCTTCTCATTACATGGGACATCAGTGATCTGACGTTTCGACAAATTAATACAATCATGGTAAGAAAATACTGTTAAGTTATATAATCAATATCAATATTGATCAGTATCTATGTTTGACTTGAGTAATTTAAAAGTTAAATACTTTACCAATAATAATAATATACGAAAACGATAATGTTGATTAGACATGAAACATTTTTCCAACTGAAAATTCATGTACATGAATCACAGATTTGAATAACTGGGTTGATCTTTGATGGCTTATTAGTTACTCGATTAGTATGTTTTGAAAAAAAACGTAGGTTGATAATTCATGTTAATGAACATTGATTATAATTTTCGTGACCAAATCGATTTAACCAATTGATTTTCTTCGAAATTCATCCAACTAAAAATAGAGTGAGAGAGGAACATCGATACATTATAACAATTGAGATCAATTTTTAACCTTTAAATTTGACTAATTAGGTACCCAAAGATGCTGGAGGAATAACTTCAGTTTGTTCAACAATCAACACCAAGGGAAATCCAAATTTCAACATTTATGTTGGCACTCAGGGTAATTATATCGCTTATGGGTCAGCAATAAATGGCAAGAAATTTGATATTCTCAGTGAGGTGAGTGACCATTAACTTTAAAATTGCATAATATTTCTCACTAATTATCGTTTTTCCAAATAATCATTCAGGGTCATTCTGGGGGATTACGAGGTATCGCTGGGCTTCCAGGGGACAATGCCTTTTTTACGTGTGCATTAGATTCTAAGGTTTGTCGTTGGGGTGACAAAAGATTAACATGGAAAAGTATTTTAGATGTAAGTAAATTAATTCTGAATTTAGAAAAGATTCTCGAGAAAATCGCCTTGAAATAATCAGTAATTAATTACTTACTTGTTTGTTGGTTCGGGGAAAAAATAATCTTCTTAAAGGTTCAACTCTTGTCGATTGCTGTTCACCCTTCCCGTCAGGCATTAGCCGTTGGCGGTGTCAATGGTGTAATTCAGATACTCGAAGCCAATTCTGGTAATTTAGCTGCACAATTAAATGTCTGTAAAGTTCCAATAGTCTGTTTATCTTATTCACCCAATGGTAATTTTTTGGCTGCCGGTGCTCATGATGGAGTAATGTACTTGTTACCTGTTTTCGATGATGGTTTCGTCTATGAGAAGGTTTCAGTTCTCAAGGTAAAATCAAATTAGTATTCAATTCCCTTGTTCCCAATGTTTCATTGTTTGTTTATCTCTTTCAAGGGTCCACATCCAATTCTGAGTCTTCAATGGTCAACTGACAATTGTTTCCTTCTAACTTCAGTAAATGATAACAATTATCAAGAGTTGATAATTTGTAAGTGGATTAGTTTGTTTTCAATTCTATTGAGCTTTTAAAAACAAATATTGATTGGATTGGTGATTTTAAATTTGTTCTTTGATACTTTTTTACTCTGTTTAGGGGATCTTCCAAATTTTAGATATCTAACTGGAATATCTTCATCATCTGAAAATCTTAAATGGCATGAGGCAACTTGTTCCGGAGGTGAAGATGTAAGAGGTATTTGGGATAATCACAATATCAACGAAGTGATCAATGTTTGTTGTCATTGTTCACCCAATGGAAAGTATCTGGTCACTGGCGATGAAGATGGTCACATTCGTCTATTTTCATATCCATGTTCTGATCCAATGGTGAGTGAATGAATTGAATAACAAATGCTCATGATAAATTGTTTCCTTTTTCTTCCAAAATCAACAGGCAGCTTTTTACATGAGAAAACAAGGATCAACTGGAGTGGTGGAAGCTCGTTTTCTTTCAGACAATTCATCTCTGGTAACAGCTAATTTTGATGGAACACTTTTCCTTTGGAACCTTTATGATGTCCATTGAATTTAATCCTCATTTCCATGAAATCTCTACAAATTTTTGTGAAATGGCAACGACCATACCAATATCCTGTCCTCTGGTAGAACTCATTTGGATGTTTCAATATCTATGAAATAGATGTATAATCAAATGATTTGAAATGTATAATTATGTTAATTTATTGAGTGATAAAATCAAGGTCTATTGTAAAAACAGCTATACAAATTCGAAAAAGATTAGTTTAATCGCCTCATTACGCACAACAAAGGTGATAACGACAATTTATCAGTAGTTAAATAATCAAGGCATTCAAATTTACCAAGATTTTCTCATCGCTTTCGATGCGCAAATGATATAAAATTACCCTCAAACTCATTTAGTTTAGCTGTATTGTTGTCAATTGAATTTACGCTGATTTTCAGGCTATTTGAAGAAGATAGAATGGAAGCACAATACGTTCCGTACAAAACGATACCGAGTCGAGGATTAAATAAGGGCAAACCAACTAACAAGGGAAGTTCACGAACTGATCAGTCGATATTGATTCAACCACTAGTGTAATCGATAGAGCACTTCTCGAAATGAATAAAAATCATGATTTTAGCTGCCCACTTTTCCGTTTCGGGTTTTAGTTGAGAATTGAAACTCTGGTGACATTTACGTTTTCACTTTTAATTATTATTTTAGCATTTATTTTTTATGAAAACTTTTTTCAGATCCCTAACATCAGTATTAGACTATAATCATGTCAACTTTTACAAAGAAAAGGTAGGAATCGCGAATAAAATACTAAATTAACAAAACGTGAAATCATCTCATTAAGAATTAATTTGAAAAGATGGAATGTTTGCTAAAAAAGAGTTACCAAATAAAAAGATAGAACATTCTCTTCATTTTCTACAAAGAAAATTGAAACTAAAAAAATCAATCTCGATCAACTTTCGCCGTATCAGAACTGGTTGATATCAGTCAAATTTTTTTCTTAATGGTTTTATCGTCCAATTTTCGTGAAAAATAACATAGTTATAGTCTAGTACTGATGTTAGGGATAAAAAGAAATATGAAAAACTCATTAAATGCAAACTTTTGATAACATGTTTTTTGTTGAACCGTAAATTTATCTACAGGGCTATTCAGCTATTTTCACCGATGTTTTTTTGCGATTTTCTCAGCAACTAAGAGTCAGAGAGACGCAGACTTGAGTGATATGAGTTTGAACGATACTCAATTGTCATATCAAAAGATCAGATACAGTTATTCTCCAGATTTTTTAATTCTGAAAATTGAATTTAGACATCGCTGTTGTCACAGACCTTGAGATATTACAGTTTAATTTAATAACCGTTGAAAATCTTCTATTCAATAAATTTATCCTAACGTGCATAGCAAAGCTCATAGAAACCTCAAAACTTATCAGTAGTGTCTCTGAATACTCTTCTTTGTTGAATTACCTTCAGATCACCTTGAAATGTTCAATCAATACTACATACATTCACGTCTCATGACGCATCAAGTCTATAAGCGCAACCGGTACTTCACAAAACTTACAACAAAATTTTGACGGGTCCTTGGGTGTAACTTGGTTTGGTTTACTAGAACCAAATTCTATCACGATCTGATGCATTCAGCCATAAGGAGCTGCGGCTAATTTTCTGTAATCAACTGATTACAATTCCGAATTTAAATGAACTATTTTCATCTCAACAAACTCACACACTTTACCTTTACTTACCTTTAATCTTCATTTTCCGAGTTCTCAAAACTTTCGCGAATTTCTAAATACCATCCAAGACTCCTCGAATAACGTCAAACCAAGTTCGGGTACGGCAAGTTCGGTGTTCAGGTTACATGTCTTTTTGAATATAATTTGAAATCAGTCCGAGGTGAACCAATATCCGCATATCTCAATATAACCAAACGCAAATATTATTATTTACATGCAAAAATCACAAGGCTATCTATTGCTAATAGCAAAAAGTTACTCTTCTTCTTTTAGATAAAGATTAAGAAACATGATCTTTGAATGGACTGATCCCGGACTTATGCGCTTAGATCTCTTTATGGACTTTTACAACGAGCTGACTCCTTTGCTTATTGACTGCTGTTGGTCAGAACTCGCTCTAATCTTTTCACCAAAATATTTAAAAGAAATACCAATGGTCTTTACATGTCATGCTACCAAAATTCAGAGTTGGCAAAAAGTGGTCAAGTTAGTCTCGCCGCACAGGCGTTACACTCAAATTGTACACCCAGACTGTTTTTTTGTGTAACGAGACACGAACAGGTGGTGGGTTATCATTCGATAAACACACGACTTAAGGCAAGTCAATCTATTCAAAAAGATTTAATAGATGTTTTTAAAATGCTACGCCCTTTTTGTGTGGAAGAAAGTTTGATAATATCTGGATTTAGCTGTTTGATTGAGATTTGGTTAAGGGAAAAACACAAGAAAATTTATCAATTGGTCAACGACATTGGTCACGATAATTATGTATTTAACCAAAAAATGTCAAAGAAGGTATTTTTTCAAATGAATGTCTTTTTGAATATAATTTGAAATTAGTCCGAGGTGAACCAATACCCGCATATCTCAATATAATTGAACGCAAATATTATTATTTACATCATGAAGAGATTAATCACTTTCCACTTACAAATGCGCTTATCAACGTTAATATAAACAAAAGAACTGATACAAAAAGTTACCAAGGATGAAAGAAATAATCGAAGAAAATCGTAAACTAATGTAATATTGATCACAAAGGCCAAGATAACGTTAATTCAAAATAGAATAAGGATGGAAATGATAGATTTCATACACTTATTATTAGAGGTGGAAATCATGGATGTACAGCGCGTTTTTTATCCACTACGGCTATTACACTAAATACTCCAGAGCTAAAAGTCATATGAATGTCAGACTTGACCAGAGAACTGTTGAGTTGTAGTGCTCAAACCTACGATTTTCAAGGTCGTTTAACGGAGGTAGCGTTCGAAGGTCATTTTAAGGTATTCGTGTGAAAGAACACAAAAAGTCACACGCACGTCTTTGGTTTGATGAACCTAACCCAACCTAACCTAAAATAACATAACTGGTAACTTTCACTTGTGCATCATTGATAAAACTTTATCGCATAATGTATGTCTAATGTATCATGTCGATCTCTTCATCCAAAATTTCAATTCCTTTACAAGGACTGTTTATGGGGCAGCGTGAGTACCATTCTTTAACTTGTTCCTGCGTTTCCAATTCTTTATAAGTATCTATTTGTTCTAAATTTGTTAATCTTGAAGGTGATGCATCGGTTCTCCCATAATTGATACAGTAACGGATTTCTCCGTCTTTTTCATGCAATAACCTTCAACATGGACCTAGTATGTTAGTAACTTTCTGAGAACTACATCATTTTGTGGTTGTATGGGCTCTGTAGCAGTCTGTCGTGAGCTGTGAGCTGGTTCAATGCTGGTGGTTGGTCTAGCTAAAACCATAGCATCAGCTTCTCTTATAGTAGTTATCATTTCTTCCGTCATGAGACGCTCTTGACATCTGGCTGAATAAATATTGGTGTAGACAAGAGGAGGTCGTCCTTTGCCAGGTCTTTTTTTGTTTTACACAACGATATTACTTAGATTCTGCTTCATTTCATTTGGTTCAGTAAAGTTTGGTTCGCCATCACTTGTGTAGGTGATGTATTCATCATTTTTGCAAATAATCTTAGCTAAAGTAAATTTTGCTGGGAATGCTGTCTTGCCTGAAACCCTGATGAATTCTTTTCTAGAGAATTTCGAACATAGCATGCGTTTCTAATGTTCGTTTCTCCAGTTCGAGTTCCAAATACATGTTTTTTAACCCACAAGAGATCAGTGTCCTTTTATCTACAATAGACACATGCATACTTGTATGAGTCGGTCAGTATCCTTTCTTGAGCCTCGTTTCCAAGTTTTGGCTGGACTTCGGATTAGGTCCGCACGTTTAGAGACCTGAAATTTTTTGTACATATAGCTCATGTCAAACTACATATTATGTGCAAGTGTGGAATTGAGGAAAGATCTAGTTTCATGAGATACAGGGCTTCAAAGCTGGATTTTGCCATAGAGCTCTATGGGTAAAAATGAAGTTTTCCTGTATGCATACTAATGCTTTTTACCAAGCCGCTATCGGCCACGCCCACTCGAGTGGGAGGGGTCAAAAAATTTTCGCAGCGCCGTTTAAGTGCAGAGGTGTCTAAGTAGTAACATAAAGTAATTAACATAATATTGAGATTGAACATCACCAGAGCTTTGTTTGCATTACCCAGCCAGTACCACGAGGAGGTAGAGCTGAATTTTACTGGCCAAACAGATGTTGTTTACCGGGTGCCTGGAAGCCTGGGGCCCAAGAACGGTAAGTGGGCCAAGGTTTTGTTCTCCGAGTCCTGCCAACTCGGACGCTGGAATGATAATGACAAATTATTGCTTATAACCGCAACATTATCATTCCAGCGCCCTCATACGGCGTATATGTTCATTACGCCTATATAATTGGATAGGTTCTAGCATAGCAAAAATACACAGAAAAATAATGCATCTAGATTTCAAAATGTCCTCTAAATGACCTTGACTTGATATTGAATTTAATACTTCTATATGCAGTGGTTCATTAATTATAGTAAAAGATGAATTAAGTCTCATAAAGAACACACTATAAGTACTCACCCGTGGTAGCTAGACTCTTAACTTTTTTCATGATAATACTTCATACCATAAGGTATAACACATACAAAAATCAAGAGGTAAAAAGCATCAGTATGCATAGAGCTCTATGGCAAAATCCAACTTTGAAGCCCTGTATCTCAGGAACTAGATCTTTCCTCAATTCCACACTTGCACATAATATGTAGTTTGACATGAGCTATATGTACAAAAAATTTCAGGTCTCTAAACGTGCGGACCTAATCCGAAGTCTTAGCAAATGAATCAGTATCTGAGTAAACCAGAGTTACATTGTCTTTATAAAAATCATGAGAAATTTCATTTTTCCAGTACAGTTAACTTACAATTAGATCCCCAAACACTAGAAAGAATAAAACTTAAATGAGAAAAAAACATTCAAGATCCTGGATTTTATATCATCCTTGACCGTTAAATTAAATTTTGAATTTCAACCACTCACCGTGCATCATTTAATTTAAGGCGTAGCTTAACCTCTTCAAGTTTTTCCTTGGCTGATTTATGTTTTTTATGATTGACAATGATATCTGCCCTGAAATATCCTCGCACTGAGTGATAATATTGAGTGACCTCTTCTACATTACTATTCCAGGTCATAAAACAAAAAGAAATTTGTTTATCAGTAAATAATCCTTCACACTTACTGATGTTGAAAAAAGCGATTTCAAGAGAGAAGGCATATTTGACAAATTGTTGATTCATTTCTTTGGAATAGCAATAAAATCTTGTGGATGGAATAAGATTATTCGTTCAAAAAATGACGAATTTTCGGTTCAATGTGCCATCCGCGATTCTTCAGATCCCCACGTTTAATTCGTTCCACACATCCTGGTTTTCGAGGTTGAATATCATCATCAATGTCAACATCAACAACATGTAGCAAAATATTACGTAGGTTTGAGAAGCATAAACCGCAGTACACACACATCCATTGATAGCGCCAGTCACGATTACCTGAATGCTCATGAACTGAATAAAATATTTAAAAAAAGTTCAACGTAAACGATTTAACTCACCGTAGGGCGAGAAAATGACTCGCATTTTCGGTCAAAATTTTGGTGGACAGGCACAATTAATTAGTGGAAAAAGATCAAATTCTTTAATTCCACAACACGGATTATCAAACCGAAAAATATCATGAGGATGACGATTTTTTCCCTCTTCTTGCAAACTTTCTTTCACGCATAAGAGATAAACCTCGTTGGTAAAAGACATTATTGTTAATGAAAAATCTAAGAAGAAGCAAGAATATATAATGGGTTTTTGCGCACGAAACAGAATTTAAATTGACAATTATTTTTATTTGAATTGATTGAATTTTTTACAAAATAAAGAAAACGCTCTCTGATTTGAATGTAAAGAGCGTTTTTCATATTAATTAGTACAACATTTTCTGTCTCGGTTTTTGCATTGTTTTTAAACTCTGTCTCAATCATTCGCTTCTGGACGTAAATTGAGGCGAATCCTTTCATGAAATCCTTAGTCCATTCTTCATTCATTTGTACCGACGCGTACCTTATACCATTTAATATTACCCAAAATTTTTCGTCTGTCAATTGTCGTTCTGCTAGTGATGACTAAAAGAAAAAGTAATGAAAACAAAAGATTCAGATAAAAATCATAAATTGCAACTTACCATGATGAATACAATTGATGTTAGTAAAAAGGTAAATGATAGATTATTATAAATATTTTGTTCTTTTATACTTGAATCAACGCGAAGAAAAAGGTTTAGCTAATGTGAACCGATTGAAAACGAGGAAGGTAAGATTTCTTTGAGCAATTTCATTAAATGAAAAACAAAAACAAAAACCAAAACCAAAACAAGATTAAAAATACAAGAAAAAAAACTAAAAGTTAAAAATAAAAAGCAGGTGAAAACAAAATTATAAAATAATACAACAAAAAATAATAATAAAAAATGAAAAACAAAAATAAAATAAAATAATGAAATAATAAAATAATGAAATAATAAAATGCTGAAAATTTAGTGTGGAGGATGATTAAATCATTGAATTGTAAATCAGGGAACGTGAATGGTCCCAGACTGGCGGTTGGCATAAAATTGAAGTTATATCGTCGATAACCATAATAGAGAGCTGCTTCCAAACTTCTCACTTGGGCCATTAACCACATGTTGTTCCATGTGGGGTTTCCATTGGTTTGTACTTCTTTTTCAGCATTTCGTATAAATTTCGACATATAGTAGTCTAAAAAATCAGATCCAGCTTTTGTTTGCCAGTCATCCACCATACTGTTTAACATGAAAACCAGCTCCAGAATAGCTTGTCATCAAGCCGTTATTCCTTGGTCAAATCCGGAATTTCCTATGATGAAAAAAAGAAAAAAGATGCAAAATTAATAGTAAAATTGAAATTGATGATTCGATACTTACGCTATTGGAAAGGCCACGCGTTGGTGGAAAGAACATAATCTCCATTTCACAGATCATGATGGATGAAACTTTCTGATATGATTTTTATTGTTTGCTAATTCTTCTTTTATATGATTTTTTTATTGAAGGTACGTGATGAGAATCAAAATGATGATTTATGGAAAAGTTTCAATAATTTCGTAAATGTATCTTATTGATAAATTTGTTAGTAATGTAAGCTTAGAAAAGTTACATTGAATCAAATTTTAAACCGGGCGAGATTAAACAGATTCTAATGATAAATAAGTTTAACGAATCTGAATTAAGATTATTATCTACCGAAAAGATTTGAACTGAATTGAATTTAATACCTTGAGGGTAAATGATAGTAAAGTTAAGTTCCGAGAGAGATTTAAGTTTGATAAAAAAGTTACATTGAAACAACTTCAAGTGAAGGTAAAAGCAAAGTTGATGCATATGCTTAGTTTTAAGTCGAAATCTGTGATCGTAATAAGCAATTATTTGACGATGAACTTGCTGGTTGGCCTTTTCATGATAATTGATTGTTATCAGGACGCTATTGATCATTTCTAGACTATTCACAATTCACTTCACTCTAAGCTTTGAGTAAAATTAAATTTGAATAAATTTACACTTAAGTTAACATTGGTGTGAGAGAGACAATGAACTTTCTGGTGCAAATTTTGATGATGATTAATTGTTGACTAAGGTCTATGCTTTATCTCTGAACTATTTACAAATCAATGAACCCGTAGCTTTGCAAACTTTGCAAGTATCGATTATGATTTTAATGAAAATAGTATTTTCTTCTAAAAATCTTACAAAAAGTTTACAATTTATTTTGTAGAATTTTTTATTTGTTCATCGGTTCTTTCCTCAAAGTGGTACAAATCCATCTTCTTCTGATGCTCTTCAGGAATGGTGAAATCGTCATTTGCAGGTTCATAGTCATCATCATAGCATATTAAGCTAGCCCATGGAAATTTATTAGGTGCAACTGTTTTCCAGCGGTTGGTACACCTCTTTGTCGGTATATTCTCTTCTGTTCGTCTCACGTGACAAGGGACATACCAATATCTCGGCGTTTTATCATTTTTGGTTATTTCTTTTTTACCAAAAAGATGACGTTTCAAATCAGGTAATTCTGACATGGTTACATCACAATAATTACATGAATATTTAAAAGCATCTTCTTTCAACACAAGTTTTTGTCGTTTAACCTCTTCATCATAATCCATTGGGACACTCTTTTTATCAGCAAATTTTTTGAATGTTTCATATGATATTTCTTTTTTCGGGTCTAGATCATCTGGGTCGATTAAATCTGAAATCTTTCTGATCTCATGATATGTCTGCCATGTTAATAACTCATTCTCTGGAGTCAATGTCCACATTTTTGTTTAACAAAGGGCTCAAAAGACCTGGGGCAGCTCGAGCTTTCTGAATAATTTTGTTAAAAAAGCGGATTTATTTGTTGTTAAATCTTCATTGTTATGAGATGCAGGTGACCATGTTTTTTCATAAGTCGGTGAATTGATCGCAGATGTTTATTGCTCGGTTCTTTCAGAGGTGATCGCATTTACCGTGAATGAAGGTTGTCGCACATCATTTTCATTGTGATATTCATTAACTCCATCAGAATTAACTCCATCCGAATTACCTTCGTTACCATTACCTTCATTAACCTCATCATTACCTCCATCATCATTATCATTAGCACCATCTAGTGATGAATAAATAAGAAAAAAAATTATTTTTGACTCAAGTGAGATTCGAACTCAAGTAAACTTGTTAAGCAAGTGATCTAACCACTGAGCTAACTATTTGGAGTTTGAAAAAAATGTAATGTCTATCCTGTTGTTGAGATAAAAAAATGACGTTTGGGGTTTTTTATACAGGGCTATTCAGCTATTTTTACCGATGTTTTTTGCGATTTTCTCAGGAAATAAGAGTCGAAGAGACACGAGATTTGAGTGGTATGAGTTTGAACGATACTCAATTGTCATATCAAAAGATCGAGGTCATTCAGGTCATCGGTAAAATAACACGTTTCAAGGTCATCTGAAGGTAACTCAACAAAAAAAAATATGCAGAGTTAATACTGACAAGTTTTGAGGTTTCTATGAGCTTTGCTTAGCACGTTAGGATAAATTTATTGAATAGAAGATTTTCAACAGTTATTAAATTAAACTGTAATATCTCAAGGTCTGTGACAACAGCGATGTCTAAATTCAATTTTCAGAATTAAAAAATCTGGAGAATAACTGTATCACCTTCAGATGACCTTGAAACGTGTTATTTTACCGATGACCTGAATGACCTTGATCTTTTGATATGACAATTGAGTATCGTTCAAACTCATATCACTCAAGTCTGCGTCTCTCTGACTCTTAGTTGCTGAGAAAATCGCAAAAAAACATCGGTAAAAATAGCTGAATAGCCCTGTATATATGAGGGTCGCCTCACTTCTATCCTCTTAAATAATAACAATGAAAATCACATGAATAATAAAAATAACAAAAGAAAAATGATTTACTTTGATCAATGACTAGGCTTTGTTCTCCTGATCTTCAGTTGAATTCGTTCCGCTTGCTTCCATAGCACAGCCATCACACATGCTGAATAATTATCAAGAATAAAATCAATTAAATAATGAAAAAGCATAACTGATAAATCACTTACCGAAGGTGAGTAGTAATAAAAAAGGAACCTTTTGTTAAAACATAATAGACTAATTGATTTAGTTGTCGACAAAGATTACTTTTCCAAGAAGATTATGAAAATAGAGTGAACTATACAAATTTTTGTTTACAAATGAAACAAGTTTGGCGAGTAACAAAGTTTCAGTAACTTGAAGACAAAATGCGCACTTCTTTTAAATTCAGATAATTAAACTCTTGCTTATTAAAAACGCATCCCTGTTTATTATTAGTATTTTCCCCACTTCCGCTTCTGGCTGAGCCAGAAGATTGGACTAGTTGATGACAATTAATGGATTCACATGAACCCAAGTTCTAATAGAGAGAGAGAGAGAGACGATGTATTGATGTTGGTAAACTGAATCAGCTTCAAAATGGGTGGTGAAAAAGTTCCGATGAATCCAAGTTCCAATCGAGAGAGAGATGTACAATTAATTGAACAAAAAGTTTAAAACTTAAGCACTATTGAACGATATGATCTTTTTCTAATTCACTTAACGAATGATATTTTTCTTCATCGTCCTCTCGCTTTTTATACTCTTTTCACATAAGTCTTCTGATCAAATTCATAACAACAGTTGAACTTCTATTTATTCAATTATTATTTTTTAATTTTTATCTTGTTTAAATTACATGTTTTTCTCGGTACCTTTTACGGTATAAAGTGCCTCTTGGTAAACCAGTTTCTATTTGTTCTGAACCTCATTAAATAACTGTTATTTTTCCTTTTTTCTAAAAAGCAATTAAAAACTAATTAGTGCACCATTTGATTAAATACTTAATGCAGATGCAAAATAGGCACACAAACACTGAAACTAATTTGCATTAGAGGCGTACGCTTCCCTACTACTTATATACAGGGCGTAACAACCAAATATCCGGACTTTTGACGCTTTACCATTTCTAGGCTATTTATTATGTCAGATTTTTTTTCGCAATTCGACAGAGAAAATGTGAAAGTTTTGTTGTGTTCTGATTCAGAACTTTTCTATAAAGCTATTACCGAGCAGTGGCCTCAAAGTCGGAAAAGTGGTACGTTTGAATGAAAAACTTTTTTCGAGAAATTTTTTGCGGCCATTTGATAGTTCTAAAATTATCGAACAAACCGAGCTAATCATCTTTTTGATCTGACTTTTCGTTCAGGAGTAATTGGCATTCAAAGGTACGTACTTATACCGTTGAAATTCACATGAAATTTTGGCCTTTTTTGATTGTCTTGAAATTGAGTCCTAGTAAATTCCTGATGCCGAAATTAGTATTTTAGACAAAAAATTTCATTTCAATGTATTGTAATAGTTTATTGATAATTAATAGTAGTATAGTTTTATTAATTGATAATATAGTTTATGATTGTTCCAGTTAAATGATCACTTGATGTTCATAGCTGTTTAATGATAAATGGTGTCCAGTTAATTGTGTTTGTTTAAATTATAGGATCACCTGAGACAAAACATTTAATACATTTAATATTATGATAATTGTTTGATCACTTTCTCTTTGGTTACCCTTTGATTTTTTGGTCTTTGATTAGGATAAAATTAGATATTAAAACTTTTTCATTTCGTTGGTTTCCTTAGGTTTGGGCTTACCAATCACTTTTTTACAATAATAAGGAAGAGCTAAACTAATTATCACATAAAGAATGGACATTGCCCCAAGATAATAAGTAAAAATTATCGGTTTAGTTTCAATGAATTTTGATAAAATTGTAGTGTGAATGGTTTCACCAATAACACCATTGACAAAGATATAAGAAGTCATTGCGTTTGTGATTGGAAAGTATTTCCCCAATGATCCATAAGAGATTGAGAATACTGGTGAATAGCCAATTCCAAGTAAAACAAATGCAATCCAAGTGAATGTTGATTGAGATGCCGCTTTTGGTACTAGAACAAAGGTACCAGCGAGTATTATGAAAAGATTCATCACAAAGAGACGACCTTCCTTGATAAATAAGGTCATTGGAATAAAAATTAATCGATAAAATGAAAACATGGACCAAAATACTGTCGCTATTAAAACCGCCGTCTTTTTGTCCATCTTTATATCAGCTTTAACCGCGAATGCAGTACACAAATTACCTATTAGTTTATGATGAATAAAAATAGAGTAAAGATTAATAGACCAATAGCATATTTGAAGTGATTATCAGAATACTTGCCCACTACAGTTTCAGTTCCAAATGCGAAATTAGCGAGAATTCCGGTCATTATAACTGCACAGAGCTTCTTGGTTGTGCTTGCATTGGATTGGATTTCTTCAGCTTTTGGTTCAGCTGAGTTTTCACTGTTTGTCTTTCGATCATGTAAGTAACAGAAAAAGAATGGAATTGAAACGATAAACAGCATTCCACCAACAATCATGAATGAATATTGAACTTTTACATCTTCAGGTGTATATTGATTAGTTTGGGTTGAATTGACGCTGGTACCATTTGCTAGAATTACATTTGTATCATCTGATTCTGTGTTAGGTAATAGAAAAGGTCGAGTAAAAATCGGTGTAATCAAAGCACCAACACCGAAACACATATGAAGAACCTGAAGCCAATTGACTCCATGTTTACCCCAAATCCTTAAGATGATCACATTACAGTCTAGAGAAAAAAATGTAGAAAAAATTAAATATGATTAAATATGATCCTTATCGATGATATATTGAGATTTAAAATTTAAGAAAAAATTGTGCATACAGATATCCAAAACCCCTTGGGCAAATCCAGAAATGATAATACTTGCAAATATCAATTCGATGATATTGAACCATGGAGCAAGAATTAGGAAAAGACCAGCAATAAAATTAGATATTGAAAGGATTAGATAATCGTCTATACGTTTCTCATAGAGACCACCTATGGATTATCAGTAATTAGATTAGTGTTTCAATCAATCAGTTGATAACAAGATAAAAATTACTTACAAGATGAAGCTCCAAGTACATAGCCGATTGCACGAGCTGGAATAAGTTTCGAGACTGTTGAAAATGAGGTTTGAACTTTAATCTGAAGATCGAGTAATGAACTGCCTATCAAAGTGTTGACCCCTCCATGACCAGAGAAGGTCAAATAAGTTAATAAAGTTTTAAAGATTTTATATTTATTTGTCTTAACGAATTTAATCAATTCCATTTTTAATTACGTATTGTTAACAATAAGATATCCAATTGAGTGTTTTAAAATTAAATATTCACAAAATGTTGACAAGATCACAGTTGAACACTTTGAGCTCAACAAGTTTCAGTGAAAAAACAATGAGATTTAATTACAATTAATACGGAAAAGATTATAATTTCAATCACAATTGTGAATGTTGATCATGTTAAATGATGATTATATTGGTTAAGGTGAAACTTTAAATCAAAAGGATTTTCAATGAGCATCTTCATTAAAATGATGATCATGATTAGATTTGAATCTCTCGGCAGTGGCCTCAGAATATCATTTGTTAATCACTGAAAGGATAAAATGAGACAAACACAAGTAATTACAAATGATTGATGATAATCAACTGGTATTTCTCATTTCGTATGTAAACAATTAAGATAAATAAGTTAAGATGATGTGTTACAAGCTTAATTGATGCAATTACCGAAACAATAAAGTATTAAAAGTTACTTGTTAATCATTTCAAGAGGTAGACTAAAACGTTCAAATGATTAGATATTAATCAACAATTTAATGGCGATTAAGGGTTACGTGTCTTAGTCAAAATGTAATTACGTATACAATGTATTAAATGTAAGATTATTATCATGTAAGATCGTGTTTGTTAGTTTACCGGAGATTGACAACAAATAAATTGAGTTCATTATAATGATAAGAAATTTTCAATGTCATAATCTGAAACAATCAATTAGTTTTGATTGTCATTTTCCGTGTGGTTGTAAATCTTCTGGGTCTTATGTGGTCATTTCTTTGAATGTCACAATTGAAACTCTAGTTGATTGTTTTCATTTGGATATAATAAATAACAAATAAGACTTTAATCAACTTTCCCTCAGGTCAAACTAATCAATTTATATTCAAAGGTACTAACAGATATGGTTGATCTGAAAGCAGTAAAAAGAATTGGGCTAGATTTGAGTTCTCTTGTCAAATGTTCATTGTTTGTTTGTCTGTTTCAAGGGTCCACATCCAATTCTGAGTCTTCAATGGTCAACTGACAATTGTTTCCTTCTAACTTCAGTAAATGATAACAATTATCAAGAGTTGATAATTTGTAAGTGGATTAGTTTGTTTTCAATTCCATTGAGCTTTTAAAAACAAATATTGATTGGATTGGTGATTTTAAATTTGTTCTTTGATACTTTTTTACTCTGTTTAGGGGATCTTCCAAATTTTAGATATCTAACTGGAATATCTTCATCATCTGAAAATCTTAAATGGCATGAGGCAACTTGTTCCGGAGGTGAAGATGTAAGAGGTATTTGGGATAATCACAATATCAACGAAGTGATCAATGTTTGTTGTCATTGTTCACCCAATGGAAAGTATCTGGTCACTGGCGATGAAGATGGTCACATTCGTCTATTTTCATATCCATGTTCTGATCCAATGGTGAGTGAATTCAATAACAAATGTTCATGATAAATTGTTTCCTTTTTCTTCCGAAATCAACAGGCTGCTTTTTACATGAGAAAACAAGGATCAACTGGAGTGGTGGAAGCTCGTTTTCTTTCAGATAATTCATCTCTGGTAACAGCTAATTTTGATGGAACACTTTTCCTTTGGAACCTTTATGATGTCCTTTGAATTTAATCCCCATTTCCATGAAATCTCTACAAATTTTTGTGAAATGGCAACGATCATACCAGTATCCTGTCCTCTGGTAGAATTCATTTGGATATACCAATTACAATGGAATCGAATTATAATCAAATAATGCGAATTAAATTACACTCTTAGAAAATGGAGTGTTGAATATTCAATTCTAATCTGGTTTTCCATTTAGAAACATCCAACGATTCTGATTAAATTCAAAGATCATGAGATTATTGGGACTGTCCTAATTATCTGGTGACAAGAGGAAAATAGCTAATTGATCAAAACTGTAACAAAATAATGTGAAAAAAAAAATCATAATGGATAGAAATTTTCGCATACAAGATAAAAAATTACCATTTCTGCATCAGGTTGATTATTTTCAATTGTTAATTCTTTCTTGTTGTTGAAGAAACTGGACAATTAACAGAAAACAAGCAAGTTGCGGGTCATATTTCAAAAAGATGTTGGAAAAATACCTATAAGGTTAAACGATCATCCAACAGCAAATAAACAAAGTGATCCGATGAAACCATTACTAATAATAGAAGACGTTAAAGGCCAATCAATGAGTTAATTGTTGACCATAAGATAAAGTAACAACTTACTGTTGAGACGATTGTGGAGACAAAGAGCAAAAAATATTAGCAGTTAATCATCAGGGATAATAAACGTTGGTTAAATCAGAAGAAGAGAAACAAACAATTAAAATCCCAAGACGATAGTTCGTGTGTTACAATTAGAAGATGGAATTAGAAAGAGTTCATCAGAAGAAGAGAGACGGAAAAGTTGAACACACTAATTAACAGAAATCGTAAATAAAAGATGAGACAATCAATAAGAAAAGTTTAAATATTTTCTTAAACAATTAAGGTTTAGAAAAATTTAAATGGAAGAAAAAAATTCGAATTCCAATTGGTTGTTAATCTTATCGATAGATGGAGTTACTTTTTTCTCTTTCTTCGCTTAACATTTTCAACCAATCAAAAGGAAGAATAAAAAAACTTGAAACTCTTTGGGAAGAAAACAAATTCATTGTTATTGTTTTAATCTTTTTTTTGATTACGATTTTTTAATCACTGAGATAATTTTAATTCTATCAATTTTTAACCTTTTCAATTCTTAATTCACCGAACAACCTGTTAATCTAAACCAATTCAGCTAATTTTGCTCTTCAAATAGCTTAATTAGCTATCCTTTCGTATTATATGTGCATCAACTTTGAAAGTCATTTTTTTAAATTTGTTTGTTGATTTTTTCTCTCTTTAATTTTACTAATAATCCTTTGGTTTGTGTATGATAATTGATTGTTTTAATTGTATAATTGGATTGCTCAACAAGTTGGTTGTTTAACAACGTTTGATTTGTTTCTCTCTTTAGCCGATTATCTTAACTAAAAGCTGAAGTTGAGTCGGCGGATTCTCATAGTGTCCTTTGTGTTTGTGTCTCTTTTTGCTTGCCTTTAAATAACGTCCATTTGTTGGTCTGTGCTTGTTGACACTTTCTCGCTCGATTAGTTGACTTATTCTTGTGTTCTTTTTACTTTTGTATATATACAAATCTGTTGAGTAAAATGGAGACAAATCTGTCACAGCCCATTTATTTCCTTCAAACCGCAAAGGTTTCTGATAATATGAAACAAGCATTTACCTCTTTAAATCGGGAATTTTTGAAACCAACTTGGATTAGTTTTGAAAATGTGGAAAGATTGGCCGATCAATCTCCAGGATCGGTATTGGTTATTGACGCGATCGACTCAAGAGAAGCGAAAAAGATCCGATCTATGTGTTCCCAGAAATTCAAAGAAAATCGTGATGTTAGCCCTAAATACATCGCCTTAAGAGTCTTTACCGCTTTCGCACTTCTTTCAATTAACCCAAGGGAAATTAAACATCTACCACTATCAAAGTATCCAATTACCAGTATTTGCATGAAGAATTGTCATGTTACCGTTTCTGGTTTTGGACTTAGGAGAGGTAAACAAATCTCCAAGAGGCTGTTCAGCATGGGGGCTCCAGTGAAACGTGGCCTACATGAACGGACTCGTTTTGTTATTGCCGATAATTGGACCACTGCTAAAGTTACTCATTTACGACGCTTTTGTGATGCCCCCTGTATAATTAAACCTGAATGGGTTGAAAGGTGCTGGGAAATGAGGGAAAATCTTAAAGATGCCAAAGAGATAGTTGATCAATATAAACTCCCGATTTTCGCTGGGATGCATTTCTGTCTTTCTGGGGTAAGTTTTACATCTTAATTTTCTCCAACTTTATTCTAATATTTTAATATTTTCTTATTTTTTTTTTGCTTTCTTCAGTTTGACACCAATACGAGGACTAAAATGGTTAGAACCATAAAAGAAAATGGTGGTACCTATTGTAAAGGTTTACAGTTACCAAAGTACAAATTTCCAGGAGAAACTCAAGTTCATTCACGAAGTGAATTGGGAGCATCTACTTCTCCTTACACTACTCATTTAATTGTTTCTGAAAAAAAAGGTCCCAAGTATGAGGCAGCCATGAAGCTTGATGATCCACAGCATCAAATATACATTGTGAATTTGGATTGGTTGATTGTTTCCAGAGATTATCATTTTCCCCAACCCGAAAACGATCCTCGATTCTGTGCCCGTGATAAAGAAGCCATTTTGGAAATAAAGAAAGCAGAGTTTGAACGAAATTTCAAAGCAGTATTAGAACTAACTCAAAGACCAAATGGTAGTATGCACCGAAATTCAGTCGAGAATTCTCAAGAAATCCAAAAAACACAAACATCTTTGGATCCAAATGTTGAATTACAACAATTACTCAATTCATCGCCTATTTTGGACGCTGAACGCGACAAAATCTTTAAAGATCTTAGCTTTTTCATCTGTGGCTTTGCTCCTGCCGATCAGGCAAATATCAAGAAATACATTTCTCGTTGTGGTGGAACTGTTTATACCGATCTTGTCGCTACAGTTACTCATGTTATCTGCGGACATCAAATGGCCAGTAAAGACGCTTTGTCCATAAGAAGGCACCATGACAAAGTTCGTCCCATTTGTAAAGTTAACCTTGAATGGTTATTAAACTGTGTTCGAGGTAACGTTCTCCTACCTGAAGCGATTGATGCACCAATTGAAAAGTTTCTCAATCGAATCCAATCAACCCAAGACTTGGATCAAGATGAGCGGATGGAAATATTTAGAGCTCGAGCGGAAACAAAAGCCACTGACATGGACAATAAATTAAAAGAACTCGAGGCAATCGAAGGATCAAATGGAAATCGTCCTAATGGTAAAAGGAGATTAAGAATTGGCGGTGGCAATTCACCAATCAAAATAACCAAAATCACTAATCACAATGAAACAATTGATTCCACTCCTTGTCCTATTCTTTATCGATATGAAGACCTTTGATAATTTCATAAATGACTTTTTCTTATTCTTTCTCTTTCTTTTTTCTCAAAACAATTTGTACCTGTTAATTGCCTTATTATGAATCACCTTGTTAACAATTTATTTGATTCAGTTATTAAAATTTTTCTCTGACTCACAAAATTATACATGTGAATAATTTTTTCTTTGTAACTTTTTTACAATCGACATTTGTAAGCTAAATAATAGCTAAATTTACTATGATTAAACAATATACTATTGTAATTATTATTATATTTTTGATGAAATAAATTTTCTTTTTTCTTTATCAAAACATGAATTCAATGTCTAATTGTTGGTTTTACATCATCAATTTTCAGCTCCCGGTGAGTCCCATCACAAAATGGCCGATGGTTTGTTTGTTTACAATTACAGAACCAATAATCTTTTGTCTCATTGCATTCAAATGGAATCGGTTTCAACTTGATATCATAATGTTCTACCCTGTGGGTTCCATCACAAAATGGCTGTTGAAGAAAAGATTTAAGATAAGATTGAGAAGAAAAAATAGAATATCAATAATTTTTTCGTAACAAATTAATTTCCAAAGGTTTTAAATCGGATAAATACCTGATTCCTTGAGTAACCACATGAACACCAAAGGTAAATTTTACCCGAATTACATTTCACTTTAATTGGCTTAAGAGAATATACTTTACCCTTATCTTTTTGATGATATTCCCAGAATTTGTCTTTGGCTTCTTTTAAATTCAATTTCTCTTGAATATCTTGTTCACTTGGTTCATTTAGATCATTAAAATCTTTTGGTGATTTAGATGAAGATGAATATCTGAGAGGACATAATGTGACACTATTCAGACTAATTTTATGAATAATTCGTCGAGTGACCATATTAACATGAAGAGAAAGAAAAAAACCAAAATTCTTAAACAATTAGTTAATTAAAAATTAGAAGAACAACAAAGAGATCATTTCATTTGAAGAATAGAAAAAAAATCAGCTGATTAACTCATGTGATTTTCTTTCGTGGGCGGAGCTTATTTTTTGTTCTTTTCTTATTTTTTGCTCTTCAAAATGAGAACCAAATTTAATTTACTTCTAATTATTTAGCCTTTAATTGTATACAAATTTAATTGACCAACAATTATATTTTCTATTTTGTAAACTTGACCGTTATGAAGGTTGTGAAGGTATTCCTGAAAATTATCAATACAAAATGGAGACAAAATGATGATGAAAAAGGTAAGTTTTTAATTGTGTGATCTTAATATTTGATTGTAATTGATTTTGTCTAATTGTTTATTATCATTATTAGATTTGATTATGTAACTTTTGATCCTGTTAAATCAGTGGTGGAAAAGTAGATTGAAGTTTAACCATAAGCTGACAATGAAATGATTTTATTACCTGGAAACGTTTCAATAATGATAAACAATCAATGGCAACAAATCATGATTATTTCAAAAAGGGTGACAATTTATCAATTGTTTCAATAAAATGGATTGTGAATATTGTTCATATTTTAATCATTGTTAATTGGGTTGACAACAAACTGAAAAAGGAATAATAATGTTGATTCAAATTCTATCAATCGTTTGTCTTTTCTTAGGTGAGTTTTTGCTTCCAATGTAACTTTATAACTCATAGACAATCAGTTAATTACCTTCTTTTTTTTTCTATTAGCTAAAGATATTGCCTGCGATTCTGTTGAAGACATCTCTTTCCTTCAAGATGCCATCATGAAATACAGTCCAGCCTTGATTAAGGACTTAATGACCAACAGAATTGAACACACCATGGAACACATTAAGTCGGTTGGATCATCAGTCGGAATCAATCAAGATCAACGATCATTGTGTGATATAATTCATTCATCTTTGAATAATTTAGCCCAAGATATAAAGTCAATGGATAAAGATCAAGTTATTTGTATTCCTAAAGGGATCAATAATTTCCAGAAATCAATGAAATATTACATTACCCAATTCTCATTGTTGATTGAAACATTTGCAAATCAATTTGAAATGTTAAAAACACCCATTTTAACCCAATTAACGCCCGACTATTTACTGAATCATCTTAAAGCCATTGACTCATCAGCTACCAAGGAAAAAGAGCTTATTAATGCTTCACTCAAGGGATTAGCCGCTTACATTGAAGACGTTGAAATCAAGGCCAATGAAACGACATCAAGTCATTCCCAGAAAGTGTTTGCCTCCTCGATTGTCCGACAATTACGTGGTTTATCAAACCAAGTGAAAGATTTATCGAATCAAATCAATCCATCCAACCCATCCAACTACAAATCAATTTTAACCGAAATCCTCAATCAATTCAAACAATATATCGACATATTTTACAGGCAATTTTCAATGTTGGCGGAAATTGTCACTCCTGATACCGTTTCTTCCGGAGTTGAATTGAGTGTCTAACCTGAGAATGTAAAATATCAACAATCAAAGATAATTCCTTAATCAATTCATCCGATTTATTTAATTACAGACAAAGATCAAAATAACAGCCAAAATATATCAAGTAGTCAATAGTCCAGCAAAAAAAAGTTATTCATTAAGTTACACTTGGAGAAACAGAATCAAGTCATAAACCTTCCTGATGGAATCTGATAAATATCAAAGAGAGAGTAAAAAAATGAAACAAGAAAAAAAACTCTTTAAGTAAATGGAAGCAAAAAAAATCAAGTATCATGTACAAAGGATAAAAGATGTAACCAGAATAATAAGAAACAATCAAATTATTTGGTAACAATAAGTTGATCGTGAATGATCATGAAGTGATATATTATTAATCTTTGAGAAGAAAAGTAGCCAGAACTGACCAGTAATAGTAATTCTTTTTTCTCCAATCACTTTAATTCATCTTCTTGACCAACATAACTGTTTTATTGAAGAATTAAGAATCTGAAATGATTACAACTCCGAAATGAGAATAGGAAACAATATAATAAAAAAAATGAATACTTCGATTCCAATGTAATCATATTATTAGTTTGCTCGCAGCTAATAAGTTACCAGTTAATATTAATCTCGATAAACAATCAACATTATCGTTATTACATTACCATTGAATTGAATGTTACAAGAAGAGTTGACCATTGGTCACTCCAAATAAATCAACAAAATGGAAGGTGTTAATTGTCACATGTAAGATTGTACAAAGATTCACTCATTCTGGTATAATATTAGTTTAAATTAACTCCTGGTAAGTGTTCATAAAGTTGATTGTTCATGAAGCTGAACATCATCATGAAGATAATGATGAACATACTATTATTAGTTATCCTTTTATCTGATGATTTTCATGGTAACTTTTTCGTTTCCTGTTTGGTGAAAGCAATCAGAGGATTTATACATATGAAAAAATAGCGAATTGAACTGAGTAACATGAAGGCATTTCCATGAAGATGAACATGAAATGATCCAAGTGACCATCATGATTATATAAACATCATCATCATCATCATCAAGATTATTGTTTATTCTGTAGAAACAATTGCAATCGAAATCATTAAGAACATTATGGAAACCATGTTACCAATAATGTTACTTTTTCTTCATGATATTCATGATAATCTCAATTGTATTGAGTCTATTCTGTATTTAGAATTGAATTTCAACTGAATAACCATGTAAGTGAATACATATTATTATTATTACGACTAAATTGTCATTTATTGGTAGATTATTTTCTGAACAATTTACTAAATGATTGTTTAAACTGTAACTCAATCACTTGGGTGAAAATCATAACCATTAAGTTAAATTGTTGTGATACTTTAATCGATTATTAACTTGATATTTCAATTTGATTGGTCTCATTTAATCATCATTAACAATTAAAGATCAGTAGTTGAATCATGATAATCACCATTGATTGTCATTAATAATATTTTTGTTACGATTTTTCAATTTGGTTACCTTGAGATTGTTAATCACAATTAACTGATTATTTTTCCACCCCTGAAATTGATCAACTCACGATTGATTTAATTAATCTCAATGGTGAAACTATTTCCTATTAATTAGTATTAGCTTAATTGACTCTCTTGCAATGTTAATCAATTTTGATTCATTCTTAATTCTAATTTAATCAAAGTTTAATTAGACTTGAAGATTATCATTCACAAGTTTAAAACTGATTTGATCAACTATCAAATAGATTCCCATTGATTAATGATCTCTGTTGACTTTAATTAAATAAGTAGACAAAAGTTTCTTAGTTAATTAGCCTAGAAAAGGACTTTCAATCACAATTAGATTAATTTAATCATCGCTATTAGATTAACTTTAATTGTTAGAGTGTTTCATTTGTTTCAAGTCACAAAATCAATGAGCAATAACTAAATTGTCACGTTTAATTTATTAAAACGTTAATAATGATGACGATTAGTTGTAATTGTGATACAAACAAAATGATTAAAAAAAAGCAGAGAGAAAACAATTAACTGATTCATTGATTTGAGGTCAAAAATTTGGACCGAAAGTGAAACTTAATGACCAACGGTCAAGCAAATCAAACCTAATGAGAGGACTTAAGAAAACATCACAATAATCATCATCTAATGATAATAGTTACAATAACATGGAACATGGCTCATGACAGAATCTATTTCAATATAACTCAACCATTGAATTCATTGAGACTGAACTTTTTTCCCTGACGCATGAATTTCTCGTAACATTTATCATGAAAGAATAGTTCATTAAATGTTTACCATTAGACTTGAGGAGAACAGGAAAGTTTTTCATTTCTTTCACCGTTGAGATTAAATTGTCAATCAATTAGATTACAATTGGAAAAAAAAATCGAAAATGATACAAATCCAACAATTAAAATAAAGTGAATTGTTTGATTGTATCGATATACAAACGATAATAATAAACCAAATTGTTGTCAGTTCAATTGTTTACGATAATATTTCATCATGGATTTAATTTGCTGTGTGATTATAATCGTTTGATTGATTGTGACAGTTTAAATTGTTGGTGTCAAATCATCGTCCACATTATGGATAAGACCAGATTCATTTCTGATTCATCGTCATCATCTTCATCCGTTTCGACGGTTAAAAATACTTCCACTTCCGTTCTAGCTTCATCGCCGACATCACTTCCCTCTGAGGAAATCGATGAATCTGGAATTTATCAAATTCCACCTTTATTAATTATCTTTCTAACGGTAATGTATCTACTTGTATCACTTTCTGCAATCATTGGTAATTCAATGGTTCTTTGGATTGTAATCAATTCCAAGCGAATGAGAAACGTAACCAACTTTTTCATCGCCAATTTGGCCGTTGCCGATCTGGTCATTGCTTCCCTTGTAGTACCCTTCCAATTCCAGGCCGCTTTACTTCAACGTTGGGTATTACCCATTTTCATGTGCTCTCTTTGCCCAACTGCACAAGTGATCTCCGTTAATGTGTCCATATTTACCTTAGTCGCCATCTCACTTGACCGTCATCATGCAGTAACCCGACCATTGGCCACCCGAATGTACAAGAAAAGTGCCTTATACATAATCGCCTTCATCTGGTTAATATCATTCTTACTCGCAGCTCCAAACGCTATCAACTGGGAGGTTCGTTACCTTTGGTCACATCAAACGTCTAATTATACCGAACCTTTTTGCGACATTTACAATCTACCACGGGACTTTTGGCGACTTTATAACCACTTCCTAGTGGCCCTACAATATTTTATTCCGCTTTTCATAATCTCTTTTGCTTATATTCACATGGCGGTTATTTTAAGTAAAGTCGACGCAACAACCGCTAAGCGAAACGACTACACGAGAGCCCTTCAGAATAAAAGAAGAGTAAGTTATCCTTATTCTCAACAGAATTTAAATATTATTAATAGATACAAGAAATAATCGAAAGTTAACCAACATCCATTAACCCTCGATCTAAATCTAATATCCTTTTGTTTATAAGGTGAAAATATATTGAGAAGATTAAGAAAATTTTATATTAAATAATATGATCATAAGAAATTGTGAATTTTAAATAATCTCAAGTGATTCAAATTATTCTAAGCAAGTTATCCAACTGAATTTATCTTGAACTATTCAGAGACGAGACTGAGTATCAATGAAAAGATTTCATGATAATCGCTGATTTGAATTTTAAACACTCATTGAGTTTACATGATAAATGATTTTATTAACAATCAAACTGCTTTAATATTTGATTGTCTGACCCAAGATAATATCATTTGATTTTCAACAGAGAGACAGAAACTGTTGAGCAAATTGAAATGAAATTTAAATCCCAGAATTGAGGAAATAGTAAACATTGAATAATAGTATTAAAAACCAAGCAAACAATTTAGATAATAAGTTATAGTTATCAGATAAAAAGGGTGATTGAAACGTCAACTTAAAACAGAATTAGATTCAAATTGTGATCTTTTAGTTATTTATCAATGTTCATCATTTAATAGACATCATTTGGTGAATATAATAATACTTTTTCCCTGTCCACTTTAATCATACTCAGAACTATGAATGAACAATCAAACAGATTACTTTGAATAAATGGAGAGACTAATAAATAAACAAGATTTATATTTTTCTCGAGCTTTCAACAATCATGAAAACTCATATACAACAATAACCTCTCAACAGAAACACACATTGATACATTATTAGATTACTCATTATCAGAATTGATGATAATATTTCACCGATGAAACGTTTTGCCAGCAAAGAAAATGGCAGCTCAAAAGATGCTCATCTAATTCATTATCACCGGATCATTATCATAATCACCATGATTACGATGACCAATCCTTGAAAAACCATTATCACTTGTCCAGTTAACTTATAGTTTATCTGATTAACAAACATTTCCCTCTCATCGCCATCATAATAATCATAATCATCACCATTATTATCTAAGTGATAATATCTCAACATCATCTGAGTTTCTTTTTTTACTAAGGTAATATTATCTTTTATCAAACTATTAGCATCGTACTATGATGATGAACATCATCATCATCATCATTAATATCATTCAAAATAAAAGTATGATGAATCATCAATGAATGAATATCATGATTATCATGAGGGTAAAAATGAATGAATGAGTGAAAAGAAAAATATTAATAATATTAGCATATAAATACATGGGAGAATTTTAATATAATGTGATATCTTATTCAGAATCTTTATCATCTTCTTATTGGTTTATCATCATTGAAACTTTTTCCTTTTCAAGAACAACAGACCAATCATTCACCAGGAATTATTATTCCTATTCAATGTTATCTTCATGACTACTAAAGATATTTGATAAAAAAAACTGAATGATAATCAATTATTTTCATTAGATTTTCTTTGCAATTCATTCACAAATAAATTCTTATATTTCTACCATATGAATATCATGGATGAGAATCAGGAAAGGATAAAGATATTAGATGAATAACTTGGGTGGGTAAAAGTTATTTTCATGTGATTACGATAACAGCATATTATCATTATGAGTACAATTGTTATCGACAGATAATCATAATGATAATTGACCATTATTAGCATCAAGGGTCAAATTTATTCTCATAGGTAAGTTCAAGAATCTATGGGAACATAATCTCAAGTTTAATCATCATGTCCACAGGTAACATCGAAATTGGTTGTCCATCCATTGGTCATCTTTCATTTAATGGCATCATTTTAAAACAAATGACAGAACATGATCACCATCATGTCCAAAGAAAGAGAAAATAATAATTTTTTTTTCATTTTCTCTCATGATATCGGTCAGTTTTACTTTTTTAATAAGTCTACTCAAATTTCAAGAATTCAGTTTATATTAATATTATAACTCATGAAAATTTGTCCACATGTTAAGATCATATAACTTTTCATGGATCATTGAAATTACACTTTCCCTGGATATCATAGAGTAGTGACCAAGGATGACCAATGTGAGACCTTTAAAAGTTCAAAGATTATATTATACAGTGAGAACTTCATTTTCATGGGTTCATAAAGATAATGGTGTTCAATCAAATACATCATGATGATCATGAAGATTGTGATGTTGAACTTTTAAAAAAAGCGGAAGGAATGAAAATTTCCGAATGTCTCATGAATTCTGAGAAGTTCAAGACTATCTAATATTCAGTTTGCATGATAACTATCATAAAGATAATGTAAATTTTGAACATTTTGAACATTTTATCATCTTGCTGATTGTTAATCTGCTGATTTCTGATCAAACTTTATGGATACAATGAACCACCATTTAAATTATCAACAATGTTTCAGCAACAAAAAAATCTGCCACTGTAAACATGTTTACGATTTTCCTGAATTCATCATATCAGATTATTGAAATTCATGAACAGAAATAACCATGATAATTTCAATAGATAATGAGATATTATTATGTATTAGAATTCTGTTTTGTAATAATCATCATCACAATCAATTGGTTGGAAGTTATTTTTTGTTATTGTTTGAAGAAAAAAAAATAATCCATTGATTCATAAATCAACTAGTCGAGTGGAAATGATTCATATCCCATGAGAAATCAGAATTTTCTATAATTTCATCATGATCATCATGTTTCTCCTCTTAGATTTGACTTGAGAAATCTTTTGTTTTCCTAAATTAAGATACAAATGAAATCGACTGTTAAAGCCAACAAATTGTACACTCAATGTTCAAGGGATTTTTATATTTGTATTTCAATTAGACACTGGGATGAGTTTATCTCGTGTTAATTGTCAGCAATTAACATGACAATTTACATGATAATTTAGTTGCCTGTTTATTGCTTGGAAAGCATCGTCAGCATATAACATTTATCTTTACTCTTACTTATATCACCTTCATTTGTACGATAATGATGATAATCTTTCTCACTTTTTCACTCACTCATTATCTTTCATTATCTTTGTTATCATCTATTTCTCATTAAACCAGGAAAGTTCAGTTCTCTACTCAATAGAGGCTTTTGTCTTTGTCAGCTTCTTGATATTATCTCTCAAAGGAGGATCATCATCATCATTGGTATCATGATGGCTTTCTGATATCAGAATCATGTCTTTTATCTTGAGATAATAATGTCACCATTTTTTTTCTTCTTCTTTACTTCCGTAATCAATTTATCCTCTGAATTTCCCCTGAAATATGTTATTCAATATAAGTGTTCTAATTGAATTTCCATGGGTAAAGTTATGACCTGAAAGGAATCAGAAGATCACAACTTGATAAGGAAACAAATAGAAACAATTAAAAGGTGAAGATCTCAAGAGTAATTGAAACATGGTGAAGTTCAGGATATTATTATTCCGATTTTCTTCTGATTCATTGATTCTTTTGAATGACAAAAGTCAAAATTTCCGGGAGGTTCCATTTTATTTTCAATATCATGCTGAATAATTCACCATTTTTATACATGGATTATGACTCAATTTCAGCATCTTTATCTTTTTACATGATGATTGAACTTTTTCCCCCTTTGAAATTGAAGATTCAAAATTCAGTTGTACCTTTTATGGTCACGAACAGGAAGCTTTTTAAATATCTTGAGTTCAAGGTAATCATTTTTTCCAAGATGAGGAAATGCTCACAAGTTAACACCACAAAAGTTCATGGAAGTTTGTGGAAAATATTTTTCGATTTCATGATGAGAAAACAAGAAAAGTCTCATATTTCAATGAGTTGCACTTGAAATGATATCCATGATTATATCATGAAACAAGAACAAGATAGTTAATCACCTTTGAGCTTTCAAAAAAGTCTCAAGATTTTCCCGAATTCATTTCAACAGTCAGTTAATAACAATAATAAAATTTAATTACATGAACCATGAAGGTGATTATGATAATTGAGTCCAGGGAAAGAAATGAAACTGAATCATAAACCATTGGTAATATCGATAATGTTATTCAAATGTTGGTCTACTCAGAAAAAAATATCCCCTCAGGCAGTTTTTAAGTGCAACATGTTCATTATCATTTCCGTTATTGGTAAGGTGCAAATTTGATCAATAGAATAAAATTTTCATGATAATGTATCACGGGAATATGATATTATATTGATATTTGGTCTAAAAATGATCAACAATTAAAGTAAATATAGTCCATTAATCATTATCGATTCCATGAAATTGCTGAATAATTTGCTGGATAAAAAATGCTTTTTATCATTAATATTTTCACAATTTCTTTTCACTTATTCAAAATAATAATGTTCACATGTTCATAATAAGGTGATATTTTCATGGTAACAACTTTTCATTTCATCGTATCCGAATCATGAACAATTTCATGGAAGGTTTTTTTTCCCTCTTCCATCATGAAACTGATCAACTTTCAATTTCCTCTTTTTCCCTTCATCGGTAAATTGTTAATATTAAATTGATTTTCTACCTTGAAGTTAATTGTTACACTTGGTCGATTAATTTGTTTCCTTGGTTGATGATCATTCATTGACCCGCGTTAATTGTTGTTGTTACTATTTGATGGTTCAGTTGATTTAATTCATCACTTTAAGATCATTAGATTCAATTGGACCTTTTTGATTAATAATCGTTCAACTTAATCAACTAGAAATCAACAACAATTTATCCCAATCAATCAAATTGTCTCTTAAATTTTAACTCAATTTATGTTGATCACCAATTAGATTAAATTGTTGGAATCAGAAATTTAAATTATTTCAACTTTTTCTTATGTAAATTGTTCACTAATTTTATTTCATTAGTTTTTGTTTGATTGTTACAATTAAATTAATCTTCTTTTGCAACATAATCATGTCTTGAGGAACAATTTATTCAATTGTAATAAATTATCATTTCCAGAATAACATTCAAAAGGTAATATATGAAAGAGAAATCAATTCAATTGAATTAAATTGTTACAACAATTTAGTCTAAATGTTTAATGTAATTTTCTTGCTAATTAAAAATCACAATTGACAATAAAATCAAACAAAGTTAATTAGATAATCAAAGTTTAAATTGTTTCAGAATCTTTTTTTTTTGTATTAGTTAATTAAATTAATCATTTTCAAACTTGATTGTAACTTTTTTTATCTCTTTTTAATTATCATGATAATTAATCTAATTATGTACAAAAATAAATGATAAGATTAAAATTGTTTCTATTAAAAACAATCACTTGTAATTAAATTTGATTAGAATTAATTTCTAATTAAGCTCAAGATTAAATTATCTTCATCATCTAATCCAATAGATTTTTTTGTTCATCGTAACGATTATGAGTTAATTGTGTTTATCGATTCAATCAACTGTAACAATTAAAAATCACAACAATCAAGTGTACAATTAAATCAAGTTAATTAACAACAGTCTGGACATTGGTCAATATCAAATTATAATCTCATTTACAATCAATGATAATTAAATTAAAATCTAATCACGTTTTCAGTTTTTTTTGCTCATCGTTGTAAATTGTTTATTGATTTTGATCAATTCAATCAAACACTAATTGATTAAATTAAAAACAATCAATTAACTTAAGTAACTTGATTTAATCAATTATGAACTAATCTTGACCAGAGTAATTGGTTAACCAATTGAATGAATTTTTTTCTCATTCTCATGAAAAATGAAAGTACCATGAAAATGGATGAGGAAATTGTTGAGAATAAAAAATTGGAACAATTCAGTGGGTGGATTTTTGTTTCATTCTTATGTCTCAACAATAAAAGGAAAACAATTGAAATTACTCATAAAAATGGCGAAATTAATATTCAGAATAAAAGAAAAGAAAAATAAAACTCATCATGAAATAGTTTCTTTTTCACCTCTGAAATTCATCTATTCATATGAACTTTTCAAAATTGCATGAGAAAAACAGTTTTTACATAGTATTTACAATTTAAGTATCGACGATAAAATTTCCATTGATATAATTTACATTTCCGTTCCAAGTATCTCATGATTATTATCAATCCTGTCAAGACAAAATTTCCAATTCCAAACACTGAGTATTCAGTAGCTAAAAATGGAAAAGTGGAGCAAAAAATTGATAACTTTTTTATCCCTTTTTCTATGATGAAATAATTATACCTATGATTAACTAGAGTTATAATCTAATTTAAATTTCTCATTAAATCACAAGTTGGACGATAATTAATCTCAACTTTGCTTGTAAACTCATTAATCTTTCAACAATTTTAATTAGAAAAGTAAATTATAATTGGAAGGGATTTTTTCTTCTCCGAGATTTTGACCTAAGAAGTAGGAAAAGAATCAGTGATCAATTCAGAGATTCTGAGAGTCGATCAAAGTTAATGATGATTAAATTAAATTGGGAGAAGAAAAAAAATTACGGTTTCATTAATTTGATAGAAATTCTGAATATCTTTCATGGTTGATTATTACTGATTACTGATCACTGATCACTGAATCAATGGATTAACATTTGGTAATTAACCTTCTCAATTTATTGAAAGTTGAATTTCCATGAAAAACCATGAAGGGAGGTTACTGGTCACCATGAATGAAAATGATCGAACCAGAATAACGAGCTTAACATGATTATCTCTGATGAGAAAGTATTATTAGTGAAAGGTCATCAAGAAGATTATCTTTTTCTTTCAAGTAATTCAGGGTATTCATGATAATGATACTCTAATGATGATGATGGTGATGATAGACAAAAGCTCAACCAAGACATATGAGATAATAAATCAGAATATAGTTACTCAATTATCAACATCAATTTCAGGGTAAAATCAACATGAAACTGAGTTGGACAAAAAAATATTCTGTTATCCTGAATATTATTTAATCTTCCTGAAAGCGTCACCATTTTATTTCAATAAAATATCAAAAGAATGATAAAAATTTAATTTACAGCCTCAATGATTGTCTACTTCTTTTGATTGCTAATTATTATGTATAAGTTAATATGAAACAATTTAATATCTTGTTAGATTTATGGCTTAAGTGATCAAGAGTTTTAAATGCTGATTAATTTAAATTAACAAGAATTAATGACAGAACAATATGTCGAAAGGAATCATTTTTCATATTCTATCTCTTTTCATTCTCTTCCTTTATCATGAAGAAATGAATTATTTTATCATTTTTATCTTCCATGATAAAGATGATGATCAAGGAATGGAAATGAGATGATTATTTATTTTGCTCAAATGAATTTTAATTGGCTCTTGAGGCAACATGAGAACTTGGAATATGATAAAGATGAAGTAAAATCTAAGATGATGATGAGAATGTGAGGGAGAAAGAAAGAAAGTAAGAAAGAAGAGAAAGAGAGACAGAGAGAGAGAGAGAGAGAGAGAGAGAGAGAGAGAGAGAGAGAGAGAGAGAGAGAGTGAGAGTCACCTTCCATTTGATTACTTTGTACAAGAATAAGCAGATTAATTTGAAAGGAAGCAGTTTTTACCTTTACATCAGTGTTTCCCAACGATGGTTTCATTTACATTATCGTTAGTACAAAGAGAAATTCAATAAAATTTATGAATACCCTCGGTGGGTATTTGTGATATATATAGCTAAGAATATCACCTTCTCATCTTTTTACATCTTCAGTACCAAAAGTAAAAAATTTTATTCTTTAGAAGGAAAAAAGTTCTAAAGATAACTTTCTCTCTCTCTCTCTCTCTCTCCATCATCATCTCTATTGTTGTCACATTATTATTATATTAATATTTTTCTGACAATTTATTATGATTACAACCATTATCGTTATTAAATTAATGCTGATATTGTTATATCATTAGTATTGTAATCATGATAACTTTTGCCAATTGAATTACATTTTAGCCTGTTGACTATGAAGCTATTTTCAATAAAACTGTTTACTTTCATGGGGATGAACATGATAAAGATGAAGATGAGTCTTGGATGAAGATTTAATGTTCACTTGAGGAAATGAATTATATTCAATTTCCTGTTAATCATTTTCAGATCGGATCAGATCAACTGTAAACTCATTCTTCTCATCCACATCAAATTAACTGACCAATAGCCTAAAGGGATAAAGATCAAATCCTCACAATGCTGATTTCTTTTTCGTATCTATTATTTTTCATCCTTATCTTCATCATCATTCACTATTCTGAGGCTTAACTCATCTTAGATGCTTTCATATCCTACTGACCATCACTCCCAGATGATCAGATGATTATAACAATACCAACCAAGAAGATGATGATAATATTGCTAAATTATTTGGTCCATTGATCTAATTTTACCCTGAATTAGTTTCTGATTTGTAATCAGATTTAATTTATCTCTGGTAGCATGTTTCAAATGTTACATTTTCACCTTAATCATGATTAGTGTTGATTTAGTTCAGCTATTTGATTACCTTTAGGAAAACAGTAACAAAGCTGATTTAAATTAATGATATTATTGTTTGTCTACATTTTCAGGGAAAAATTTAATTAGACTGAATAATTAGATTTGATTGTTTGGTATTAGCTGTCAATTTAATCAGTTTTTTTCTCCCTTCCTAACAATTAACTTTTCCGTTACAATCGGAAACTCAGAGATGATGTTAAATGTTTCATGTTTATCATTCTGTCTATTTGTGTGTTGAGCTAATCAACCGTTGATTATTGGGTAATCAATTATTCATTAATCATGTTCAGTGTTATGATCAGTCAAATGTTTCTATCATTTCCTTTCGTGTCTTCATCTTTTTCACATTTTAGATGAAGATCATATTCAACATCGACTTTCATTTCGATAGCAAAAAAGATCTAAACTTTTAATTTCGAGTGTGAACTAATTAAGCTCAAGTCTGAAGCGCAACAATAGTCTTGTCTAATTTCAATTAACTTTCATCAACAATCAAGGTGGAAATCTAAGAATGAGAGAGAGAGAGAGAGAGAGAAGAGAAACGGAAATGAGGAAAAGATGATGATTGACATGATGTGACGGAAGAGAGGAGATGAAGAAGCGAAAACTTTGATCTGAGAGAAAATGAAATAGTTTTTATTTCCTCAATCAAATTTCAATACTATTCTTTCAATCAATGACCAAGAAACTCAATTCACTCAAGTTTCAATGAAGGGCCTCAGGTCAATCGATTATCTTTCCATCAATATGATATATCGAACGATTTTCATGATAATTATTGGCAAAGTGAAGAAAATAAAATCGATATAATAACAATTACATCAACTTTTAAACTTCCTGAACTTTTATTGTAACTTATGTTCAGTCGATATATTGAAATTTTGCTGAGAAAAAATATCAACTTTTGATAACTTTTGATAGATTGTTGACTTTTTCTAACGATCATTATTATTTGATTCTCGACACCAATTCTAATAACATGTCCCACTGATTTTGGAAAAGTTCTGAGCTAAATGTTTACATGATATACATCATCTAATTAAAATAGTTAATTTGCCAACAATCAACAGCGAAAGGCATAACTTTGAATAACCTGATTAAATTGTAATATTATTTACTATAAAGATTTACTGTTATTATGATAATCAGTCATGAAGCATGATAAATATTCACAGTTTCATCTGAATATGAACTTTAAATTGTTATCATATGATAATACTAGTTAATAATAAGTTGCGATTAACTTTAGATTACAAGTTAATCATATAGCTAATCAAAAATGACACAAAAATTAGATTAATTGTATTATTTCATCACAATTTGCTGGTTTCTACTCCTGTAATCATTTGACTTTTAATTGTTAACTTGTACATGGAGCTTTCCACTAATTAGCTCAGGGTGTCATGATGATTCTCACTCATGGGCAACTAACATTAATCAACTGTTGATTAACATGAGACGAGAAAAAAAACTGATAGATAATTAAATGTTAATCATCTTATTATTATCAAGGTGAAATCTTTTTCTCCGCTTAGGGAATTTTTTTATTCACGGTGAAAGTGAAAATTCAAAATTTTATCACTCAAATTTTCATGAAAGCTTAGCATGGATTTTGTTTATTCCATCATGATATAATAGATACTAACATACCCTTTGAATAGATTTCATGATAACAATTATGAAGATAAAACAAATCCCTGTAGGAGTTACAGCAAACGATAGAGTAAATATTTTCTCTTACAAATAATATTACAATGTTCATGTTTATTTCATCATCGTCATGATGAAGAGTAAAATTATTTTCCAAATTGTTTTCATACTCAAGAAAATTTCATGGTATTTGCTATCTGTTCATCTTTGTTAGTATTATCTATTTCAGACAATTGATCGATAGAATTATAGAATTTGGTTTGCTCTCTCTGTCTCTTTCTATTCAGGAATCATGAATAAACATGATTAATCTTTTTCCATCTCTTCTTCTTTTAATCCAAACTGTCAATCATTTGAAATTCATCAAATTTACTGAGAAGTTCATGGATGTGACCTTGATAATGGCGATTCAATGACAGTCTATTGTCTCATTAATCTAATTGTCGAACCAAACTGACGAGATATATGTTTAAGTCGATTATGTGTTTACATTCAAGTTCCTAGATCATAGACAATGATGACTTGGGTCAGGGGAAGAAAATTTCAACCTGATATTTTCATTCTGAGGCTACAGAACTTTGTTGGTTCACTTTTTAAATGGTCTCAATATCGTTTTCAAGCATTTACTCTTAGTAATTTAATAAATTGTGAAAAAAGTTTAGATAACCATTGGAAAAAACAGTTTAGAACTAAATCGAAATCGAAATTTTTTGAAGAACAAAATCTTCGAGCCTTACCTTTTGTCCAATCTTAATGATATTAACTTGAGTATGATACATAAGTGAACACAATAGACAATCTTTGGTGAAAAAAAATTGACCATTCAGATCACATGGGAGCTCGATAAAGGAAACTGATATAATTTTTTTGATGCCAGAACTTTTGGTTATTCAGTTAATGAGCAATTCTTTTATCACCAATGATCATTGTTTCAACATTTTCCAATATAAATTTCACTCCCTGATAGTTATTGATGATGAAATAAAAGTGGAAATAAAATCCAATCCATTTTTCTTCCAATTATTTGTTCATCATTATCGCCATGGTAATGAAGAAAACTGATCGACACGAAAAAAGTATAAAATCGTCTTCGAATCAATCGAAAGTCTTAACAAATATTTTTTATATTTCTCTTACAAATCTTATGAGCAAACGAAAGTCTCCCTTGTAAATAAATAGGAAATAAAGAGTCACAGTCATGGTGATTTCAGAACTTTCTATGAGGACTTTTCATCGCTATCGTAATAATTTCAAAGTTATTATTCAAATTTTCAAACCAAAGAGAATTTCAAATATTAAATCATTCATCAGAACCACGAATTCACCTTTGATTTATTTACGATTAAAAGTTTTCTCGATCAACATTAATGATTAGAATTAGTTGACTAACTGATTAATTCACCAATTATCAACATTAATCTGATAACAATTGACAGAATAATCAATGATAGAAATCGTCAGCCTAATGATCAACAATAGAAAATGAATTCTCTCATTCCCAATTCGATTAGAACTTTTTTTCTCTTCCTTTTCTCTGTTTATAAAAGGAAATATTAGCATTTTGTAAGATGAATTGTTTGTGTGCAGTCTGGAATTAAATTGGAACAATTTAATCAGAATTCTGATATGATTAATATATTATCAAGGTCCAAATAAAGTCACATAGATATTAATAATTTCCGTCAACCCGGAAGCCATTTTTTTTGTTTATCTGTGATAAATTTTCTCGCTCATTTCTTTCTGTAAACTTCCTGTTTGAATTTACCCAACATTTAATTATAATTTTAATAATCAGAATAAAATTAGTGTAAACAATTAATTATTAATTCGTTAATTAATGTTTACACAATTAGCGAGCTGGGAATTCAGGGTTGTACTAATTGTAACTCGTAATTATTATCATTACGATGTAAATACTTTTTGATTGTTGATGAAAAAATAGTTAACACAAATTACATGATAGTTTATTTAACCTGATGACCTTAATCATTTTAGATTTAATTTAGTTTACCTACGTGAGTAAATAAACAATTAAGATTAAAATTGTAATTATAAAATCATATTATTATAATTGAAAGTGATTAGAAACAATTAGCTTTATTTAATCGCAATCCAAAGTCACATGAAATTAATAACTTTCAATGAATTTCTTTTAATAACAAAATTTCAAAAGATTAATCAACACAATTAACCATAACAATTAGCCAACGATCATAAGCAATCAAAGCCATTGATTATCATGAGCAGAGTTTCCAGTTAACCAAATTAACCGAGCAAAAACTTTGCTTTTAATTTTGTTATGGTTAACAATCAACTCTCTTCATTAGTTAACAGTTAATAATGAATGACGAGAAAATGCCCCCAAGGTATTTGGCTACAGTTCTAAAATAATAATAATACAATCGAAGGTTTTTATCAAAGTTATCTATTGTTAATCGAAGCAGGGAAACTCAATGGACAAAAATCTCATCCTAATTACAAAGAAGAGGTTTTTTCTCTGGACAATGAAAGGGTTTGGTTGGATTTCTTTTCTTTAAAATCTGATTGACCACCTAAACTAGACGAGCAACCAACTGACCACTATTAAGATGTTGTATTGTTGTGTTGTTAACATTTTATATTAACCTGAACTATTGGATAATAATAGGAAATGATGAGTTGATGAAAACTAGGAAGAAGATAAGAAGTAAAATTGGAAAAATTTCCATTAAAAGTCATTTGGAACTATTTTTGTCATTAGGTTGTTGAGAAAGGTAGAAATGACCAGTGGTCAATGTTATTTAGATATCGAGATGGGGTTAAAGTGGACACACTTGACTGGATTCGAATGGATTTGATCATACTTTTTAACATTCTATTGAAATAAAATGACGAGGACGTAAAAGGAATAGGATTTTTATCAGTTTAGGAGAAAAGAGAAAAAAACTTTTTCAAACTTTTCATTTTCTTTACTAAACTTTCGATGCTAATGATAATTCTGGTGATGAATAATGTTCATCATGATGATCTTAATGTAGATGGTGATGATGATCATCATTAGGTTGTAATAATTTAAAGTCGTTAAAGCTTCATGTAGATTTATGAATATGATCGCTTACACATTTAGCATTCATGATAAATGAACTTTTTTTTTGCTGAATCTATTCAAGTTCATCTACATGATGATGATTAACTTTATTGGATTGATAAAAGTTTCTGAAAACAATCAAAGAAAATCAAAAACCATTATCAGGTTCAGATTGAGATTTTAAAGCTTAAATGATTCGAGTTGAAGTTGATGATATATTGAACTTTTTTCTCGAACAATTTGAATCAAATTTTGCTTGGAGATTGAAACTTCCCTGTTATTATTTATCAAGAATCGGATAGATTTGTATCATGTTACTACTTGTAATCAATTACCTTGGAAATAGATCTAGACACAAATGATTTAGAATGAGTTACCATGAGTTATTGTTGATTTTTTTCATGTTCTATTGGAATTTTTTCTTTCAGTCATTCAGAACTTGAATATAACAAAGAATGAAAATTGTTAACAAGACAAGGAAATGATGGTTCAATTGTCACACTCAGGGAAGAGAAAAAAATTACACAGGTATTATCATCGAGAATCCCTGGATATTATCATCTTGTCGTTTTCCATGTAACCAAGGTGTTTTTTGATTCTTCTCAGTTTCTATTTTCAGAACTTGGAACGAAATCTTTCCTTGTTTCTTTTAGAATATTTTTTAAAGTGAAAGCAAATATTAAAATCGTTTCAAGTCTCAGTGATAGGAATGAATTTCTTTCCATGGATAAACCTTTTTTTTACCACCACGATCATGGTTAGAATTGAGTGTCTACTTCACCATAAGAACCCATTAAGTTATATTCATAACAAAATCTCTGAATTTTCTTGGTGAAAAATAAGATTCTCATGTAAGGGCAATGATAAAGTTCAATATTAACTTTTATCTTCACCATTATTTTACATGTATTAGAATATCTGAAATGTTATTGAACTGATTGGAATATTAATCACGATTGGTTATTTACTATGCTAATAATCAGGGTGGATTACATGATAACAAGGTCAATATCAAAGTCTGAATCAGAAATTGAATTACTAAAGGTTCATATTGTTCATATATTCATACATTAATATTATATATGCTTCATATCATTATGATAAAGTTTTCATCATGATTTTTTCCTGAATTTCATATAATCAACATGAACCAAGTGAATACAAATAAACATGTTATTGTCATTGAGTAACATTGTTTGCATCATGTTTTAATTTTTGTTTTCTTTTCATCATGAAAATCAAGTGCCATCAGATAGTGACGATAATATTTACTCATTCAATAAATATTATAATGCTAATTGAATGGTTAAGTATTTACCTCGATCCGATAAGTTCTGATCATGATACAAAAGAGACTGAAAGTTCAAGAGAAAAAACTTAATTTTCTTTTCAAATTCTTCAGATTAAATGTTCAGAGCTACAGGGAGGCTGAATTGTCATGATATCAACTCAGGGAATTGGATTATATGAAAGAGAAACAACTTTTGTTTACTTTTCTCTGAATATATTGTAAGTAGAGGTAAAAAAGTTCCGAAATCAGAATTTTCAAGATTATTATTATTATTCATTAAGTCACGTAAATATATTTTCCCAGAACTTTTTCTCGAATAACCAAATCGTTTGATCACAGTTTAATCTTCCATGTACATTGTATTTTTTCATGAAATTCATGATAATCTACCTGAAGCTTGACATCCATAGCAAGTTATTGTTTCTGCTCATCATCATCATCATAATAATTACAAAGTTATTTTGCCTCAAGAAATTGTCAGAATGAAACAATTGAATCTTTTTCTGTCTCCAAAACTTTTCATGTCACAAAATTGAATTCATCCAACATGAATGGTTACAATTTTTGTTCAGAATTTCATTCCAAGTAACTAATATTAAATACTTTCATCCAAACCTGGGTTGAGTTCAAAAGGACAATTATAATCTAATTCATATTAGAAGATTATCCTTTTAGTTATAAAAATAATCTTTCTATCACTAATCAAATTAAAGATTTAATTTGATAACAGTTAATAAAACATGAGAACGAAAGTTTCATTTTCTTTTTTTTTAAGAGAAAAATATTAACGTTACTTTCATCGTACTTTCGATAAAGATACAATCAATTTACTCTCGAACAATAATTAACCAAACTAATCAATTAACTTTCAACATGCAAGTCGATTAATTTCTGATAATCAATCATCTATGAATACAATTCTATTAATAATACTAGCGTAATATAATAATAGTAGCATTCAAAGAATTCAAAAAAAATTAAAAAAGTTAAAAAAAGTTTTTCGCTTGAAAATTTTATCCTCATGAAGAATCAATTATTCATGGAAACTAATTTGCTCGTTTTTTTAGAATTATAATTTTTATATCTCGACATCGAACCCAAGTTGATATTTTATTAATTAGTTCACCAAGAATCAGTTGCTTTTCCCAGGAAAGATTAACCCAAATTATCAATAGTTAATTATTCAGAATCTCTAATTTCATGTTGAGGATTTAATTTAATTTTTTTCTGTTTTTTGTTTGAAACTTGGTAAAAATGTTCACCAAACAAGATCGCATTTATCATGGATTTTATCCTGATTAAAGGTGAGATATTTTTAGAACAATTTTCTACTTCCAAGAGTTGAATATTCTGATTCTTATTCCGATGGAAGCCTATGCTGATATCATGTTCATCCATGAGTGCCTGAACTAAACAGATTTGTTAAATTTCACCTTCTTATCCGAGTTCAAGTCTTCTTTGAGTAGAAAAAAGCAAAATCTCAGAGATCTTGGAATTTTCTTTTTAAAAGTGAGAAGTTCTGAACAAAGTAACTCACTTTTTCTCATTGTTATCATGGACATTTGCTTTATCCTCAGTAATGGATTGTCAACACGGTAAAATAAATTCCAAATAACAATTCATCCTTTGATTTATTTTGGAAAAAAATTGCAACAATCATTTCCATTTTGATTAAGGATCAACAGAAGATACATTTAATTCATTAAAAAGGTGATCTATCAACTTTATCATGGAATCTTATCAAGGATTTCATGACAAATATTATATTAGTTATTTTCTTTTATCCAAGTTTATTTGCTTTACTTGTGTGTCCAAAGAAGCTCTTAGTCTTCGGCTGTATATTAATAGCAGATAATTTCCTCTTAATTTTGCTGGACGGGTTAAGGGTCATTTAGAGGCCATTTTAAGGTCCTTGGCTTGAAGATCACGATGATGAGAAAAAAATCAGAGCCAAAGTTTATCATTTTCCTTCAACTTATTGTGAGGACTAATGTGAACCCATGCGAGTTCAACATATCCATCATTTTGATCAATTCGGATTGATATTCATCAAATATCAGAATCTAAGTTAGAAAATCATTTGAAAAGAATCTATGGAAAATATGATATTATATTAATATACATTGATAATAATGTATTTATCAATACACTTTAAGACTCATGATGATGTTTATATCATGCATGATTCAGAAACCATGATGATAAAGATGATTTATATATTATCATGAGTATAAGTAACATATTCAAGTTTCATCTTTTTCTATCAATTTTGAGCTGAGAGGAGGGGGAGAAAAGTTCTGAATAAATACCGTGAATGATTCTGATGATAGCTTTCAGGGTAAACAGAATGAGACATCATTATGAAAATGAATTTTGTCTTTTTGCTTCTTTCTTCTCTTTTCATGATGACAAGTCTCATGAAGATATAAACAAGAGAGAGAGAGAGAGAGAGAGAGAGAGAGAGAAAATAATATTATGTACATGAATTTCTTGTGAAACTTTTCATTTCTTTAGTTCAATCCGTTGTTTTTCATGGTAAACTGATACTGTGGTGATATTGATGAAATTGTCGACCAATCAAACTGAAATCTTCAATTATAATCAACAATTGAAATGGTTTCATCATCTTATTTTTGTTTCCAACAGAAAAAAGTTGATAAAGTAAACACAATAGCTGAGGCGATGAAAGATTCTAACATCATCAAGTCTCATGGTAACTCAATCTGGTGATATTATTTCACCTCACAACTAATACATTATTAATAATAATGTTTATCTTTCCATTAGAATAAGACTAAAGGTAAAAGATAACATAATCGTCCTGAAGGTCAGAATCTCAATTAGAGGGGAAAAAATGATTTACACCTGAATTTTGAGCCTTTGTTGTAGCTAAGAAAAAAGTATCAGAAGAAAACAAAATTTTTCTATTACTTTTATTTTCATTCTGTTCTTTATTTCCTTGGTAACATTTATAAATAGTTAGAAAGTTCTGTTTATTTATTCACCTTCTATTCAGTTCAGTGTTTTCGTGTAATGTTAGAAATAAATTTCTCGCTTTTGGGTAAATTATTGGCTTTCAGAATTTATTTTATTCTCAAGTTGCAAGTCTCAGTTACCTGTAAATGTACAAACAGTTATTTGTACATTTTACTCGTTCTCGTGGTGTTATTGTTACTTAAGAATAAGATTTAGTGAGCAATCAAAAGTAAAGGTTAAAAATTCCATGGCAAATTTCACCGATATAAAAATAGCTGCTGAGTGTTTGGAGCTTAGCAGAATTATAAAAGAGTAGTGATTGATTTGCAATTCAAATGTCAAACTTATTTCTGTAAATCAATTGATCGTTTATAGCTTGTTGATTGCAATCGATACTTTACTTAAGTTATTATGGTATAAGTAATAAATGGACATGTTTTCAATTGCTAATTGGAAGGTTTTTTTTGTTGATCTCATGCTGACAGAATATTCAAAATATTAGCCATGAGTTAGGGTGGAAATTTATGAAATTCTGAGATAAATAGTTGATAAGGTTGATTAGATTGGTTAAAGAAACCAAGAGTCTGAATGATTTTCACTTGACTCGTTTCAATGTCAGATTAGCATTTTTTCATCAGCATAATTTTGACGATATTGAGTAATATCAAATAAATTCATGATCTATCTTGATAGTCAACATATTCTTAAGCATTCTTATCCTCTTGAGTTCTATGAATGCATCATTTTTCCTCTCTCTCTCTTCTTCTTCTTCTTCTTCTTCTTCTTCTCTCTTTATTCCTTCCTTTCGTAGTTTTCATCAATAAGATCTTAGTTATCTCGTTTTACTGTTATCATCTAAACAGAAAATAAACCAATCGAAGAGAGAATCTCAAATTCACGATCTAATATTTTCTCATTTTTGTAAAAAAATGAAAATTTTGAATGAAAAAAATTTAGAATCACAAGCAAGTTCGAAATAAGAACAAATTAAGTTCAAAGTTTTTTTTGAACGTTCATTTCCATTCAGAAATTTTCTTTACTCTCTCTCTCTGAGATAAAAATTATTATGATAATAACCATAATAATTTAGCAATAGAATACCTGAGAATCAGTAAGCCCCCAAAAGGAAAAAGAGGTAAGGTAAAAGAACAACTCGAAAAAGAAAAGAAAAAAAAAGTTCTGATCAAATTGAGACGATAGAAAAAAATAATCGAATGAATTTTAAAAATAAACAATCAAAACAAAATAAATATTTAAATATTGAAATTGAAAATTACATCATGATGATCGAAAATAGTAACAATTCAATTAGTCATTAATACAATTGTAAGAGGATTAAATAATCATCTGATTAACAAGCGAATTAGCTTTGATTGTTATTTTTTTTCTCCTAAAAAGAGAAACAATTTACAAAAGAAAAAAGCAAAGTAAGAAACTTTTTAGTTAATTGTTGGTTTGGTTGAGAAACTTGAGACAAATTATGAATTGTTACAATTAAAATAGATTAATTTAGTTAATTAACTGATGAACAATTTACTTTCACTTTTATTTAATAACAAGAATCAACTGAGTCACAATAATTACAAGAGATAACAAGTTAAATCTGGAAAGATAATTAACAATCTGAGTGGAAATACAATTAACATAAATTAAGACTCAGAAATTTCATCTATCGCCAAGATTCAGGTGATCAGGAATCATGATTATCTCTTACCATTGTAAGTACATATAAATTAAGATCATTGTTATGGTAATAATAATAAAAATCTCGGAATTTTGTTTCACTCGGTTCGTTGATTCTAATCATGATAATAATTCATATTTCATGAATATGATCAGAACTGATGGAGGGAACAAAAATACTACTGATTAAGTTCATTGATACGAATAGAACTTTTTTTTATCGAATTGTTATTCGTTCTCCTTTTCGGCTTTTTCTCTTTCCTCCCCTGAACAGAATTAAAATGAGAATTGAAGAAAATTATTGTTCCATGTTAAATGAATCTTGAAGTTATTATTACTATCATTGTCTCAGAACTTTTTTATCATCCAAATCTTCATTTCGAATGATATTTTCATTGTCATTGTTTCCCATTAACCTTTCGTTTCATTTATCATTTGATTTTCATTCAGAGAATCAGGTTAATCATCACTAATCCCTAATATCAGTAATGATTAAAATGTCTGAATAATTAATAGTCCAAAATTAATCAGACTCCGAGATTAAATCGTGTTGATAATTAATTTCAATCATTCTGATGGTGATGAAAAATTACAATTTTCTCAAATCAATCAAATCATATCTTCAATTTGATCAGTTAATTGTTTCAAATAAAGGTTGTACCTTATATTTAAATTGAATGATTAACGATGTTGGTAAACTTGATTACTAAAAAGCTAATGATTTGCTAATTGTTAAACACTAATTGTAATTTTCTTATTCCTCTAATTAGGTGATTAAAATGCTGTTCATTGTGGTTGCACTTTTTGCAATTTGCTGGTTACCATTTCAATTGTATAATATCCTTCAAGAAATTTATCCATCCATAAATACGTAAGTTAATAATTAACTAATTGTAACAATTTAGGGATGATAAATTGCTAGAATCTCATATATTCCAATGGATTAACTGTTAATTGTGTTCAAAATTCATGAGAGTTAATGATGATTACTATTGTTTTTTTTATTCGGATAAAAAAAAGGACAATTATTATCACTCTTATCGTTGAAATAATCAGTGTTTCTCCTCATTAATTATCAACAATTAACTTTATTATCGCAATTTAAATACAGATATAAATATATTAACCTGATCTGGTTTGGTTGCCATTGGCTCTCAATGTCCAATTCTTGTTACAATCCCTTCATATACGCAATTTATGGGGTAAGTGTTAATTACTTTTAATTGTTAATCAATGTGATAATTTAATAGTAGAGTTTTAATTAGCATAGGATAATAATTTTGGATAATTAGTGTGAAAGAAAAAAAATTAGTAAAACAATTTAAAAAAAGGAAATCGTTTTAAAAGAATTGAAAAAAATGATAATCTTTCAAGTTTGAATCATAATTAAGTTTTAAATTGTTTCTAATTGTAACAATTTGCATTTTTCAATGAATTAAAATATGCAAATGATTTTGCTAATTGTTTTGTTTTCTCTTTGTTAATTGTTGCTAATTGTAGGAAAGATTCAAAGCTGAATTCGTGGCGAGGTTCAGAATTTGTCGGGTTCTTCGTAAATGTATGGTGGTCAATGATAAATCGACGAACGGACTGACCTACAGTTTTACCGGTCGCAAATTTGCCGATACAAGTATCTATCGAAAATCAATTGGATCGAGTGCTGTTGCTGAATAATCAACTGTTAATTGTGTTAATTAACAAATTGTTCATCTGCGACTAAAGTTACCTGATGATTTGCGGTTACAATGGTAATCACAATCAATGAGAAAATGAATTGAAACTCATTTTCTCCAAAGGTATTTCATTGAAAATCAATTTAAATTAATTTGATAGATTATATTTTCTAAATCAATTGTGATCTAATTTCACAATTTGTCAACAATTTAAAGCACACAAACAACAATCATTTTTAGCTTATTCTTTTACCCTCCAATCTAAATCAGCCTCGTTTTAATTACAACTTGTAATTATCTTTGATGATTTTAAAAATGATTAACTCATTTTTTGTTTCTCCTTTGATTAAATTGTACCGTTAATTTACTCGAGAATCATGTTGATTAGATGATTTCAAATGAACTCACAAATTCACTGTAAATACTGTTAATTAACCATCTAATTGTAATTAAATCTGTGATTTTAACATCACTTCAAGTTCCTAACGAGAAGCAAAAAACTCATTTCAAATGAACTTTTTTTGTTTCTTTCTAATAAAACAAAACTAATCAAAACTTAATTGTGACGATTGATTGAATTTCGTTAAAAACTTTTACTCAACAATAGAATTGAAAACAATAATACCAATCGAAAGGTGACCTTTCGTAGTTTGAATACATCAATTCCCCGTTGAGATCTAACTGGTCAGAGCTTTTCGACCTTTAGGTCAATTGAATATCAACTTAATTTCTTAATAATTAGCAACAATTGATCAGTAGTTAAGGTAAGCGATTTAATTTTAATTTAAATGCAGCAAAAAAAACGGTCCAAATATTTCAAGTGATTAAAAGACAAAATTAACAAAATAAGTGAATGGGTTTGATTAGAGTTAATCAAATTCAATGATGTTGACAAAATTGTTTGATTAGATAGTTATGTTTTTGATTGTAATCAACTAATTAAACTGTTAATACTTTGGTTAGATTGACAAAGGTAAATGTTTTTCAAATGATATTAAATTATCAATGGTGAAGCCTATTAAGCCTCATCTGGTGTGACCGGTGGGTTCGTGGTGGTTTCTGTTGGTAGTAAAGTTGTTGCATCCGTAACCGTTGAGGAAAAGGTTACATCTCCCATCGTTGGCTGGCTTGTTGCTGTTACTATAGAATTGATTGTCTCTGATGTTATTGATGAAGTATTTGCTGTTGCTGTTGATATTGATGTTGTTGTTGTCGAAGACGCTGTTGTAATTGCTGTTGTTGCGTTGAGTGTATTTCCTAGGCTTTCATCAGATTTAATTGATGTCTCACAACGTTGACCTGTAACAGGATAAATAAAATACAATAGATTTGGTTCAGTTTAATTGGTTCATACAGTTAATGGAAAAGAAAAGAAATCAATTTCATCTGTTAATGATGGTATTTACCTGTGAAATCTGTTGGGCAAACACATAATTCACCTTGACAAGTTCCTCCATTTTGACATTGTTGATTAGCCTCAGTACATGAATCATGGGGACCACAATCATCTACATTTGCTGCATCCAAAACTTGACTTGCAAAGTCAATGGCGACTCCATTTACTTCAACCTGTAGAGGAGGTGGAGAGGTGGAGGTGGAAATGATATAAAAGAGGATAAAGATTTTTTTTATCATAATGGTAACAAAAGGAAAGTTTTTCGTTGTTGTTGCTCAAGTCATTTAGTTAATTTCTTTCTCGATAAATTGTTTCATTCATTTACTGTCAGTTTATATTATATTGTTTGTGTTAGGATGAAATTTGAGCAAATAAATGATGAAAATAATGAGAGCATGAGAAAATGATTCTAAGAAGGATAAACAAATGCTAATCAACTTACATGAGCAATACAACCGTCAAAACCATGGGAAATATTAAGTGATCTTGGTAATTTCATTTTCTGCTGATCAAAACCACCAATGTAAACTGGTGTTTCTAATTGTAAACTTTTAGTTGGGCCTGGGGCAGTTTGGGTGTATTCTTTACCGTTGACCGTTAAAATACCGATATTTTCATGGGTGGAAACTTTAAAGGTAACAAAATCGTCAAAGTTTTCCAATGGGGCACTTCTGATGAATGCAGGTCCCGATCCGGCATCGAAAGAAAATTCAATGGCCTTGTTTTTAATCGCGATCGCTGCGAAATCATTTTTACCCGAATCGTCTTGACCTGAGTACATGATTATACCCTCTTTTTCTGGGCTTGGTTTTACTTGCATTTTAACCTGTAATTGTGGCATTGGTTTATTTGGAGTGCCAGCGGTTTCCTCTTCCTCGAGTTTTGTTTCGGCTGTGATGGGCTTAGGTGATGGATATGCTGCGAATGATTTACCCCCGAAAGATGGACGACGAATCGTTATCTCCCGTTCACAACGAAGTCCGGTTCGTCCATATGGACAATAACAATCATAACCACCTTCAGGTCGATTGATACATTTACCAAGGCCACATGAACCCTCTTTACATGCATCTACATTGGCTGAACAGTTAGAACCAGAGAAACCAGGGTGACAGATACATTGGAAGCCCGTTGTTACTGAAGCATCTTCGTGACAAGCACCGTGACCTGAGCAAACTTCAGATGAACAAGTTGAACAAGATGATACACTGAAAATTTCACCTTCATCGGCCATCAGAACGGACCGACCTTTGATTTTAAGGATAGACATACAACCATTAAAGCCTTCAAGATAACCTGCTTCCGATATTATTTCAGTCTCTCTTGGGACACCTCCGATGTAAAGTGGTTCACCTAGTTTAAGATCCAGATTATCACCGGTCAATGTAACCGGAACTTCAGCCGCATCATTGATTAAAAGGACAACATTAGGTCCATCTTTTGTTATAACGATTTTAGTCCATTCGTTGAGAGGTAAGGGTTTAGTTGATTTCAATTTCGCCGCAGCAGCTGATCCACTTCGAATTCGATACTCCAGAAAACCTCGACTTAAAGTGATGGAGATAAAGTTTCGTTGACCATTTGATGGATTAACGGGACCCGAAGAGTAGAGAATGACACCTTCACCAAATTCTGGCTTAACAGCTAATTCAATATCAAATGATTTCTCTGGGTCAGGGATAGCTGATAATCTAATGTGTGAATTGTGATCACGTCGGAATCGAGGGATAACTTTTTTAACTACCAATGAGACGAAAGATACTGTTGACCCTTGAGCAGATTTCGCTGTACATTCATATTGACCACCGAAATTTGGTTTAATTTTTCGTACAATTAACCGTTCGTTTGATGTTTCAATCTCTTTGGGTAATTGTCCATTAGGTCGAGACCAAGTATAAGCAGCTCCAGAAATAGTTCGTGGACAGTCAAGACCAACAGATGAACCAAGATCAGCTTCGACAATCCTAATGTCATCTTGAGGTGAAACTAACGAAGAAAATGTTTCAAGAAAAAAGAAACAATCAGTCGATATTTTAATTCTAAAAAAAAATGAGTAACTCAAAGACTCATGATATTAATAACCAGAGAATCGCCAAGGTTTGCTAGTTTTTTTCTCAGCAGAATAAAAAAGTTAATGAACTGAAAATATTTCGAAAAAAACAAAGAGATTTTCTATTTCTTTCCAATCGAATATAAATTGAGTTAATTTGGTATCGATGTTATTAAATGAGATTCGATTGTCTCTCTCTCTCTTTACCTCTTTGTATCATGACAACATGATCATCAGTTCCGAATCCATAACGATTTCTGGCTCTACAAGTGTAAACTCCACCATTTTCGGGTTTGATTTTCTTAATAGTTAGAATATTGTGATTTATTTCGATGTTTTCACTTCGAACTGGTTGGGAATCTTTAAACCATTCATAACGATAATCAGGCTGATCTCCACGACAACGTAACTCAAGATCGTCATTAACGGTAACCAATGGCTCACTAGGTTCAATTTTAACTTCAACTCGAACTGGTTGTTGAGATTGATACCGAGGATCAGAATAAGATGGTTGAGTGGGATAAGTAGGATAATATGGCCGAGGATCAGATGGATAACGTGATCGGGTATCTGGTGATCGAGGATAAGAGTCTTGCGAATCTAAAGAGAATAGAATAGAAAGAGAAAGAGAAAATTATTTCACCAAATAAAAGGAAATAAAGAAAGGATAACATGGAGAAAAAGAAAAAGAAATCAAGAGGATGAGGATGAGGATGAAGAAGATAAACAAGCAAGAGAAAAGCATAGGTAAGAGAAAGAGAGATGATAAAATTGAGAACAATCAATTATTATGAAAAAAGGATCAAATGAAAATCCACAGAAACGAAGGTGAACAACAAGAAGATTGTGTCAATCTATTATCATCATTATCTGTGTCATGATTAACTGAGCTCTGAATTGAACATGGAATGAGAGATTGTATTACAAGTTGTAATTGTCTAGAATTAAGAGATTAATTATTACCTAATGAAAATTAAACTCATTCAAAAGTAACGGACAGTTTGAATATAAGAAATAGGTGTCGAATTGACTATCTAATAATATCTAGAGAAATAGAGATTAAGATTAACTGTGAAAATTAAGTTAAATTAGTAGACAGATAAATTGATTTAGAGATTAACAAAAACCTAACGGTAAATTGGTTAAAGGTGTTGGCAGCATTTGACTGATGAGGATAAAAAAGCTCAGGTATTAAGCTTATTTTGAAGATTAAATTTGATGGTAATTGTGAATTGACAAGAGGTTGATCATGATTAGTGAGAGTTAGAGTTAATTGTTAAAACAAATGGGAATCAATGGACGCACAATTATCATCACAATCCAAAGGAGGCAACTCCTCACCGTGACAGAATTGTTCGTCACTTCCGTCGCGACAATCTGGCCTTCCGTTGCATCTCAATTCTCTATCAATACAAGATTGATCGTAGCATCTAAACTCATAAGGAGAACATGATGAAATATCTGAAAATTAGAAAGAAAAATTCATGGAAAAGTTAATATCAATTGGATAATAAGAATTAGAAGAAAAAAAAAGTTTCGAATCACGAATAATTCGAGAAGACACTCTTTTCGAGAGACGATATTGATTGATGACATTTTGGACGATTAACTGTAATAAGAAAAAGATTATCAATTAATTGTAAACATTGACCAGTGATTATAATTAATTGTTATTTAAATAAAGTACTAATTGTAACAACGTGTTGATTAATTGTTTGGAAAAACAAAAATATTGTTTTGGCAACGAATGAGAAAACTGTTAAGACAAAGTTAATGGCAGAAATCAACAAATAGTAAATGATAGATTAATTAAAAAGGTATAATCAATTGAAACTAAAAAGTAAGTAAATTGTAAATGGGTTAATTGTTAATTAGATTGCGGTTGTAATGGTTAATTTCCATTGATTAGAATTAGATTATTTCCAGAAATAATGTTCATCAAATGGTTTGATTTTACGAGAAATCAAAGGTATATTGTCCAGTGAATTAATTGTTGGTATGGAAGTTGCTGATTCATTGATTTTATCTGTAATTAAATATATGAAATTATTGATTTGATTGTTTCAATCTTATCGGTAATTAATCGTTAATCCCAAAGCTTAATCATGCTATTAAACAGCCAGAATATTATTAATGGTGGACAAAGACAAAAGGTTAATCAAATGGATTAAGAAAGATAGATTAATATTAATGTAAGAATTAGTAAGTTAATCACAATTTAATCTTCTATCTAAATATTAGAGTTAATAAAATGTATTGTTAATCTTAAGCCTTTTCAAATAGGTTGTAATAGTAATCATAATAATCGTTGATTGTATTGATTAATATTAAGAAGCTGATTAAGCAGAAATTGAATTGAGAAACTGGTAAAAACTAATAAATAAGCAGATTATCAAGTCAAGGTAATCATCTAATTGATTGTCAAGTTAAATTTTCATTGGTTAAATCAGATTGCCTAGTGTAAGCAATTTACTGATCATTAAGTGTTTGTCAATCTTAATATAAATAACAATTAATGTCTGAGTGGTTAATTTAATCATAATTAATAATGATAATCGTGAAAAAAAGGGTGTTAAAACCAATGGTAATCACTAGTGATTAACAAACACAACTAAATTACATGGTTAATTGTTGTAAAATTGATAATTGATTGGTAAGATTTATGTTTAATTGATTATCAGATACTTGACTTTTACTGGACTTTCAATTGATCAACAAGTAAACACTTGATTAACTATTATTTGTTTTCTTCATATTAATTGTAAATTTGATAATTAACTTTGAAAAATAAATGTGATAAATTATAATCATGATAATTTAGTTTCTCCATCTTCTTAATCATCGCAATTTACTAATATACTTGAACCTTAATTGTGATAGTGGAATATTTTTAATCTGTAAAAAGTGAAAAATTTAAAACTGTTTCCTCAATCGGAAAATTAATTGATTGTTGTTAATTTGGTTGTTATGTTTATGCGGTAAATTAACAGTGAAACATTAATACAACAAACAATTAGGTGTAACATGCAGGTAACATGCAGATGATTAGTTAATTATTGACTGTTAATTTCTTACCTCTAACAATTAGATCAATAAAGTCACGATCAATTGGTCGTTCGGATCCTGGTAAATGGGCATTGCAAATGTAACGTCCTTCATTCATTTTGCCAATATCTGATATACTAAATTAAGGGAAATAAGGAAATTGATTTTAATTAAGTGTTTCATCCTCTCAAGACACAAATGATTAGATTTAGTTAATTGTTGGTGATAAGACAAAAGCCACTTACACAAGGTTATTTCCATAGGGAGCAACATTGGGTGGTAATGTTTTTAAGTTATTGAATTCCCATTGAATTATATGATTGGGAAGACGACGGAATTCACAGGAAAGTGTTTTACTTGACCTTTGGTCAACAATTTCTCGTTTACCCTGAGGAGGTCGAGTTTCATAGTTTGGTGGATAATAAGGAGTTGGATTGACGGGTGTTGGACTGGGCTGGTAATGGTCTTGATGGGAACTTGATGATGATGATGATGATGATGATGAGCCAACTTGGACATGAGCGACAGCTCGAGCCTCTCCTAGGGAACTTGTTGCTTTGCAAATGTAACTTCCTGTATCGGTTGTTGATATTTCAGTGAAAAGCAATTGTCCTCCAATGATTCGGGTTCTTGATGACATTGATGCTCCTTCACGATTCCAAGTTATCACTACTGGTTCAGCTCCTGCTCCAGGGGCAACACAGTTGATTGCAACTCGTTGGCCAACAGAGACAACTTGAGAAACGGGATCAAGGTGAAGGGTCAACTTTGATTGGACATTTAAAAGTACTCGTTGGATGGCAACAATTTCACCACTCGATCCTCGACCAGTACAAGTGTAAGTACCACTATTATCCTCGGTAATCCTATCAATATACAATGTACCTTGTTGTTGGAATGAATTTTCTGGAAGTGGACCTGATTCCCGAGTCCAGGTCATTGTGGGTGAAGCTAAACCAGGACCTGAGGCGTGACATTTGAGCTCAGTCGATCCACCAACGCCCAAGGTTACATTACGAATCGATTCATAAGGAGTTACTGTCGGTTGTAAGGGGTTACGATGAGGGATAGTTTGAGATCCAGAATTGGGTTCGACCATTACTCGAATCGTTTCTCGAGTAGTTCCAACTGAAGAGTGAGCCATACATTGATAATCTCCGGTATCTTCGGATGTTGTGTCTGATTTTTGGTAAACATTTCGTCGCATTGATGGTTTTGTGATATATTGACCTTTTGAATTGGACAACCAAATAACCTGAGCATCCACTGAGCCCTCGGCAATACAGTCTAACACCAAAGGTTCACCTTCTCTAATCATTAATGGTGATCGTTGGCTAATCTTGACGGAAACTTTAGTACTTGGCCTTGGTGGATATTCGGGTCGATCATTTTCATCTTCAGGCTCCCTTGGACGGGGAGGATAAGGTGGTCTGGGTGGAGATACTGGAATTTCACTTCTCTCAATTCGAAGTGTTACCTCGTGTTCAACACGACCGGCGATGTTTTCAGCGGTACATTTGTAAACACCTTCTTCAGGTCCAGTAACTTGGAGGAATCTGATTACACCACCTTCGATAGTTTCGGTGGTTGTTGTGAAAGGTGAATTATCGGCTCGGGTCCATTGAATTTTAGGCTCTGGAATACCAGCAGTGAGTCGACATTGGAAAAGTGCCGAACCTCCAACTGGAATAGATTGAGATACCGATGGATAAATCTCCACAATTGGAGCTTCTCGAGGTTCAATTTCAACGATAGCCGATCCTTGAGCTACAACAGTTCCTGGTGGAGATTCAACTTTACAAACATAAAGACCTCGATCAGAAATTACGGCATCTTCAATTCGTAATATTTCACCATCGATACGATGTCGTTCGGTCAAAACTCCATTAACTTTAGACCAAATTATATTTGGAATTTGTAAACCTGTTACCATACATCGAAGGATTCCTGAATTACTTTGAACAATTGTTTGTTGTTGTGGTTCGATTGTTGCATCGATTGGACCTGTGACTGGTCGATAGGGTGGTGATATGTTTGGATTCAATGAGGGTCGACGTATTTCAGTCATTTCTAGAGTTGTTCCAAGGTGGTTAGTGGCTTCACATGTATAGACACCATAATGAACCTCGGTAACGGATCGGATCATTAAGATTCCATTTACCTGGAATAAGAATGAAATCAAAAAATAAGAATCCAAAAAGTGTCTAATTTGATCATAATACTTACGCTTGTGATACCTTCAGGCAAATCTCTTCGTCCCGGAACAGTCCATCTTATATTTTCGGCTGGAGTATCACTTGACCGACACTCTAATCGAGCGAAACCTCCAATTTCTACACTTATTCCATCCGTAGGCTGTATGGCAACTAGCGGACCAGTAGATACAACTGGATTCTTACCTGATGAACTTGGTCGGTGAAGTTCAACAATTTGCTGATTTCGTCCATAAGAGTTTGATACCAAGCAAACATATTCACCGTAATGAGCTTCATTTACTGGGTTGATTGTTAATAATTCACGGGATTGAAGAGCACCAGCAGGTAATGGGCCTCGTTTAAATTGCCATATAATTTGGTTTGGTCTTGGATCGGTTGCATTACAAAGGAATCGAGCAGACCCACCAATCGGTACTTCGGCGTGAGAAGGTTTAACAAGCATTGCTGGTCGACGTTCACTTGAAACTGGATTAATGGAGACCAAAGCAGCCGCATCACCAGCTCCATATTGAGATCGGACACTACATTGATAGTAACCCGAATGACGTTGATCGGCCGATCGGATTCTCAATTGATTGTTATTGCTCTTGATTGAGAAATAATTGAATATTAGTTAATCAATCGTTGTAATCGATTTTCCCAAGAAAAATCAAAAAGTGATAACTTACAGTTTCAGCTCCAGGAGGAAGTGGTTGCCGATTAAAAGACCAAATATAAGTACTACCGATAGTTGCCGATGAATTACAGGTCAGAATGACATTACCACCTTCTTCAATTTCAACGTATCTTGGAACGATATTCACAGTGACCATTGATTGTGGCCTTCTAACGGTTAATCTTGCTTCTGCTTCAGCTTTAGTTCCGTAAGTTCCAGTTCCCATACAAATGTAAGTTCCTTGGTCAGTTTCTTGGGCATTTCGAATGGTCAAAGTGCCACCAATCTAAGTCAAAGAAAACACAAAATCATTCATTCAAAAATATTCTCGATAATTTCCCATCTAATAGATTCTGATACAATTGTCCAAATAGCGACAAAACAACACTTACAACAGAAGCCGTTCTTGGTAGTTCACCTTGTTCGAAGACCCAATCTAATCGGGCACCAGGATTTGACGAAGCACAAGCAAATTGAACGAAAGCACCTCGTTCAACGTCCATATATGGTGGTACAATTGATAATTGTAAAGGTACAACATTACCTAATTTAATGATTAAGAAATGATTAATTAATAACAAAATTTCCATGAAAAAAATGGACCCACAAAATTGAACATTGCCATAGACATTAAGTTAATAAATCAACAGAAAAAAAAGTCGAAAATAATCAAAACGATCAACATAAATTTGAATGAGGAAAAAGTAAATGATTAATATTAAATTAAGAAAATTGAAACAGCAATTAGGATGCAATTGAGATCACAAACAAACCTCGTTGGGGATAATAATGATCTGATCTTGGTGTCGTATAATCATTGGCACTGTCACGGGCTGGGAAAGAGACGGAGAGAAAGTTGAAAATTAATCTAATCAAAAAGGATAATTGTTACTAATCAACTTACATTTAACTCTCAATTTAACTGCAGAGTTAAAGTGAACATAATTGTTTGCATTTTCGGCGACACATTCATAGGTTCCTTCGTCATCCTTTTTAGCACCAGTAATGGTTAAAGTACCAATACCATTGGCACTTTGATTTCGGAATCGGGAATTGGACGAAGTGATAAAAGCTTCATTGAATTTCCAACGAATCGCTGGAATCGGGAATCCGGTAGCTCGACATGTTAATGAAATACTTTCACCTTCTCGTAAGTATCTGTCCCCATGATCACCTTCAATGAAGCTTGGATTAGCTTTTAGAAGAAAAGAAAAAAAAAGTTACGAAAAAATGTTATTCGATTATCCATATATTAGCTATATTTCTAGAATCTCATGAGTTATCATGAATTTTAGGAAACATACAGCATCGGGATTCATCTGAACCATCGGCACAATCTTTATCACCATCACAAAGATAAGTTTCAACTACACAATGAAACCCATCGGCACAAGGATATTGATTATCGGCACAGGTTAAACTGGTAACAGTTTGAAGGTTAAGTAAAACAATCAATGGAATAACAATTAAGCAACAATTAAGATATTTATGTAAATTATTATTCCGTCTTGTCATTGGTAAACAATTAGATGAAGACACAGATAAACAATTAGATGAAGAAGAGGATAAAGAAGATGAAGGTGAATATGATAATGATGTTATCCTTTTATAAGGATTAGATTTTCTCGACTCAGTGGGCAACATCCTTGCCCGTGTGAAGATGATAACTAAACTGATGAAACAATCAAGTTAATAGTCACAATTAAGAGACCAATTAAATTATCTATCGTAAATTGTGCTCTCTCTCTCTCTATCCTCCCTCTTAATCTCTTAGATAGTATCAGAATTAGAGAAGATTGAAAGAAGAAGAAAAATAAAAGAAAATGAAAATTTATCTTCTCTCATTTTCTTCTTCATCTTGTTGTTCATCTTCTCTTGAAACAGCGACGTGGTAAGTGCGTAAATATATCGGCACTGGAATCGATTTTAACTCATGAAGAGAAGTGGCTTTCGAGAGATCTGCCAGCAAGATACAAGATGATTTGTCTTCTTAAGAGGCTTTTTTACTCATCTTCCATCATAATCTTCCCTTTCCTTTGCCACAACATAAACACACAAGAGATGAAAATAAGATATCGAAAATTAATCAACATTCACTTAATTGTTACAATCAAAATTAATATCATCGTAAAGAATGTTGACCTGAGAAAATGAGAGAAAAGGTAATTACTATTGATTGTAATTAACTTTTCTCTTTTTTTTCTTCAACAATCAACCAAATTACTGCTTCTAATTAAACTTGAAAGATTCTCTCTTAATATTTATATTAAATCATTTGATTATTTTGTCAAGTTAATTGATTGATTGGAGTTGATTAGTTGTACTTTTTTTTCATGGATAAAGTCAATTGTTACTTACTCAATTGTATCTTGAAAATTGTTGATCAATTGGCTGAAAACAAAAAGTTATTAGTACATTTGATTGGGAGGAAAAAGTTAATTGTTGATCAGCTGATATTTAAATTCTGTTGATTTAAGTTAATGTCGCATAGCAATGACTTTTTTTGTGTGGGATTTTTGTTTAATTACCTTTTTGATTAATATTATTATCGCAATTAATTTCATCTGAACCATCTCGACAATCAGTTGATCCATCACATCTTCTTGGTTTATCAATACATTGACCATTTCGACATCTAAATTGATATAACTTACATGATTCTGATTGTTGATGATTTAAAAAAGAAATTAAATGATTAATGGTTTTCTTATTTTTCGAAAGTTAATTGTTGATCAACTTACCACAATTATCTTCATCTTTTCCATTGGGACAATCTAATTCACCATCACAGAAATATGCCTTGGGAATACATTTAGTGCTCTCTGGACAAGTTTCTAAATTACTGGATGGACATTGGAAAACTTCATAGCCTGAGGCCATTTGTTGAGATCGTAGGCTTTCAACTGTACAATATTAAGATTGTGAGTGTGTTAATTGCTCGTTAATTTTAATCAACAACAATCTTCAATCAGTAGTTGACTTACTTGGATAAACAATAACCTTTGATATGTTGGAATATAAATAATGATAATTTTGATCTATTGGTGAACATTTGTATTCACCAGCATCGGAAAGTTTGATATTTGGTAAAATGAGACGACCAGATTTATCGATAGCTTCGGGTGACATTGGCCTACCATCGGAACGACTCCATATAACTGGTAATCGACGATAACTTTCATCTCGACATCTAATGACAACTTCTTGGGTTGTATAGATTATCTGACTTGTTGGATAAACTTTTATCGAAACCGTATCTCGATCAATTGAATTTCCATGGTTCATTGATGATTGATATTCTTGCCATGAATATTTTACATGGGAAATTGGGGTTGCTGCTGTTGTTGTTGTTGTGGTCGTGGTAGAGGTCGAGGTGGTGATTGTTATTGGCATTTCTCGGGATCTTCCAGGATATGAAGGATAAGAGTATGAAGGTTGTGATAATAGTGATGAAGGTGTTGTGATAAAATATTGATAAGAATAGGGTGGCCATCTGAATGGTGCCCTCGATGTGCTTTTTTCGGGTGCTGGCGTTGATGTGGTTACGTTGTGACGATTAACTGATTGTGGGGGAGAAAATATATCAATTGAAAGAGTGTAAAAAATAATAATAAATTTGTCCAATTAAAAGATTGATTGAGATAATCATTGATAATTATGATTAGTTTCTCATCGGGTTTTTCTCTATCTTTTCTAATATTGAGTTTTTTTTTCTTCTTCAATTTTATATAATCAATATCAACAATATCGATCTGATTGTTGAACAATTAGTAAACTAATTAACTCTTAAAGATAATGTCTAAAAAAAGCATAAAGAAAATGATGAAAACTAAAAGTAAAAATAAAAGGACTTTGCTCACTTAGCATCTTCATCATTTGTCACCCAAATGATTAAGATGATGATATTATCGTTATCATGATTAAGATGATAATTAAATACTAGATACTGGTATTTAATTGTAAATGCACAGCAACACTGATTGTAGTTGATTAATCAAATGTTGGAATCAGTGTTTACTTTTGAACTGATTGATTGATTAATTTTTTTTTCTCAACAATTGTTGATTGTTTTAAATTTGAATGCAATTAAAATTGATGTAAGGAAAATTTTGATTGCTAATTGTTTGAAAAAGTAAATGAGAGGCGATACTAATTGTGATGCATCAAGTGTTTCATCAATATAATTAGTTAATCAATTAATTGTTAGATCTGTTTCTGGTTCATGTTTTATATTACTCAGAGTAATTAATTGTTTACTTAATTAAATGATTACAATCATTAAAAGTATTTCTTGTCTATATTTGATTACTTATTTTACTTAATTAATCAAACAATCAAATCAAAATAGTGTAAAAAAGTTAATCAACTTTCTAGACTAATTGTAAATCTTGATATTGCTCAAGTAATTTGATAATCATTACAATTAACTATTATAAAGAAACAAGAGAATTAAATTAATTGAATGTTTGGTAATCAATGTAATTAAACTTAATTTACCCCTGACTGATTTAATTAACCCTTTCAATACATTTAATCCGATAAATTGTAATTACAATTTATCATTATCCTCTTGAGAATCAATAATAATAATTATTATTATTACAATCAGTTGCAATTAGAAACAAAAAACTTTTCATTGGAAACCGATCATGTCATCCAACTAAAGCAATTAATCAAATTGTTATTAGAAAAATCAAATTGTTTGTATTAATTGAAAGCATTACAATCAACAGATATTCAATGTTCAATATCAGATAATAAAAGAAACTTTTCTGTACAGTGTCGCCATCTAGTAGATAGTTAAGTTACTAATGAGTGGAATTAAATTTTCGAGAAAAAAAAAGTTGAATTTTCATTTTAATGATGATTTACCTTAACCTTGTCAAGTTGATTATAAAATGAAGTAAAATTAATTGTAATTCCTTATTTAACTCATAAATTAAATCACAATTCAGATTAAACAGGAATCATGGTTGTCAGGAATGATTATCAATGTTGATTTACCCAAAAGTTTAATTGAGTAATCATGATAATCAAATAAATTGACAGTGGGAAACATTGTGAGTATTATATAAAATTAATTGTTTGAATTAATTTTGTTTCTCTTGGTGAATATTAATAAATATGAAATCATTGATTAAATTAATGGGCTGACAAATTAAATTACAGAAATTTTGGTAAAAGTGAATTAAATTTAATTCAACAATCAAGCTAAGCAAATGGCAAGAAATTTCAAAACCTTAATTGTCAACAATTAACAACAACAACTTAATCCATTCATGTCTCGGGTGTAGTTAGTTAATTATTGTTGTTATAAACACAATTAATGATAATACAATGAGACACCAATAGTTAATTAGTGTAGGCTGATTGTAACACCTAAATGTAATTAATATACATATTCAACTTAAATTGTGATTTAAATCATTGGATTATCTCATTGTCTGACAATGGCAACAATCAACTTGTATAATTAGTTTTCATTATCTTTAATTGATTATTATTACATAGAAATCAGTTATTAATCATCAATGTAAATACTAATTTCTAGTGACAGTTAATTGTTGTAAATTATTGTCACGATGATAACAATTAAAAAAAATCTCAAGGTACTAATCAATTGTAAATTACTCTACAAACTCAGTAATTATAACTTCTGTTATAATCAATGGCATTTAATTATTATAATTTATTATTAGCTTTGATTATCTCAATTAATGTTTAACAAAAATCAATTATAATTAAAGTGACAATCAATTGAAGAGTAAATATTATATTGAGAAAGTCTAAAGTTAATTATATTGATTACTGATTAAATATTATGGTTAATTGTGATCCAAAGTTTTGATTACAAGTGATGATAATTTAATTCCTGGTTTAACTTGATTGTCTAACAAGTTTTAATTGTAACCTTGTCATTTTATTGATCATCGCAATCAATATCAATCAAAATGGCATCTTAATCAATCTTAATCATCTAATTGATAATATTCAAGCTTAAAGGTATATATGGGATGTAAAGACAAACAAAGTTAATTTAATTAAGAGAAACTTGATTTCTCAATTGGATTGAAACTGGATTAAAATATAAATTGTACAACTAATGTGTAAATTATTGAAAATTGATAATCAACTAACTTTGATTAACTGTCAAGTTTGATTGATAAAAAGAAATCATTTAATTTGATCAAATCGAGAAAATTTCATTTCCAAGAAATTAAAAAAAAAAAGGTAAATGATTAACTAATTACACACAAAAAGTATCAAATTATTTAAAATCATTGATGATTAATTGATTGACTGGCTACTCATTGTTACAAATTTGTTACTCTAAATGATTAACAAATTATTCGGGATCAACGACTTTCGGATTAAGAAGATGACCAACAATTAACTGATTAGTGAGAGAAAAACAAATCAATAGTATCATGAGTAAATCTTTAAATTATATTATCAATAGAGGAAGTAAATTAAAGATTGAAACAGTTAATTGATTTAAAAGAAAAACTAAATCAAACTAATCATGTAAATCTATAATCATCATGTTCAGTATTGGATTATCAGAGTAACAACAACAAAATTAAGAGATTACAAGTTCAAGGTCACCTTAGATTATCATCTAATTGAAAATATGCTGACCATAGATAATTAACTAACTAACTTGTATTAACAAGTTGATTAAGTTAATTAAAGATGTAAAGAAAGTTAATAACAACAAGAGAGTGTTCAATTAAAGATTAACCAAAGTAATAATATTAAGTGTAATGATTACTTAATTGTTGATTAAATATCATGATTGTCTTTTAATCATCATCATCATCCCATCTAATTGTAACAAGCCTACAACAATTATCTTAACCTAATTGAAAAGATGGTGAATCAAATTACATGTAACTTTAGACTGGAACAAGTAATAATTATAATCACGATTCCGATTCAAGGAATTAAATTATTCAAAAGGATAATAATATTTACCATGTTTACCATATTCTTCATATGGGAAAACACTTTCTCCTTCAGGATCAGGACCATTGCCGCTCCCATAGATATCAGAATCTTCATCATCATCAGGTGCTTGAGAGAGAGAGAGAGAGAGAGAGAGAGAGAGAGAGAGAGAGAGAGAGAGAGAGAGAGAAGATGATTAAAGAGATTGATTAATTATCTTGTTTATCCCAACGAAAGGGAAAGGATTAAGCTTATCCTCCCAAATCCTTTTTCAATTTTTCAATTTCTTTTCGTTGTCGTTTCAACTAATGTGTTTTCTTTGCAATTTTTTTGTTGCAAAAAGATTGAAATTGTTACATTTAAATTACAGATTAACTCAATTAACACTAATCAATAATTACGACTAATTAAAAACACACTTACCTTGAGGATAGTGAGCGGAATGTACCGTTTGTATAAGTAGAAAACAGGTAAATATAAATAAATTGTTCAATTTTTTTCTCATTTTTCACCAAGTGATTAATTGATGATGATGATGGTGATGGTGATGATGAAACAATTGATAACAATCAAGGTTGATGTGGATAAAAGTTGATGATTACGATGAGGTTCCAATAGACAATTACGATTTAATTACTTTGATAGAGAAAAACAAATGTAAACAGTAGAGTTAATTTCTTATTGTTGATTGTTGTTGATTATGTTACATATAAACAGAATCAGAAGAGGAGCACAAGTTTAATGACAGAATTAAGAGGGAGAGAGGGTGAGAGAGTGAGAGAGAAGGGAAGAGAATTAATTAATTACAATAGAAATAGAATCAAAGAAACTACATGCTAGTAAATGGAGAGAGTCTGAGAGAGAAGGAGAGAGACACAGAGAGAGAGAGAGAGAGAGAGAAAGAGATAACCAGACAAGGGAAGAAAATAATTCTAAGAAGAATAAATAAAAAAAAAGAAAATGAAAAATATCCAATCGGTTAACTTACCTTTTCTTTTCCTCTCTTTTTTTACCTTTGATTTAATTGGAATAGAAAATTAATTGATTGTTGACCAGTTGACAATTGAACTAATTGTGGAATGGAAATTTAATTAATTGTGGTCAACACATTGACTTGCAACTCTGGGCAACAATTAACACTTTTAACTCAATGTTTTGTTTTCATTCAAAAAGGTAACAAGAAATTGGAAAGTCACAGCGACATCTAACTAGATTTTCTTACATTATCGGTTGATTATTTATCGATTACACAATTAGTTAATCATTGGATGGAATTAACTTTAATTAGTGTTGATGTGTAAAGTGCTGTGTTGATAATTAGTTAGTTATCAGCGGTCAGTTGGGAGTAGAAACTGACCTTAGATCGTAGGTGAACTGATTTCGTTGCAATTTAGAGTTCGAGTGAATTTTTGGTGAAATAATTAATAATTTCCTTCTTAATTGTTGGCTAATTGTTGTTGATTTTTACGGGGGAAAAGGTTAATCACTCTGGTTAACTTAATATTTTTGTATTCAATTTCAATCTTTAATTGTTTACCTGATATTTAATATGGTAATTAAAAAATTGAACTTTCGATTGGTTAAAAATTAATGATCCCAATTAATTACGACAATTAGTTTTTAATTGTCTTCTATGTTAATTTTTTATGTAAAATTGTGTTTTATTAAAGTGAACAATTTAAATTAATTGACTCAACGTGTTGGCCAAATCAATGAAAAGCTTAATTGTTGCTAATTAGTTAATTGTAATTGAAATAAATTGTAAATATGATGTTCAGAATAAGGGAAATTGAAATTGTTCAATTATCAACTTCTAATAACAATCAATAAATTGTCAATTTAACTTTTTAATGGTTATGTTTGATTCTTGGTGATTTATCAAAAATCAACTTAATTGCAATTCAATTGTTTTCTTACAATTAATTGAAACAATTTAAATGCTTTTAATGACATGAAAATTTGTAATTGACTCTATTAATAGATAACAATCTGCTAATTGTTACAATTAATTAGCCAAATTATGCAATAACAAAGTAACTTTTTTTCAATAAACAATTAAGTCTCTAATCAGTTGATCAGTTTAAAGTTAATTGTAAACGTTTCCTGGTTAATTGAATCCAAATATTTGATATTATTTTCAATTAATTAACTAAACATTTGATGAGAAATTATTTAATTTGATAATTTAGTTGATCATCTCACCAGACAATGAACTTGATTAACAATTAAACAGAAAAAAGTTGACCTGGAAATTAATTAATTGTGATTAAACTAAACAACACAGTCTAACAATTAATCATTGCCTCAAGGGCTCATGTAGTTATTTAATTTAATCAGCATCGATTTAAGTTAATTGTTAATCAACAGTTTCAATTTATCAAAAGCTTTGATTAATATTTTCATACACACACAAATAATAATATAATTTGATTGCTGTAACTAAATTAAGTTAATTAACTTGATCATTGTTTATTTAACGTACTAATTGAATTTAAATTGTTGTCTCTCGATTAAATTATAATCAATTATGATTGAAATTAATTTCATCAAATTAAATTAAATCTCTGTGTCTGTGAAAAAAGTTACAGACACAATTAAGATGACAATTAAAATTCCGATGATACAAATTGATTGCAATTAACAAATTGCGAAAACAAGTTTTAATTGTAATTACATAATAATAATTAAATAACTTTACAATCAATTGTTATCCATCATTGGATTCAATTGATTAATGAGATGATTAAACTGATTGTTAATGATTAACTTGATCATGATTCTTATCCCAATAAATGATTAAGGTTTTTATTTAATCATCGATTACATGATTTGGTCCAATGGGTTAATCATTTAGCTTAATTTTTTTTTAATTCTCCTTCTTTATTGATAAATTTGTCAATCCAATGATTGATCAACAATTAAGTTAACAACAATCAAATCCGAATCTAAATCAATCGTTTCATAATAATTTCTGAACAATTTTTCTTTCTCCCACTTAATTGTCTTTCTAATTCAATTTTAATTGCTCTCAATTATTTTAGATTAATTTATTTCTCTCTTTTTCCAATCATATTGTGATTTATTAAATTGTTGACTTTCTATTAATGGAACAATTTAAATACGAATGTTGGAAAAAGTGAAAGTGATAATAATAAGAAAAGAAAACGGAAAAAGTGATTAACATATCGCAGATTTGATTTGTTTAACAATTAACTAATTTACCTCTTCCTTCCCGCCGATTTTAATTGCTAATTCTAATTGTTGATTCTAATTGCTTGTTATCGATCTAATCTTGATTATAATTGATACATGTTCTTATTGGTATAATAAAGAGATAAACAAATGATTCTAATCCAGGTAAGGAGTATTTTCTGTCGTTCATTCAGCCATGAATTTCGCCATCAAATGGATCACCCTGTGTTCGGTGGGTGTCATGGATTACAGGTAAATGTACAGTTCGTTGTTCCTCTAATTCAATTGCACCTCTTTTTTTTTAGAATCCAAAAAAAGCAATTTGTTAATCTCTTTCTCTCTCTTTTTCTCCCTCTCCTTGTTTTCTGCTTCTTAATCCGTATTAACATCATTTGCTGGATTGAAATTGTCATCAAGAGATTACAACAATCAAGATGAGATTAATATCTAAATTATGATTGTGTTGTTTTGATTGTTTCGATGGTCATCAAATCAGTGTCAATGTTATAATATCGAAGTGATAAAAATTATGAGATTAAGATAATGGAAAATAAGTTAACCCTTTTTATCGTGATTGTGATTGTGTCATTTGTTGGAAATGGATTAATTGTTCAGTGTAATCTTGTTGAACCAATTTACGATCGTTTCTTTTACTCAATTAGATTTGGATTTCATGATATTTTCAAAGATTATGAAGATGATTCACCTAAATTGGGACACAGTTTAGGAGTAATTCCATACGGGATGCCCGCTGGTTTCTTAACCCGCCGAGGGAAAGGACCGCCGGTCGGATTGTTGGCTTATCTCCTTAATTATTCATCATCAAAAGATATGTGGAAAGATTATTATGCTCAACATGAGAATCAATTGATTCCATATTATCGTAAATATGGTCGATTTGTTTAAATTGTGATCAAGTGTCACTCGTTTCTTTTTCTGCCAAAGTGTTTCAAATTAGAGTTTATGGTTCATTACCGATGTTAACTCAGATCTTTTTTGTTCTTACCTTAATTGTTTACAACGAAAAGTTTGTTTTTTGTTGTTGTTGTTGTGTTTAATTAGTTGCAAAAGTTACAACAATTAAGCATATAATAAATGTACTTGTGATGTTTGACTATAATTGTAATCATTTTTACAATATCTAACAAGATTTTGTTTTGGTTTTGTTGATGATTTTCATTTTTTGGATCCATCATCTGATATTGTTACACTTTTTTCGGGTATTATTTCATTTGCTCGTTGTAATAAATTTTTGCTAAACCAAATTGGTCTCTCTTTGTCCACTTCGATCAATATTTTATCGGTAACTTCATTTTTTGGGTCATTTTTGTACCGAATTTCCATTGGTTTTTCCACTGGATTCAATCCATATTCTCGGGCAATGGCTTCTTTAATTGTCTTACTTTCTTCTTCTACTCTATTGAAACAATGGAGACACAAACGAATCTTTTCACGATAATTTCCACAAGTTTCACAAGTAACCAAATCAAATCGACGTTTTAACATTTTAGATCCATGAGGTCCCCATTGGGCAGCACCGAATCGCGATCTTAATCTTTGTTCAACTGTTTTCCTTTGTTTAGGAACAGCGAAAAAAATATTATCCAAAAAAGATGGAGTCTCTTTTTCAGAAGAAACATTTGAATCATACTGATGATAATTGTCCAATATTCTTTGTTCAATAATATTATTACCCAATGGAAGTAGCATCAAACAACCAGGTTCTATTATATGAAAAGAGAGAAAAACAAAATAAAAAACCAATTAACTAAAATAAAGATTAACAATTAAAGAAAACAAAATGGATCAAAAAATAAAAAGGTTCATTACCAGGACCAAATGGACCTCCTGGTCCAAAGAGATTGATCCTATTCTGGAAAACATACTTTAGATAACAATAAGATCTAATTAACGAAACATTCAATCTATCAAAAAACATAATTAATTAATGACTAATTAAAAGGTAAATCAGTTAATCAAAATAAATCAAATGAGACAAAATGTAAACATGTGATGAAGTTTAAGTTGTTTACAGTAACCAGGGAAAAGAATGGCGGTCAATTCAAATGGAGGAAAAAAGAAATTAAATTAAGAGAATTTAATTAAATCCGATTGATAAGCACAACGACTAATACAAATTGTTAATTAATTGTTTTGAAAATCAGGGGAAATAAATTGTTACAATCTCGTGAGAGGATAAAATTGAATCTTCTTTATAATGATTGTAATCACAATTAAAGAAAAAAAATGCAAAAAGATAAATACAATAAAAGGGTAAATTGATTGGATTTAGAATATTAATTTTCCAATAAAAAACAAACGTTTCATTTATTAAATTGTCATCTATTGGTTATCATAATTAAAAGTAATTCTCATTAGTTAATTTTTCGAGATTCAGAGTAGTCTTTTAATCCGATAAAAGAAGTCGCCACTGTTCCTGTGAATTCTTATCAACAATGAAAGAGAAAAGGGGAAAAGGGGGATAGAAATTTAAATTCTTTTCCATTGAAAATTTAATCAATAATTAAGCTTTTTTCTTGTTAATGGAAACGGATTAAAGTAAAAACCGTTTTTTTTGTTAAGTGAGAAACTCTTTTCTTCTGGTTTTAATTGTTTCTAATTAGAAAAAAACCTGATAAACGAGTTTATTGGTTTGTTTCTATTCTCTTTCCCTTTCCCCTTCCTTGTTTCTCTCTCTCTCTCTTCAACCGCCATCACCTTTTTCTGGTTTTCTCTTTTTCCCTCTTTCTATTTGTCTGTCTTTTTATCTTTCGATATTTTTCTGCTTCTACATTTTCATCATCATCACTTCCTCTCTCTTTCTATTTTCATTTTATCTTCCATCTTCCTCTTTCTTTCCCATTAATGTTAAAGGTGGAGTTGGTTGATCTCTTTCTCTGTCTCAGTCCATCTCTCTCTCTCTCTCTCTCTCTGTCTCTCTCTCTTTCTATTTTCTCTTTCTATTTCCCTGTTTCTTTTGACATATTCAATTGAATGAGCTTTATTTTCAAGTAGGACTCGCTCGTGATCACTTCACTTTATGTTTTTTCAAACCATTCATATAAATTTGTCTTCCCTTATACTTTTATTTTCAGTTTATTTTGTTTCTATTTTTTTTTGCTTACAATCTAAAAATTAATAATTTTCTTCAATAATTGATTAATTTACAATGATTAATTGTCTACGATTTGGTTCTCTAACATTTAAACTTTCACATTTTTTGCATTGACACTCACACACACACACACACACACATACAAATACACATACACATTAATACACACACACACATATATACATACATATACACACATACATACACAATTACTCTTACAAATACATACATTTACTCTCACTGGATTTCCAAAGTATCAAGTATACATTTCACAAAACGTTCTATTTTTAACACTCAATGAAAAAGTAATTATCATTTGTTTTTTGCCTTTTTAATAATCAAAAACAATTGAATTTACTTTTGATTATTTTCAAACCAAAAGCAAAGAGATTCAACATCAACACAAAAAAGAAGGAATTTGATCTTTCGATCGATCTGCCATCTAGTGAGCATCACCTTTTCTTCTTCTTCTCCATCAACCCAACATTCAACATCCAACAATCAACAATCAAAGAAAAAGAAACAAATTGTTTTTGTCCAATTTCAATGGTGTGAAGCTGAAAACACGCACTTTTGTTAATCGATTAAGTTTTTTCTTTTACTTTGACTAACCTTTTTTTTCGGATGCACAATAATTGTAAATGGGGCACAATTAATTCTGTGTGTTCAAATTGACATTTTCACCTCCCCCCTTTTCTTTTTTTATCTATACAAACACTCACTTTGATTTCCTTTTTCTCTCTCTCTCTCTTACTCACTTTGACTCATTGAGCTAAACTCTCTCTCTCATTCGGTCTTCACAATTTACATTTTTCTCTGGTAAAATTTACTCTATATAATTATCATCTTTTCCCTCATTCTTTTTGTAAGTTATGGAGGAAGGTGGTGATCCCATTGATAAAAAGGAAACAGAAATGGAAAACGAAGATGCTGAAGAAGGTGAAATCATTGATGATGATGAAGAGGATGAGTCACAACTCCAACAACAGCAACAACTTCAATCGACAACAACAACACCAACCACAATAGGAGCAACAACGTTTACCAATTCATCATCTTTAACATCAACTTCAACTGCATTTTCATTTGGTAATCAAGGTGATAAAAGTGGGTCCGGGTTGTTAATTAGTGGTCTATCCACAAGTTCAGCATCTGGTAATAATTCAACTTCAAGGTCTTCTGAAAGGAACAAGAAAGATGAAAATAGGTCATCTTCAAAGAAAAGTGACTCTAAAAAGAGTAACAATAGCACCAACAGTGGCAGTAGCACTGGCACAAGTAACACCAACACCAACAACAACAACAACAACAACAACAACAACAACAGCACCTCAGGTGCAGGCACATCATCATCTTCAAGGAATAACAGTTCTGACAAAAGGAAAAGAAGAAAATATGGCAAAGATGAGGATGGAAAAGATCAAGGAGATAAAGAAAGTGGCTCATCTAAAGATCATTCAGATGATAATGGGTTAAGGCCTTCGAAACAGCGTCGAGCCGCTTCCAGGGAACCAGGGGAAGCGAATGACACTGGATCATCGGATGAAAGTGATAGAACAGATTCTGATGATGATTCTCTTGATTTTAATGAAGAATTTTTCAAGGGAATGGTTAAACAAATGGAGGAGATGTTAAAATCTGGTAAAGACAAAGGCCAGAGAAAGAAGAGGGAAAAAATTGAGAAAATGATGGAGAAACTTAAGCGACTTCAAAGTGGATCGGATCCTAGAGAGATGAGGGAAATTGTCCGTCAAAATCGTCGATTATTTCGCCCATCATCAAGAGATCGTTCTCGTGATAGATTCGATCGTTTTGGTCAAAGAGGGTTTAGAGATCGAAGGGGTAGAGGTGGAAGGATGAGAGAACGAACAATGGACCGAATGATTTGGCGAGAAAGAGATCGTGATAGGCGAGATTTCCGTGATCGAGATAGAGACCGAGATCGCGATAGATTCAGAGACAGAGATAAAATGATGGGCATCGATCAATCTCATCATCATCATCACCACCATCACCATCAATCTCACTCTTCAAATCAATCGCAATCCCAACAATTGTCTCAGTCACAGCAACAATCAACCCAATCACCAACAACAACAACAACCAACACAACCACAACAGTCACATCAACAACAGACTCAACATTAACCACCACAACTGCATCAATATTAACAACAACATCACCCTCATCAACAACACCAATAAGTACATCGTCATCATCACCGTCAACAACCACAACCACAACATCATCTTCATCTCAAAATCCTTCTGTGATTCCTCAAAATCAATCATCTAAAGAAAATGACAGAGAACGTGAGAAATCACCCAAAAATACTTGTAGATTTTATCTTGATGGTAAATGTCACAAAGGCGCTGAATGTCCCTTTCCCCACGATTCCCAACCAGCCAAGAAAAAAGATATTTGTAAATTTTATCTCCAAGGATTTTGTGGTAAAGGCGATGGTTGTCTTTTCATGCATGGTGAATTCCCTTGTAAATTTTACCACACTGGTGCTGAATGTTATTCAGGTGATAAATGTCGATTTAGCCATGAACCTCTTACAGAGGAAACTCGAGCTCTACTTAAAAGTTATCTTGATTCCGGTGAATTACCCGATGAGGTTAATAGAGGTGATTCCAATCATTCCAGGGCAAAGAAACCTGCAATTCTTGGTGATCCAACCGAAGAGATGAAAACTTCCTATTTAACATGGTTATGGCAACAAGAGATGAAAGAATTGGAATTAGCTTATACTGGTACGAAAAGAAATTTGTTTCTAATCGAGAAAGAATTTGCAATAATTGAACAACCACCACAACCCGAAGGTGATCCTCATCCTTATTATCGTAATGATAAAATGGACATGATGATGAGACAAGGACCAGAGGGTGGAGGCGGTGGTGGTGGTGGACCCAAAGTCATGTCTTATTATATTGATACCATGTCAGATCAATCTAAATGTGATCCCATTTCTGGTCCAGTCAATGAAGATGATAAATTAATCGAGATGAGCTTTCATGATGAAGATTTAAGGTTACCACCTTCATCAGGTATAATACCACCGAGATTACCTCCACCCATGGGTGCCCCAGGTCCAGCACCAGTTGATTCATCATCTTTTCCAGGTCTACCACCGGATCATTTATCATCGCTTCCACCTCATCATCTACCAAATTTAAATTCATCTCCGCCATCAATACCTTTTGACTCTCAAGCCTTAATATCCTCAACACCATCAGTTCACTCAAATAATTCACCGTCCAGTTTAACGACGATGATTCCCTCAGGTCCACCTCCCCTCTTACCAATGCAGCCAAAATTGATAAATGCTAATAACGAGCATCCATCTTCCTTTTCAACGCCTTCCTTTGTAAATAACAATCAGTACTCTATTCCTGTGATGCCGGAAGAAATGCCACTACCTCCACTTAAAGAAAATCTTCCTCCCGGTCCTTACCAAGAATCTACCAATCTTGGCCCACCTCCTCCTCTTTACGCTGTTAACAGTTTCAATGGTCCACAGCCTGTAGTGCCCATTGAATCAATTATCAGCTCATCATCATTAACCTCTAATCAACCGTCAGTCAATTTATCCTCAATCCAATCAGCTGGGCATGATAATATTAATACAAACCAACTTGGTCAAACTAATTTCAATCCAATTTCCCATAATCAACAATTTAGCAGTTCATTTGCTTCCCCTCAGGATACAATGGAATCCACCTCATCCATAAAGGTTGAACATTCATCACCATCAGCATCATCTAGTATACCTGATAATTTGCCTCTTGCTGCACGACATTTATTACAACGTATTTCAAATAATCAGAAAATTGGTACTCCTGAAGACTCCGAATCTAATGACCTTCTTTTCAATGAATCAAACATAAAGAAAGAGAAAAATGATTCCGATCTTGGTCAATCATCTGACCAAATGATCAAACCTTTGGATGTTACAAGTGGAGGAGAGATGAAGCAACTTTTATCCGATTCAGATGATGACACGGAAGATGAGCCCGTTAAAGCGGCTTTGAAAAACCTTAAAGACGCTCCTAATACAACACCACCCCCAATGAAACACGAGTCGAAAAAGGACAAAAACGTGAAAAGTAAACTTGACATCGTTAAAATGTTAAATGTTATCCGACAAACGACACTCCAAGTGACCCAACCAGCAGCCAATACAAGCGATGAAAATAAACACGCTGATTTCTGGCAAAACATTTTAAGTGGAACAAATTTAGCTAATAATTCATCAGCCGCCACCTTGACCGTAGGCTCGACAGGATCAAATTCTGGTATTGACTTTAGAGATTCTCTATCAGGAACTCCACCTTTACCTGGAACTGAGCGTCGTGATCCTCGATTAAAACGTTCCAGTAACGATGATGATGGTAACTCTCCCTTCCAAGATTTCACCTCGAGTAATAAACCATCAGAACCAGCGTTTAAAAGCGACTTTGATTATCGTCTTCATCCAATCACCGCACCAAAGATCGACTATTCAATGTACGAAGGATTGTTTAACACTGATGTCCGAATGAAGACTGATCCTCGTCTTCTTAATTTCTTTAAGAAAAATACGTTAAAAGATTATAATCCATTAGGTTGATTAGTTAATTTCTTCTCTCCTAATTATCCAACTAATCAAATTTAACATGCGAATCAATGAAAACCAATATGGTTGATGGTTAAAACTCAACATTCTTCTTTCTTCCCTTTCACTCATACAAATCTTTCTTTCTCTCTCTCTCTCTCCTCTAATTCTTCCTTAATTATCAAAACTAATTGTTTGAAAAGAAAACTCATCATCTTCATCAATTGTATTAACAGAACGTCAATCATCCGACATTAGAAATTTAAACTTAACTTTAGATTCTCGGATGAATCTTTAGAGAATCATATTTATATAAATTATAATTATAATTAAATCTATACAATTAATATATGATCACTCGTCTTCTTTTACAATAATCAATCTAATCTATTGTTTTTTTTTGTTGTTCTTTTTTTACTACAATCAAACACTAATTGTTGATTAGAAGATAAATAAAAATCCAATCAAAGGTTAATCTTGGCGAGGAGACAATCAAATTATTATCTATCCAATTTTCTTGTGATTAAAAGCCCACAATGATTTAGTCTTTAATTAGTGTTTTTTTTTTAATTGTAAGAAGCACTTTTTTGTTTCTCTTGTGTTTACAACTTTTAATTGTTAATTAATCATAATGATTAGTTGAAAAAATTATCAGAGGTAAAGAAAAACAATGCTGATGAAAAGGGAAGCTCAAAAGTATTGATTGTTTAGTTTAATTGTTGGAAAGGAAAGGAGATAATTTCATGAAGAATATTATATTAACTCCTTTGCAGATCATCTATCTTCCTCCTTCACCTGTCCCATCATCGATTACACTGCCTAAGAAAACCAGCCCGAAGTATATCATTGGAGTTTTTGTTCGAAGCCGAGAAGTTCTTCAATTTTTCGAATATCCCAACTATGCCGTTTATCATGATAAAACAACAATCGTCAAAAGGAACGACAACAATTCCGTCAACTTTTTCGAACAACTTTTCATGGATAAAATTTTCACCAGAACTGATTCCTTTTCACTGCAAAGTATCGAGTATTGGCAAAACCAATCGCTATCGAAACTATTTACTCAAGGAATATTACTCAGAGCAAACGAATTGGCAACATAATCTCAACATTATCCATAATCTTGTCAAGTTGATCAAATTAAGATTCGATATTATCACACATTTACAGCTGATACTATCGATTCTCTCTCTCTCTCATGTTTACCTTTTAAATCTTTGTTTACATTTTTTTATCTATTCTTGTGAATTCATGTTGTTTTTTTTCTCATCGAATTTACTAATCATTTTTTCTCGATTAGTTAATTAATTGTTTCTTTTTTTTCTTTCGTATTTTTTTTTGACTGTTCATGATACTTAATTACTTTCCACTCTCTTTCATCTGGTATCACAGAGTATTTGATACTTTGGGTCAACAGAAATGTGGCCTTACATGATTCGAGTAAATCCTTTTGGATTTATAGTAGTTCTAGTCTTGTGTATTAGCATTTATCTTCTGTATTCATCATCATCAATAACTAATCATGTTCTTAATCACATTAAAGCTCGAAAACGAGAGCCAAATCTACCAACATCCCTTGGGTACGTGTACAGAATTTCAGTGATTTTCATTACTAATCTTGGTTCTCATTTGTTTGTTGTTTTACTTTTCAGAGGACAATCTATTGATCTGAAGACTCTTCTGGTGACATTAATCAAAGCAGCGGAAAGAGGGGGCAAAGAAGTGGTCGGAGTGATGAAGAACCGAGAATTACATAGTCGATCTAAATCAAAGGACGAGAATGGGAAAGATGAATTATTAACCGAAGGAGATTTACGTTCCCACCAAATGATGGTTCTTCAAGTATCGGCTAAATTTCCTGGCCTACGAATCATTTCAGAAGAAAAAGATAGCCCCGAGGGCGAAGGATTTTTCTTGCCTTTCGGTGAACTTCAAGATGTACTTTATGCGGACGATGTTCACAATCTACCAAGTTCCATGGTCTCTATGGAAGATCTGGTTGTTTGGATTGATCCATTAGACGCAACCCAAGAATACTCAGAGAATCTGACCCAATATGTCACAACAATGGCCTGTGTTGCGGTGAAAGGTGTTGCCACCATAGGAATTATCCACGAACCTTTCAGCCAGGAAACTTATTGGGCTTGGAAAGACACCGGACTTTCCGAATCTATCGAAGACTTAATTTTAAATGTTCCAACTCCAATGAAGAGTGAAAGTGAATCAAAGTTACGATTCATTGTATCTCGTTCACATACTGGAGATATAAAATCAAATTTAGCCAAAATGTACAAAAACGATGATAAAAGTTACGATGTGAAAAGTGCCGGTGGTTCGGGTTACAAGACACTCCAGTTAATCAAGGGTTTCGCCGATGCTTATGTTCACAGTACATCGATCAAGAAGTGGGACATTTGCGCTCCAAATGCTTTACTCAATTCAATTCCAAATGGTATCATGACCGATCTGAAGGGAAATCCAATCGATTACAACGATACCGGTGATGTTTACAATAGAAATGGTCTTATAGCAACTCTGAAAATGAATCATGAAAAAATACTTAAACTTTTCAGCGATTTAATTTCTCATTCACACTCGAAATAAATCTAGTCACAATAGTAGATTAGATTATATGAAAACGATTTTCAAACAATCATCTTTTTTACTAATCAATTTCGTATTCGACTTTTACATTTAAATGGATAATTGAAAACGATCAAATGATTTGGGAACTTTTTTTTTGTAAAATTTTTGTCCGTTTTTCGTCCCATCAATTATTGTATTAATAGTTGAAAAGGTTAACAAAGTGATTAGAATGTGGCTTAATCCGATGGATTATCTGTGCGATCATCTCTCCCACTCTCCTCTGGTTCCGTTTCAAGGGAGGAAATACTTGCTGCAGCAGAAATCGGCTTGAAGGTTTGGTGATCATATTCATCTCTATTTGATTCATAACCATTATCATCAAGACTTGAGGATTTCAATGGCTTGGAAAAGTCAACCGCTCGTAACTCATTTGGATTTGCTTTTGGATATGACCAGGGGGCAACTCTAACCATGTGTGGACCATAATATCTTGGAGCTGAAAGATCAATAAATCAATAATTCAATGTACATAATATTAATACATAAATGCTAACAAGTAAGTGTGAAGATCAACAAGGAAAAGAAAACAAAATTAAACATTCGAAACCTTTGAAAGAATTTAAATTAAATTGAGTTGAAAGAAACCTAACTAATCATTGAATTAAGTTGTGGTTTTGATTGTGATAGTATTTAAATCATATTCAATGTAAAGGAGGTAAAAAAAAGTAAAAAATTGATAGTTTAAAAAATGATAAAGTTTCAATATTCTTACCAATCCGTGATAATAGTACATCTTTGATAGCATTTTGAGAAGTAAAAGAAAAGCATAATAGTTCAATTAGTTGAATAGACAATTAGAATTGATTCTCGACTCGATATTGTGAAACTTATCTCACCTGAAGCAGTCCACCATTTAGGTCCAGCATTCCAATAGGTGTGAATCTGTTTTATTTCCTTTTCCTCTTCAGTGAAAATTTGATGGTAATATTTAATGGTCAGATAAAGTTGTTCAGTATCACAAGAATTGAGATTGAAAATGAGCGGTGGCTCTTCAATTGGTCCGTTCAGCTTTATCTTGACAGTAAAATTGCCATCTTCTTCTTTGTGAAAATGCATCCCGGTCACATCTTCAATAAGCCCCAAGGATTTTACGTTTACTCTGAACCCATAATAATAATGGCAAATCCCATACAAAGGTGATATGAGTAACCATAATCTTTGATTTGGCTTGATACGATTGTTCAAGGGGAAAAACCTACTTCCATACCAAGTCGTGTAGTTGATGGTCACTAGAAATTTTGTCTTCACCTCTTCTTCGGTGAGTCTCTTCTGAGTTTTTAGAAATCGACCTCGATACTTTGGAATATGTCTCTTGAGACCCGTTCGAATTGATGAAAGTGACATTGTTTCGACGTAAGATTTTGGTACGAAAGGAGGTAAACCGTAAAAGTATTCGATATTTTTCATCTTAACTTTTCCTCGCTTATTGATCAACTTATTTTCCAAAGCGTGTACGTAAACTCGAAGAGCACATAAACGGAACACTACGAATGGTTCCTTGTATAAATCGAGTGGAAATCTGTCCAGAATTAGATCATTAACACACTGGGTGTAATAATATTCGTAACTCTTTGGATCGTAGTCGATAAAAGTCTTGATATTTTTCGGCAGGAAGGTTAACCTGAGCATGTATCGGAGTTTCTTAACTCTACGAAGTCGAATTACGATTTTGGAAACCAATTCTTTGGGGTCAAGAATGGAGATCCTTTTTGGTTCGTACGCATTGTTATAAACTTCCGCACACAGAGCATAGCATTCTGGTGAGCGAAGGTCAAGCTTTTTCGTTAGAGAATCGACAAAGTTTTGTACAGTTATCGATCGACCGAATCTGTATATTTTGGTTACACCGATTTCCGTTTGAACTTTCAATATATGAGGAATTGGAATCAGTTCATTGGCTGCATTTACCATTTGGAACGGAAAGAAGCCTTTAATGGTGATTCCATCAGCGAATCGAACTCGAGATGAATGTGCCTTAGCTTTTTTAGCGGCTGTTAGAATGGCCGATGAACGAGACGAATTGGGCTGACAAACCGTTAGTTTAACTGAGTCACCAGCCGAAATCATGTCCATCACTTGATCTCGAGGTAATTCAGAAACATCAACACCATTGACTTTAAGTACTTTATCCTCGGCGAGTAGTTTACCCTCTCCTGGGCCTTTTTCTCGGACTGAGCGGATAACCACCGGATTTTCCGAACCAAGAATAAATCCAAAGTCACTCTCAGGTTCTTTAACCAATTCAACCTCCCGAGGTTCGGGTGGTTCATAATGATCAACCTTTCGTGGATCCTCGTATGTTGTTGTCTTATTGATATGGTTGATGTAGTAGTTTTTTCCCACCGAGTCGCAGGCGATTTCCCATCCATAGGGTAAACAAGGATCCCCCGCATCCCATTCGTCGATCGGTGGTAGCAAAGTGGTCGATTGGTTCGAGGGGTTAATGTAATAAGTTCGATCATCAGGAACTACTGAGCAGTTTGGTTCTTTCTTCAAAGGAGGATTTTTTGCACTAGAAAAGGTGAAAAAAAAGAGAAAGAAAAGGTAAATGAACTTGGTGAACTCGAAGAGAAAGTAGAACAGTCAAAGAGGGGGAGGGAAATCGATCGATAATATAAGAGATGAATAGAGAAAAGGAGAAAAATAATGACAAAGATTCGGGAATAAAATGGAATTTGTTGCGTTTTAATTACCTAGGGTAAGTTATTTTTTCGAAAAACATTTTGATTAATATCAACTTCTAATTAAACAGTAAATCAATTAGCAATCTAAAATGATGAAACATTAATTGAAAATGTTCTTGGACAATAAACAGTTACACGGAGCAGAATTTGCTTTCACTCTGACATCCAACCTGAACAGTTATCTAGTCAAAGTCTATTCTTACAGTCTGAGGTTAAGTTCATTGGTTATTTTCACTACTATTTCCATGGGGTTATGATAACATTAATCCTGGTGTTGATCATATTCACCTTGGTGGCTTTGATTAACTCGGGAAACTATGGTGATTTTTTTTGGCGTTTTCACTCATATCAGAAATTTTGAGGGAAACTGATTGAAGTAATATTGATTCACTTTATCAATTGTCACTTTTACTTTATTATTTTATACGAGAACTTTATCAATTTAAAATTGGGAGAAAGGGAATATCATCCCAACTAACTAAAAACATTTACAGTCAAATCACTTGGAAGGGAACAAAAAATCAACAATTCGAAACACAAAGCATTTTATTGAAACTAATCCGTTTTAGGTTAAGACGCTTAATCTTTTTTGCTCAAAATATCGATACAGAATTCATTTTTCTCGGAACACAAGTCATTTTTATCGAAAAAACTATCGAAATTAGTATGTTTATCATCCTAAGGCCAAAGTGCTTCGAATCCATTTAAAGTGTAGGACTAGTCTTGAGATAGAAATAGCCTTTAGTGTTCCGATAAAAATGAATTCTGTTTTAGAAAAATGAATTGTGTTTCGATATTTTGACTTGAACGGATTAGATGAGTTGACTTTAAGCAGATCAGTTTCAATAAAATGCTTTCTGTTTCAAATTAATGTAACGTAAATTTCGGTCTCATTATTCATCACTGGTTACAAACCCGTACAACATGCGAAAGCTCATCTTCATCATTGAATTGGCGTTCAACTTCCTCTAAGACTAAAGGATCCAAGAAATCAACGACTTTGCAACAGTGAAAACTGAAACAAGGGACTGTTTCAACTTCTAGTCGGGGGAAATGTAACGTAAATTACAGTCTAATTATTCATCACTGGTTACAAACCCGTACAAGGATAAATCCGTTCATTATCAATAACCAATAACCATTTAACCCTTATTTAGGATTACGTCCTTCCATAACCAATTGCTCGTGTTAATCAATATATGGTCTTTACTATACAGTCAAGTACCTGAAATTGTCCGTACCCAAAACTGTCCACCGATCGTAGCTCCATCTTTCTAATTGGAACTAACCCCCATTGAATTAATTAGAGCGAATATTTTTTTCTTAATTAAATCTCATAAAAATAATTTAAAAAGATTAAAATTATCATTTTCATGACAATTTCTGATTGTTTAGAGGATTAGTTCAAGTAAAATATTTTTTTGATCAAAATTATTGATTAATTTTCACCCCTTTCAAATCACCCGCTCTACGAATAACCCGTACAAAAAGTGAACAATTTTAGGTACTTGACTGTATTTGGATCATAATTATTAATTACTAATCAACCTGAATCTTTTATTACTAACCGACAAAGATGAATAAACTTTCAACTCACATGACACACTCGTGACTCTCGACGATCTCGTATAAAACCAGATCATCTACTAATAGAATGTTCATTTCTTTTAGAATCATCACAACATTCAAGTTAAAACATTCTAATAGATTTCATCTTGTCATTATCCTTTTAATTAAGTTAACCCATTCCAATAATCTGTGTAATTCATTACAATCATTGGATCAACCATTGGATGATAAAAGTTCAATTATATTAGTTAAAGTTCTTCTAATTGTGTTCTTACTTTATTTAATTCATTTATCACTCATCAAGTAACTTTTTACGTTACATTAATGATTTTGTGTTTCCTTCCAAGTGATTTACTGTAGTTTACATGGTATTTTATATTTATCTCCATCTTCATCTTCATCTTCATCGCTATTTTTATTTTTAACTCGTCTCTGGTTAGGAGATGAGTAGTTGCCACTAATTTTATTTGCCAACATCTCCCCGGTCTTAATGTGACCATTCCACTGGTCAAGTCCAACTAGCGAGGGTTTCCGATTCATAAATGGTAGCATGTTTTGAATGAAGAAATTGTGGTCAACATTTTCCAAGATTTCACCTCGAGTAATAAACCATCAGAATCAGCGTTCAAAAGCGACTTTGATTATCGTCTTCATCCAATCACCGCACCAAAGATCGACTATTCAATGTACGAAGGATTGTTTAACACTGATGTCCGAATGAAGACTGATCCTCGTCTTCTTAATTTCTTTAAGAAAAATACGTTAAAAGATTATAATTTATTAGGTTGATTAGTTAATTTCTTCTCTCCTAATTATCCAACTAATCAAATTTAACATGCGAATCAATGAAAACTGTTGGTTTATTAGAGTTAATTTCAACTTAAATTTACTTGATTAACAGCAATTTAATCATTGGAATCATTTCGTTAAGCGTTTTCAACTTTTTCGTTTTTACCCTTAAGCTTAACATGGGAACTCATTATTTTCGAGTCTCTTTTTCTCCCCCTTTATTATTTAGATGCTCAATTGTACATAAACTTGTAGCTCTTGATTAGTACATTCAGACAATATATAAACATAATTGATTGGTTAATTGATTCAAAAGTAATTAACTAAAAACTTTGATTTTTGGTCAATAATTAAGGTCCAGTTGAACACTTGGGACACAGACCCGATAATCATAAAAACACAGAATTAGATTATCATAAGGGTATCATTAGAAAGATAATTAATCAGTGAATCGAATTATATATTTATCTTCAATATAACATAAATAACAACCAAGTTATGATCATTTACATTTGGTCAATTCTCATAATCACAATTAACCATTTACTCTTAATTACGCTTTTCTCTTTCTCTCTATGATTTAATTATCTTTATATTATTATTATTATTATTATAATTATTCATCTTAAGATGATTGTTATCATTACCAATATCCATTAGGAGCTTCAACTATTTTTCTTTGTTGCTCCAACCGCCAACTTACTTTCTCTCTCTGCTGTAGTCCAGTGGTTAGCGACGAGGATAAGCCTTTACATTGGCCTTACTACCTCTGTGGCCCCGCGTTCGACTCCTGAGGCGAGTACTGATGCTATGATCCAGCATTGGGGAGAGAAGCCTCTGGCGTGGGATTAGGCCCCTACGAATAACCTCTCCCCCTACCGTAAGCGTTTTCAACTTTTTCGTTTTTACCCTTAAGCTTAACATGGGAACTCATTATTTTCGAGTCTCTTTTTCTCCCCCTTTATTATTTAGATGCTCGATTAGTAGTTTAAACTATATACAGCCGATTGAGTACGTCGGCTAAAATAGTCGGGTAGGTGAATACGCGAAAGCGTGGAATAAGCCGAGCTCCCCCCAACTAGTGGGAAGCCCCCGAAGGCCGCAACAGCCAAAGAGTAATAACAAGAGACAGCACTTAATGAAATGTATCGATAAGCTCTTATCTTTCTTATCTTAGGGAAAAGGATGAGATCCAGGTGGAAGCACCAGATTCTCGTAACTTTCTCTTCACAAGGCTCTAATTACCGAATCCGCGACTCGGTAACGTTTTGTACGGAACGAATTGTGCTTCCACCTGGATCTCATCCTTTTCCCTAAGATAAGGAGAGATAAAACCTTATCGATGGTTACATCCAAGTGCTCTCTCTTGCTATTACTCTTTGGCAACAGCCATTGAAAACCAATCTCTCTCTCTTTGTCTATTTTCCCTCTCTTACTCTCTCTCTCTCTCATGTTCTCTGTCTTTTTCTTTCTCTCTAAACAACAACATAATCCAAATATTCAAACGGACCAATTACTTTAAAATGTTTTCTCAACTGTTTTTCTCTCCGTATAAAAACCCAAACAAAATTAAATAAAACTGTCTTTAGTTGATGAACGTAATTGTGTTAACAGCTCTTTTCATTTCTCTTCTTGTTTTAATCAATTACTTGATTGTGTTTAAATTATCACTAAAATTGAAGTAATTATCCAACTAAAACCAACAAAAACCAATAAGGTTGATGGTTAAAACTCAATATTCTTTTTTCTTCCCTCTCGCTCATACAAATCTTTCTTTTTTTTCTCTCTCTCTCTCCTCTAATTCTTCCTTAATTATCAAAACTAATTGTTTTGTCGTAGATTAAAATGAGAGACTGAGAAAACTCGGCAATTCACTTTAATATTCGGATGTTTGAAACCGTTAGAGTTTGAATAGTCCTCAACGATTTTCAGGATGTTACTTCCCGTTGTCTTAAGATTGATAAAAATAACCAAGTGACAATTTATGAATCATAACAAAAAATTAAATATTTATTGTGATTAAATGACTACCTCTTGAACTGACAAAACTAAATTGAAAACGGTAATATGAAGGTAAATCAACTTAGGTGATTAAGCACAAGGTTAATATGGGGGAACACAAATAAAAAACAAGGTGAAATTGATTAAGGTTAACTAATTAATTTAGGGTTAACTTTGAGACACAATAATTTCTCTAAGAGAAATTTAAAACAATTTAATCTTAGATTAATTTTGGTATCTGATTTTCCTAAGGAAAATCATCTCTTTTATATCCATTCTAAGAAGTATATTATTGATAACCAACTGCCATTGGTTAATTGTTACAATTTAAGGGGAGAGAGACCAAATTACTCATTTGGTTAATTGAGATTACGGTTGGTAATTAATCAATGGTAGTTAATGGAATTGAATTAAAATTAAAAGTTGACTAAAAATAGTTAATTAGGTTGATGATAGTTAATTAGTTCTTTGAAAATGACTCGTTGACAAAGAGTAGTCTTTTCGTCAACTAAATTGTGAAAAGTTTTCTGAATGATTTTAAGGCCATTTTTCAACGAGATTTTAATTGAGCTTGAATTTAACATTCATTAAAGCTTTAACCAATTTTTTGCGAAAAGAAAGAGAAAAGTAAGAGAGGAAATCAAAATAGTAAAAAGAAAGGGAAAAAGAAAGAGAAAAACGACAGTGGCGACTCGCGTGAGATTTATCCCCAAACAGCTCTTTTTTCAGGAGGTCGCAGTCTTATATTACTCTTTGCTCGTTGATTAGTTACTCATCTTTGGTTATAAGAGATGATGAAATAACTAATTTTGTCTTTCCCTCTATGAGTTAGATAAGTAACTGTTTTGGAGGGCGAGTTGAAATTTCACTTCACTACAGTTTGAAAAGAAAACTCATCATCTTCATCAATTGTATTAACAGAACGTCAATCATCCGACATTAGAAATTTAAACTTAACTTTAGATTCTCGGATGAATCTTTAGAGAATCATATTTATATAAATTATAATTATAATTAAATCTATACAATTAATATATGATCACTCATCTTCTTTTACAATAATCAATCTAATCTATTGTTTTTTTTGTTGTTCTTTTTTTACTACAATCAAACACTAATTGTTGATTAGAAGATAAATAAAAATCCAATCAAAGGTTAATCTTGGCGAGGAGACAATCAAATTATTATCTATCCAATTTTCTTGTGATTAAAAGCCCACAATGATTTAGTCTTTAATTAGTTTTTTTTAATTGTAAGAAGCACTTTTTTGTTTCTCTTGTGTTTACAACTTTTAATTGTTAATTAATCATAATGATTAGTTGAAAAAATTATCAGAGGTAAAAAAAACAATGCTGATGAAAAGGGAAGCTCAAAAGTATTGATTGTTTAGTTTAATTGTTGGAAAGGAAAGCAAAAGAAACGAGTAAAAAGAGAAATGTAATTAACTGTGATTCTAAATTGTGATAATCATGACCAGTAATCATTTAATCATTGGATTAATTTCAATGATTGATGTTTGCAAGGTTCGAGTTTTTAATCCAATCGATTTTGATGATTTCAATGGTTGATTGTTAATCCATGGCAACAATTGACCCTAATAGATAGCAAATATGAAAATCTAATTGAATGGCTTCCAGCAATTGAATTGAACAATTTAAATTGCTCTTGATTCACACATACATCGTCCAAATGTGTTTGATACAAGCGACACCGGGGTCATAAGTCATGGCCATTGTTTGCACTCGATATCCAAGCAATTGAAACCAATCGAGGACACAAATGTCCGGATATTCAAATTTATAATTGTAACAATTGTAATTAGTAAATTTAAGTGGCTCCTCGATGATCCTGAGAGCTTTTAATTTCTGTATTATGTTTGCATCTCGAGTGGTTACATAGGTTGGACCATCGGTTCGACTTTCGTAGCTCGACACCAGTAGGTACATTCTTCCGCCAAGCGAACCAAGGTTTCCACCGCCACCACCACCGACACCGACGGCCCTTTGTTGTTGTCGATTCTTAATCAATTGTTGTTGATTGGGATTGGCTGAGGTGACACTCGAAATCAATTGGTGTTGTTGTGGATGCTGTGGATGCCTAAGAGCCAATGGTGATGAAGATGAGGGTCCAGGTTGTTGAAGGTGATGAAGATGGTGGAGGTGGTGGTGGTGGTGACGAAGAGAGTGGGAGTGTGTGTATGATTGTAACTGATTCGCTGGTTGATGGTGGAGTGTTGATGAAGAGGGTGGAATTGAGTTCGAGGAGGAAGAGTAAGAGGAACCGGGAACTGGTTGACGGGGAATGGTGATTATATTTGTTGTTTTCGCGACAATTTAGAAATTAAGTTGATTCAAATTGATGGAGATTCTCTGTCTCTCTATCACTTTCTCCCTCCAAATCAGTCGAGTTCTAATTTAGAATATGATATGATAGAATTAATTTCAATTATCTAATAGAAAACATTTAAAGAATCAATGAGAATATTAATAATAAATCAGGATCAATGTTCCAACTCTTGGTTTCATTTTCTTCCACCCTCCATGTATCCAGATCTCCACCATGGAGCAGCTCTGAATCTCTGTTTCCACTCCCACCCCCCAATCGATCAACAAAGTTACCTTGTAATCACCTTTAATCTTATCATCCACCAAGAGAAGTAATTAAAAAACATGATTGCAATTAGAATTCAATGATTAGCAATTTGGATTTTATTGAGTAAATGAAAACCGTTATTAGTTTGTCTTGACAATCTAATCAATCAATTGAATTAATGTTACAAAAATTGATGCGAATGAAAAAAAAACGAGTCAATGATTAGATAGTTGTAATCAAATTCTCACGATATATTAATTAGATAAAGATTTAAGTAATTAAGGAGTTAGAAAATTTGTAGAAAAAAAAACTCAGATTAGATTTGTTGTATTTCCTTTTCCTCTTTTTTCTGTTACCTTTGGTTTTTACATTAATTCTGGAAGATGTTATGGATTAGGCCTGGAAAAGATTATCCTTTAATCCGGATAAAGTGAATCTAAAATGAATCGGGCGAAGTCACGAACTAATATTAGTTCATCGGTCTCATATTGTTCGGAACAAACCCTATTCAACATGGAGTCAACTCTTTTCTCTAATGATAATCTCTCATTTAAAGTGAATCCTCGACATTCACATTGACCATTTTGTAAATGATTCTCGAACTTTGAATATCGAACTGTCCCTCGGGCGAATGGACAAAACATCTGTAATGAGGCCAATTTATTCAAGACTATTTTTGGAATTGATGTAATGTTACGATTCACTCCTCGAATAATTAAATTAGCACCACATCGAAATGGACAGAGAGCATATCGTTGAGTTTCCGAAGTGGTCAAGGAATTGTCATGATGGCGAATATAACTTTTTAAACATTCGGAGCAAAAGATCACTTTACATGTAACATCATCGGCTAGTTGGGAATGGGTCCTAGGTCGTTTAGCGACATGTTGACAAATGACACAGAGAAAATCGATTGTTTTACTTGGTTCGACAAAAAGTTCTGATTCGTAACCATAACTGGTCAACTCATCGTGGGCACAATTAAGTTCACAGGCATTGGGTTCACTGTAGGCCATTGGAAAGGCAGAGTAATTAACAATGGAAAAGGTAATTAAATTAACAATAGAAAAGTTAATTGATTGATTAACATGTAAGGGTAATTGTTGGTGAATTATTAACTTGCCATCAATGTGATTAGAGGCGCCTAAAGCAATTTATCAATCATCAACAATGAGCATGCTTGACCTTTGATTAGTTAACAAATTGTTAGTTAATCTTCAAGATGATTACAATCGATTACAATAGAATTGAATTCTAATTTTTGATTATCTATTAATAGATTGTCACCAAGTTTAATTTCTTGTCTAATCCGCCGATTTCTTGTTCCAATTGTTTTTGTCTTCTTGTAATTGTCAAAGTCGTTGACAATTGTCAGGGTAACAATTTAATTATTCTTATTTAGATAATCTGGTTTATGATGAGTTGGTTTGAGTTTAAGTAACAATTAACCTTGGATATTCACAGTTAAGGTCTTTTATGATACAATTTATCATTTACAATCAGTATTGATGCAGGAAATTAAAAGGGACATTTTTAAATTACAATAACAATTAATCTGAGGGTTAATCAAGTTGGTTGGGTTTCTTTTTTGATTTCGATTTGATGAGAAAATAAAGTTCTAACCAAGGTTTTCGTCGAAACTTTTTGGCTTTTTGGTTTCAAGAAAATATCACAATCCAAGTATCGAATCACCTTTGATAACTTTATGAGAATCGTCCATTCAAACTGACCAATTGAAGGGACAATTGACCGTTCATCTGATGAAAGCTTTCAATAGTTTTTCAAATGCAAATTCCAATATCACTTTGATGATTGTTGCCCAAATACTTTCTTCACGATCTTGTCGATTGAATCTCGATCTATTATTGGGTATTGATTGAGTTGATTCATCAGGATTCCAGGGTGGGGTTGATGATGATGATCGTCTTCTTCTTGGAAGAGTAGGCCAACCAAAGAAAAATAAGTAAACAATTGCAGAGAAGAAGACAAATGAAAAGATATTTCGGAAAAATAGCTCAGCTGATTTTCTGGGAATTCTGGTGATTAAATAGGTGATCCAATTTCCAATATTCTTTTGCCTTTTAATACGATCCTTTTTGTCACCATTGTCTTTATCATCGTCATCATCATCATCATCATCGTTGTCAAAATCTAAAACATATTCAAGGCCACAAGAGCCTTTGACAACCAAATCATTTGAATAGTCAAATGGTTCACAATTAACTTTGATTTTATCAAATGAATAACCATCAGCAAGATCAGCTTCACATCGCCAATTAATATTTCGAAATGAATCACCTGAACCTTTGATTCCTTGATTGTAACATTTAACCAATTTAGGTTGATGTTTACACTTAACTGGTCCACCAAGACACTTTAATTGAGGCTCAGAGTGTCCACCCTTGCGACTAAAGGTAAACTGACCAGCCTTGAAGACCAAACTGTCAACATCTTTCAACTTGACACCAGCTGAGTAACAATCAATATAATCAACAATTCCACTGATAATAACAATGAAAACCACGTAATAAGATGTAAGTAAATTCATCATCAAGGATAAATGATCAACGTTTAGAAAGACATGAAAAACATCAACAAGACTAAAGAAAAAAATAAAAACAAAAGAAAACAAAATTAACCCTTTGATGGATTTTGATAAACAGAAAGAAACAAGAGTCCAATTGGTCAAATTGTTCGTTTACTTACCTAACAATTAGTTAATCGAGTTAATATTCAGTTGATTTCAGGGAGAAATTTAGTAAACAATCAGATGGAAACATGAAAATAATAGTTGACTGATCATCTGGCTCAGAATCTGCGCAACCCGATTAACATTTGGGAGAAAAGTAAAAGAATCGACAATTGGAACAATTAACTGAACTCAATTCAATTGAATTTAGAGATTGACTGGTGAGTGAATTGTATCATCTTTTTTTTTATTTAGAATCTTTAACTGTTGATAAATTAGAACACGTCAACTTTAAATCAATCCTTGAAGAGTTAATTGTTAACCTTGTCTACTAATTAATCCCGGAAAAATTTTGTCTTTTAATTACATTGTATTACTTTTCTATCAATATTGTTAATCAATGTTACTAATCAATGAACATTGGATTTATCTAGGAATTGATATATTTATGGATAATTAAAGGATTAGTTAATTGTTGGAATTATTGGTATTTTCTTTTCTAATTAAACTTCCTATTTAAAGTTAATTGTTTCATCGAACCAAAAACGTCAAAAATGAGTCGAAATTTTTTGTCTTCGATTGATTCTTTTGCTCCATTCAACATATTTGAACAGTTTCGCCAATTTCTTCTCGATATTTTCGTTTAATTAGGTCAATTAATTTAATCTCTTTCTAATTAATCATCAATTTTGATTATTTTCTCATTAAAAATCAACAAAAAGGTAAAAAGTTATTTCGATACATCGATCAAAGTATCGATTTTAGAATATCAGATTCTTCGGATTCGATATTGGAATCTGCCTTTCACTCTATTAGAATTGGACTCATTCCAAAGAGACTCGATCTTTTTTCTTTCTGTCAAGATTTTGAAAGTTCTCTGATTAAATTAATTGTAATTTAATTCTAATCTTTTGTTGTTTACTTTCTCTGTCTCTCTCAGTGATTAATATTCTTTCCTTTAATTATGTTTTCTCAAGAATCTTCATGTTATGCGAAATTCGATCTTGATCTTTTGCCCGTTGATTATGTTTTCGGAGAAAATGAATTGTCGTTGTTACTTCAACAAATTGCTTATTCTTTGATGGAATTGAAGCCAATTGATGCTCAATTGGAAAACTTTTACCGTCTAGAAGGAGGTGAATTCATTGCAATTGGAAATCGAGATGAGGTGAACTGTAATCTACTCAAACGGCTCAATGAAAAACGAATGGACTTCATTTGGGTAACCGCTAAATTGCCGTTGATATCCGTTGATATGATGATCTCGTTTATTCACAATATTTGTCAATCAGGAAAAAGATATGAAATCAAATGGAAACTCGATGGTTCTCCTAAAAGTTTATTCGATCCTCCAACCAATTTAAATGTCATTAATATGGATGTTGATTCATTTTCTTTGGGAAATTTGATCAGAACGAACCAGTTTGCCATTCATTTTGATTCCAATTGTTCACAACAATCTGATTCAATACAAATCAATGAAATCTCAGTGGAAATTGATAACAAAGCCAAAATTTTCCATCTCAACTTCATGATAACCAAAGGCAGGGTTGAGAAATTGTTCAAACTAAAGGTCGATGAAAATATAATTCATAAATTCTATACCTCAGTGAACGATTTGGATGGTGAATTTTACTTTAGATTAATCTGTCCACCAGAATTACTTGTAAAAGAGGGAAATGATTGGAACTCTTGGAATGACTGGAATTCTGGAATATTGTCTCGAGATCAATTTGGAAAAAGTACTGTTCTAATGTTCAAAATTCATCAACAATCAAGAGAAAATTTATCGACTCTCATCAGAGTGATTCATGCTGATTTCTTGAGTAGCTCTTGTGATGATCTTGAATTCATGGCGATTAAAAAGCTGTTCGTTAATTATGGAGAAGATTTTCTGCAGAACGATTTCCCATTCGAAGTTAAATACGCTCTTGAATGTGTCAATTCTACTTCTTATGCTTTTGCCGATGACCTTTTTATCTACAATAACAAAAATATCCTTTTCGAGAAGATCAATTCTTACATCGCCGCTGGAAAAATGGACATCATTGTCGAAGCTCTTTATGAGCTATTCAATTCCCATTTTTCTCTTGGAGCTATTGGCCAACTCGAGAAAGCTCTTGAATGTGTTGCAGATCGCGGCTCGAATCGTAAATTTGGAGATAATTTCATGAAGAATATTATATTAACTCCTTTGCAGATCATCTATCTTCCTCCTTCACCTGTCCCATCATCGATTACACTGCCTAAGAAAACCAGCCCGAAGTATATCATTGGAGTTTTTGTTCGAAGCCGAGAAGTTCTTCAATTTTTCGAATATCCCAACTATGCCGTTTATCATGATAAAACAACAATCGTCAAAAGGAACGACAACAATTCCGTCAATTTTTTCGAACAACTTTTCATGGATAAAATCTTCACCAGAACTGATTCCTTTTCACTGCAAAGTATCGAGTATTGGCAAAACCAATCGCTATCGAAACTATTTACTCAAGGAATATTACTCGAAGCAAACGAATTGGCAGCATAATCTCAACATTATCCATAATCTTGTCAAGTTGATCAAATCATTTTCGACTTTGTTTACATTTCGAATTGATCAAAAAACAAAGATTAACTTATAATTCTCTTTCACCCCAACTACATCTAACATTCATCACTAATCATCATTCGAAACTTCAACATTATTCCATGTATATCACTGATAAAAGTTCAAAAGTTCCAAATGGAAACCAAACTACCTCAAGTTGGAATCGAAAACAAAATCAATTTTTCCATTGATTTTTTCCCTTTTCTACCAACTCTATTATCCATACATAACAACAATACTAATCCTGTTTGTATGATTAGTCGAAAGACTATTCTAATTAAACAAATTTTCTATTCATCCGATTAAACACTCATCTAATTAAGATTCGATATTATCGCACATTTACAGCTGATACTATCGATTCTCTCTCTCTCATGTTTACCTTTTAAATCTTTGTTTACATTTTTTTATCTATTCTTGTGAATTCATGTTGTTTTTTTCTCATCGAATTTACTAATCATTTTTTCTCGATTAGTTAATTAATTGTTTCTTTTTTTTCTTTCGTATTTTTTTGACTGTTCATGACACTTAATTACTTTCCACTCTCTTTCATCTGGTATCACAGAGTATTTGATACTTTGGGTCAACAGAAATGTGGCCTTACATGATTCGAGTAAATCCTTTTGGATTTATAGTAGTTCTAGTCTTGTGTATTAGCATTTATCTTCTGTATTCATCATCATCAATCACTAATCATGTTCTTAATCACATTAAAGCTCGAAAACGAGAGCCAAATCTACCAACATCCCTTGGGTACGTGTACAGAATTTCAATGATTTCCATTACTAATCTTGGTTCTCATTTGTTTGTTGTTTAACTTTTCAGAGGACAATCTATTGATCTGAAGACTCTTCTGGTGACATTAATCAAAGCAGCGGAAAGAGGGGGCAAAGAAGTGGTCGGAGTGATGAAGAACCGAGAATTACATAGTCGATCTAAATCAAAGGACGAGAATGGGAAAGATGAATTATTAACCGAAGGAGATTTACGTTCCCACCAAATGATGGTTCTTCAAGTATCGGCTAAATTTCCTGGCCTACGAATCATTTCAGAAGAAAAAGATAGCCCCGAGGGCGAAGGATTTTTCTTGCCTTTCGGTGAACTTCAAGATGTACTTTATGCGGACGATGTTCACAATCTACCAAGTTCCATGGTCTCTATGGAAGATCTGGTTGTTTGGATTGATCCATTAGACGCAACCCAAGAATACTCAGAGAATCTGACCCAATATGTCACAACAATGGCCTGTGTTGCGGTGAAAGGTGTTGCCACCATAGGAATTATCCACGAACCTTTCAGCCAGGAAACTTATTGGGCTTGGAAAGACACCGGACTCTCCGAATCTATCGAAGACTTAATTTTAAATGTTCCAACTCCAATGAAGAGTGAAAGTGAATCAAAGTTACGATTCATTGTATCTCGTTCACATACTGGAGATATAAAATCAAATTTAGCCAAAATGTACAAAAACGATGATAAAAGTTACGATGTGAAAAGTGCCGGTGGTTCGGGTTACAAGACACTCCAGTTAATCAAGGGTTTCGCCGATGCTTATGTTCACAGTACATCGATCAAGAAGTGGGACATTTGCGCTCCAAATGCTTTACTCAATTCAATTCCAAATGGTATCATGACCGATCTGAAGGGAAATCCAATCGATTACAACGATACCGGTGATGTTTACAATAGAAACGGTCTTATAGCAACTCTGAAAATGAATCATGAAAAAATACTTAAACTTTTCAGCGATTTAATTTCTCATTCGAATACAAAACACAATCAAATTTAGTCAATCAGATTAATAGTACATTTACTAAATACATTAATCTAAATGTAAATTTATTATGACGATAAAATGATTGAAAGAATAGATTTTGAGTTTTGTTTCTTTCGTTCTTGAAATTGTTGAACAAAATATTCGAGCTTACAGATGAAAGTTTCATCGAACAGAAAAGATCAGAACTTCAGGTCATTTTCTAAGTTGATCGATCGCTTTCACGAATCAAGATCAATATGTAAGTACATTGTATCTTTTATCATCATCATAGCAACAAATTAAGAGCAAAATTTTGTAACAACAATTTAATCGTAAAACAATAACATGGAACAATAATAATCATTAATTTACATCGAATTGTTGTTAATTATTGTTGATTGTTATGTAAAAATATCAGAGAAATTATCATTTACCTTTGCTTTGTTTTCGTCAGATGGAAATTGATTATAAAACAATGGATTCGATTAACGATCAACTGTTAATTAGATAATATTCTTGGCAAGAATTAGTTTATTGGTGTATAAATATAAGAAGAGAAAATGTTTAATTGTATTTAGTGTTGAGTTCTCGAAAAGTTGATTCGTTAATCGTGATGAGTTTTCTAACTTTAATTAGTTTGTTTCTTGTTTTCTCCGTTTCCTTAGCAAGCGAATGTAATAAACGGACTTACACCGCCGATTCGTTTGTCTGTGTTTGTGATGCAAATTCGTGTGACACTTTGGACATTGAAAAGACCTTCGAACATGGTAAAATATTCATCTACGATTCAGATCAGAAAACCTCACGATTAGAGAAGACAATTGTTACCGTTGATCAAGCAAAGGCCAAGATTTACAATGACAATCAATTTGTGTTGAACGTTGATGTCAATGATAAAAAGCAAAACATTTTGGGTTTCGGTGGTTGTTTCACCGATGGAGCAGCAATTAACATCGATACACTTTCAGATGATTTAGTTGGACAATTTATGGCAGATTATTTTGGACCTAATGGTCTCGAATACAATATTGGACGAGTTCCAATCGGCGGATCTGATTCATCGGTTCGAGCTTATTCCTTGGACGATACCGAGTTCGATTTTGAATTGAAACATTTCGCTCTTGCCGAAGAAGACACCAAATACCGAGTGAGTATCGATGCTCTTGTTTTTCTTTCATGATTCTATTAATCGATCTTTTTTATCGAAAAATCTTATATTCAGATTCCATTACTCAAGTTGGCTAAGGAATTGAATCCTCAGTTCCGAGCCTTTGGTTCAGCTTGGTCATCCCCTGCGTGGATGAAAGTTAATCATCAACTGAATGGTGCCGGAGGCTTAATTTGGGGACCCGGTGATGTTTATTACAAACTCTGGGCTAAATATTATGTCAAGTAAGTGATTAAAATCAACTATCGATTTACTTGAATGTTAACATTATTTTATCTTATTGATTTTAGATATTTGAATGCTTACTTGGAACAAGGAATCAAATTCTGGGGATTGACCACTGAAAATGAACCCGCTGAAGGATTCAGGTCAGGTTATGCTTGGAATGCTTTGGGTATGAAACCTGAAGAGATTCGAGACTTTGTTAAACTCGACTTGGGTCCAGCTCTTAAAGCCGCTGGTTGGGGAAAGGAAAATTTAACCCTCATGATTAACGATGATAATACTAACGATATCGAAAGTTATTCATCCGTCTTATTGGACGATGCTGAGGCCGCTTCTTACGTCACCGGTATCGCTTATCATTGGTATTCTCGAAATTATCCATCTTCGTATCAAATTTTATCCAAAGTCCATGATAAATATCCGAATTACTTTTTATTCTCAAGTGAAGCGGGTAATTTCGGAATTGGTAAGTTGATTATCTTAAATTGTATTTCTAGAATAACGGAACAATTTGATTCTCATCTCTTTTCAATTGATTCTCTTTTAGCTTCTCAATTCCTTGGTGCTTGGGATCGAGCTGAATCTTATGCTATCGATATTCTGGAAGGTCTTCAACATTGGTCAACAGGGTGGACCGACTGGGCTTTAGCTGTAAACACCGATGGTGGACCTAATTGGGCAAAGAATTGGGTCGATGCTACAATCGTTATCAACGCAACTTCCCAAGAGTATTACAAGAATCCAATGTACTATGCATTAGCCCATTTCACGAAATTTTTACCCATCGGATCAACTCGAGTTGGTAATAGTGTTCTCAACGCTCCGGCCAATGTTCACACTACCTCATTCATCACTCCGAACAACAATTTAGTTTTAATTCTGTTAAATACCAACAATGATCATGTAGATATGACAATCAATGGTTTCGCTAGCAAATCGATAACAACAACACTCAAACCAAGATCAATTCGTAACATGGTGATTGCTTTATAATCAAATTTTGATTGTTTTAAATATCAATTACAACCAATCAATGATTTTACATCAAAAGATAATTAAAAATGTTCAAGACAAAAACACATATGATGTTTTTTTCTCATGTCATCATTTGAAACAATTAAATCGCTGATCAGATTTTTGTAAATAATTTCATTGATTATCGTCAAATTGATTAGATTGTTTCTTCGTCAAAAAATAATTTATGATTTTTGTAAGTTGATTGTGAGAACTGAGTCACTCGAGTGATATGATATTTCCGTTGGAATGATCTGATCGATGGTTTCCCGTTTCATCTGAGTTCCTTTTTCCTTCGATCTCTGGTGATTGTTTTCGCTGGAAGTGAAAATTTAGAAGTGAATATGTTGGTGAAAAAATGGAGAGCCCGTTGGAAAAATGATTGATTTCTCTGGGAATTATTTCGAGGACATGGTTCAAATTGATTGATGGAACCACGAAGAGCTTTCCAAACCCGCTGATTCTTCATGCAAACCAGGCCACCGCCTCGTTTAGCCTGTGAGGCCATACGGTTGATGTCACCGATGCAAATGTATGGATTAGTTGATTGTCCACTAATCGCCCATTTTGAATGGTCCTCCATGTAAGACCAAACCGCTGATTTGTCTGAATAGTTGATTGTGATTTCGTCGATATTAACAACCTGATAAGTTAATTGGCATTCAGAGGGTAAAGGTCCACCAGCTCCTCTCCTCCAGGTTTCGGCTAACAGGTCAGTCTTCAATGATTGAGCCGCTAATTGTGAATAAATGTCAATATGAGCATCGGGACTTTTTCCAAAGCTGATCAGTGATTGTCCACCAATAGTTTTCAGAGTTAATTGATTGTGAGGCTGTTTGATCCACTTTTTGCCAATTAGTGAACTTAATTGGGGAAATTGTTGGAAAGCTGATTGACTCAATGAATTACTGAATACATGAGGTTGAATGTAAAGCAATTGTTCAATTATATCCGATAGCATGTCGTGAGTGTTAAAAGAAAGACATAGAAATATTTGTCCGTTGATTGTTCCGGTGGCAGGATAATCATAACGAGATGAAGTCGCTGGATCGGGTGGGAATGAGGGAACCGAATGGATTAACCAGTAGCCCGATGTTGAGTCAAAAACTATGACCCCTTTGGAATGACCTCCAGCCCCCAGAGTATCTCCTTTATGAGGTTGATCAGAATAAAGAATATAATTTAAAGATGAATCTCCACCAGAGGAATACAATGGTGACAATGTTAATCCGATCAAATTTTTCTCATCATTCATTAGGTATTTTGATAGTTTCCATGAACTTTCACCTTTGTCCGATAAATAAACAGCTTCAAGTCCATTGGATTGATAATTTTTTGCTTCCTTTGGTATTTTGTAAACAACTGACCAGTCGACAGAATCTCCTTGGTCATTTCTGCATCTTATCGGGTCACCATGAGACAAACTGAACATACAAAAAACCAGTAAAAAGTTCACCAATGCATCACCAAGATCAGAATTCATTGTAATCAGTTGAAAATGAAAAAGAATTGAAATTGTATCAGGAAAATAGAAAAAGTTGAATAAGTTTGATGAGAAAATGAAGAAACAAAATTGAAAAAACGCCTTGGAACTTGCGGATTTCCGTAGAGTTTGAGGTCACTTAATGGAAATTAGATCATCTTGGTGATGGTAAATGTTTTAAATCGATTAAATAAAAGTAATTAACATGAAAAAAGAAACAAAAATGAGGAAAAATCACCGGAGACAAAACAAAAACATCACAACTTTCAAAAGGAAATGTTTGTAAACAGAAATGGCGCTGATGAGTCAACATCCTTTTCCCATTCAACTGAAAGATCATTGAAATTTGAATCATCATTTCATGGTAATGAATTTACCACATGCAATTGGTGTTATTTTTTGCCTTCTCAGAAAATACGAATATAAATTACATGGTAATTGGCACAATCAATTTTCTTTCAACAAGTTGGTTGACAGAAACGCGTCAATTGATTCTCAATTAGTGCGTTGTTGGTGTTTAAAAAGAGCGTCTAAATATATGATAAGTTTTCTCGTAAAATGAAGTGACAATTATCTGATTACAATTAACTGTTCCAGCGACACCATAAATCAAATGATCACTTGAAGATTTATCATCTAATTGGTTGGGAATTGTGATCGATGTTACAATTGATTTCTCTTGGACAATGTGAGCCCCAGCGTACATGGAAGCGGTCAAAATGTAAGGCCAATTCTGTTGCGATTTGATTGGAATCAATTTCCAAATTCCCGAATTATTTATACCAATTGATTGTAAACAAATCAAACTAATTGATTGTTGGTCCATTAAATTGTCTCCTTTTCCATCCATGGAAATGATTAGCCGATAAACTCTTATGGTCTCATCATAAGAACCAATGTAAACAATATAATCGTAATTGTGATTTTCGCCATCATCATGTTCACTATTTGGATTGTTAATTATCGCAATTGAAGTCACACCAGCGGTAAAATCTTTAATTGTCTTCAAGATTGGCGAGAATGAGCCAGATTGAAGTAAACTAATTCTCAATTGTGAATCTTCAGAACCCGAGAAAATAACAAATGAATTGGAATCACATTGGATACAATTAAGACACCAAACCGGATCACCCGATGAACTGGTAACCTTACAATCAGCAATTATCTTATCCTTTTGGACAGCGATCACTTTTGAATCAGAATCACCGACAATCACCAAACCAGAATTGGATCACAAACAATCAATGAACACAACATTAAACTACCAGTAATTATCCTTTGATTTAAAACAATCGTCTCATTGATTAAACCATAACAAGCGACTGTACCATTTGAATGGGCAGTCCAACATTGACCACAACCCGATCCAGTAGAGTCTTTAATCACCTTTAAATCAAACACACCACCATCAGGACAATCAAAATTAAACTTAATCACCGACGAATCAATGTAAACAAGACAACCCAATCGTTGATTAATGTTGGCTAATTGATCATCCGACAAACCAGAATCTTCACCTTCACCAATTAACTGATAACAACCAACAATATAACAATCAAGAGATTGATCAATAACATCAACCACTGATGGACAATATTTTAATTGTCCACTACAAACTAACTCAAAATTCATTGATTAAATTGTGTAATTAGAAAACAATTAATCACTTGAAAACATCAACTCGATTCACTTTTTTTCTTGGTAAACAGCTGATCCAATATCTAAACAATAACAACAACAAGTTGATTGAAATTCAATATTTTCAAAGGTTTTAGATTAATTTAAATTTATAATTAGTTTTTTGATCAGTTTAACAAATTTAATCTTGACACAATTAACATCTAATTGTTAATCATTAATCTATCAGAATCTTGTAAACTTGTCAAAGTTTTACCTTCACACTTAAATTTTCAGGCCTTTCAATTTAAATTTAGATTCAACAATTGAAATAATTAATCAAATTGTGAATTTAATTAACTTAATTTTTGGTTTTTAATTTTTTTTTGGCTTTAAACATAAACTTGGCAATTAACTTATGAATTTAGTAAATTAATTAGTGACAGGGAAATATATTCAACGGAAGCTACAATTAAACAGAAGTTGAGATCTTAATTGTCAATTATTCATTCCTCTTGAAAGTTAATTGTAACTTGAATAGTTTGATTAATGATTGTTGCCAATTTATTATCACAATTAAAAATCAAACCTAAATGAATATTAAATTGTCCACAATTAACCAAAGTTTAAATGGTGAAGACAAAAAAAATGATCTCGAAAACTTTTCAAGTTAATTTAATTTCCAACAATCAATTGGATTTAACATATTCGATTACCATGTTAATCAGTTGATTATCTGTTTCCATTTCAATGAATATCATGAATTTCATTTGCTTCCCCATGAAAATAATACTCAAAGTGTCTTGGGAAATATTTGATTCTGTATTTTAATCCTAATCCTAATCCACTGGATTTGGCATGAAATTTAATTTCTTAAGCCAAATTGTTGTTATAACAAAATCCATAGTTAACTAACTCGGTGTAAAAAAGTTCAGTTGATCAACTGAACTGAATCAAATCATGGATTCACAATTTATATTTAACAATGTTAACTGTTTCCTCTCAAAGTTTGTTTATTGTTAACAATCAACAAATCGTCAAGTAAATACAATTGAGATTAACTCACAATTAATATTACCAAATAAGTAGCTTGGGATAAAAGCCAATCATCTGATTACAATTAAGAACCACAATTAACTAAATTGATTGTTAATGTATTTATTTTGTGTCCATTTACATTTGACAAATTAACTAATCTAATAATTGAAATAATTTTATATATGTAATAGTAATTAAAGAGTAACAATCAATTGATTGGAAGAGATCAACAAAGAAAAGCAATTAAAGGAAATAAAGTAATTTATTGTTGTTGATTGAGACAATTTAACAATTGAATTTAAATTAATTTCATTGATTTGATTAATTACTTTCGTTTTCCTTTGGAAATAGTTAATTGTGTAGCAGAAGCGATTTTACTTTTAAATTGTCGTAACAATTTAGTAACCAGTTAATTCAGCAAAAGTTTGATCCATTTCATCAGTAAGAGATTTTGATTTCTCCTTCTCGTGAGACAATTCATCTGATAATAATTAAAATAGAACAATTAGTTAATTCCAACAATCAGTTAATTGTAGAAAGAAAAAAAAACTTTACCTTCTAATCTGTCAACCTCCTTGAGCAGTTTTTGAACTGTTCTTTCAGCGAACTCAGCTCGAGCTTCAGCCTTAAATTATAATCGAAAACATGATTGAACAATTAACAAATTTCCATTCAAATTGTTGACAATTAAGCGATTTAATTGTGAACAGCAAGAAGAAAAACTTACCTCTTGTAGTCGAGTTGTTAGAACACGAATACTTGATTCGTATTCATCTTGTTTGGCAAGAGACTTAATTGTGATGATTAAAGAAGAGAGAGAAAAAAAGAAGAAATTAAAAATGATTAACTGATTAACAGTGAGAACAATTAGATTAATTGTTGTTAGATTGTGAGAGATAAAAAATCAACTTTTAATTCCTTCAACGCCTTTAATTGTAATTCTAATTTCCCATTGAATCAAAGTCTTTGTCACAATTGACAATAAATCAACAAACAACAACAAATCCCAGTTAATTGTCAATCAAACAATCAAATCAAACAATCAAAAAGTTGACAAAACAAGGAAAACCAACTCATTTCCCAATCTAATCTAACATTACACCCACGATTAAATTAGTTAATTGCTTAAAATAGTTTCTAATTAAAGGGCTCAATCTAATTTCATGTTATCATTTTACTTGAATAAAAATATACATTAAATTAGAGGGGAAAAAGTTGTTGAAACAAAGCAAAAATGATCAACATGATCAAATTTGTTCATGAACATGATACATGAAGATAATCCTGAAGATTATCCTGAAAGTTGTCATGATGATATTGTCACTTTCCGATTAGTTGATTATCCGTTCATGATAAAGGTTTACCCTGTAATCTGGGTAGATAATATTCTGGCATCTAATTTGGTTCCTCTCGCCAAAAATGAGTAAATGTCTTAGGTACGAATCTAAATTCTGAAAATTCTGTTGTTCTGTTGATTCGTTGGAGTGAGAAAGTGTGATTATCAACTCAACCAAATCAAGAGAGAACGAGAGAGAAAGTAAAAAGTTCCTAACGGTTGTTTTTTCTCCTTCTAAGTTAATCAACATTTAGATCATCATGTTAACTTTGTTTATATTTAAATCGAGAGCAAGTCTCATGAAAATCTTACAATACAAATTTAGGAACAATTGTTTTCTCAACAATTTACGAAATAGAGACAAGATGAAGATGATCAACAGTGAAATTTGTTTGGTTAGCATTTTAATTCTTGGGCATTAAGCCAGTCGATTATCTAGATTATCCCAATTTAAACCATTTATTAAGAATCTGTTGTTATTTCATTTATCTTTCTAATCATCTATTGGTAATCCTCTTCATCATAATCTTAATCCACATCTAAATCTAAATGTTAATCTATTTGATATTATCTGATATCAGTTACTTTAAGGAAACTTAATCAACTTTAGCTTAGCTGATATTGGGAGTGATTATTATTAGTGAAATTGATTGGAAATTGGGTTAATTGTTGGCAATTTATTTCATTGGGTTGTAACAATTTACCTTTTCTTCAGCGACTTCCAATGACTTCACATTGTTACCAACAACTTTTAACTCTTCCTCTAACTCCAAGATTTTACTGTAATAAATTAAGTTAATTTAGTCTAATTGTTGTAAATTCTTATGATTTGATTAATCATTAATTATAATCAATTGTTTAGTTTTAAATACTTACACTTCACCAGTTTGAACTCGCTCTTCAGCTCGTTCTAGATCATCTTCAACCTCGGCGACTTTTTTGGCGAGCTAGGAAATAGAAATTAATTTTAAACGGAACAATTAACAATCGAATTTGATTTATTTTCTTTTTAATTGTGTTAATTAATTTATATACCTCATCGCACTTCTTATCAGCCTCTTCAACGGTGTTTCGAGCTTCTTTCAGTTGAGATTCCAATACTTTAAGTCTCTCCTCGTCGACGGTACAACGATGTTCAAACATTTTTCGTAATCTAAATTAAGGTCAATTGATTAGTTAATTGTTATTCGAAATTGGATCAATATTACCTTTCACTTTCTTCACCGGCCTGAGAAACTTGTTCGAATTTAACTTGAGCAGTTCGAGTTCTCTCTTCGGTGTTTTCCAAAGTTTCCTCGAGTTGTTGAACTTTTCGAGACAACGAAGCCAATTCATTCTCAGCCTATGATTTCAACGAAACAATTAATTAATTGATAACCTTAATTTCTAACGATTAAATTAACTCACGGAGTGTAAGGTCTTCTCTTTACTTTCAAGATCTTCATTGGCTTTAGCGAGATCGGCAGTGGCCTTTGCGAGCTCCTCCTGAATCTGATTTAATCGCTTCTCAAGCCCTTGGATTTCCTCTTCAGCCTAAACAATAAGAAAACAATTAACCAACAATCCAAGGAACACAATTAACTCTAATTACTTTTCCAACTCTGGTCTGAGCATCTTTCAATTGATTCTCAGCGGTATCAGCTCTGTCCATAGCATTGTCCTTGTCAATTTTAATTGACGCCATCTTTTTCTTGATTGCTTCCATTTTGAGATTGATTAGTTGTAGTTAATCACTTGATAAACAATTAACGATAAACAATTAGATAAGTTGAACTGTAACAAGAAAGAAAAAAAATTTTTACAATGAAACCAAATTCACTGGGAAATTAAAGTTTACTTGATTCTTATTACAAGAACAATTTACTTGCCTCTCCTTAAGATTATAATTAAGAAGATGATGATGATGAGATGAGGATGATGAACAGAGCACAAGTGATGAAATTATCTGTTGTTCAGCTGAAAATAAGGATGAAACTTTCACCATGTAAATTTACACGCAACTTTTTTGTTCATCCTCATCCTTGTCTTCATCTTCATCTTCATCTTCATCTTCATCACCTAGTGAGTTTTATATCATGTAATCAACATGGTGAATGTTTAGATGAATTCATTTCAAATCATATTTACTGATTTACTGATTGACTGATTGTTGAATTAAGCCAAGAATAATTGTTTATCTAACAATCAATCATTCGAGTAGCTAAACTTTGATCATCACTCGAATCACCAACAACATCATTTCAACACCGATCTCAATGTAATCATTAATCAATTTCAAATAATTGGAATCAATTACATTCCCTCTCAATAGCCAATCAAATGATTCAATTACAATTAAGAATTTTGTTTTGCTAATTGTTTGTCTTGATTTGCATTATTATTTTTACCGCCAATCCTTTTGAACTAACCTAAAATTTTGTGTTACTAAGCAATTAACCAGATTGTTGTTTACAATTAAACGTCAATATCAAAGGCCCGAGAATAATGTTTCTTGTTTACTTAATTTAATTGTCTCAATGTTTCATTCCTTTAATTGTTCATCTGATACTATTGATAAATATCACTAAACTGATCAATCTGATTAACTTGAATTCTGTTTCATTTTGTCTGGTAAGTTAATTAAATGTCAACTAATTTCATGGTAACCAAAATGTTCTTGGACCAAATCTGTTGATTGTTTTGATTGTTTCTATCTTTCAGTTGATTTCTATATTGTTGTCATTAATTATTGTTGTTTATTCTTGATTTTATTGATTCGATTTCAGGTTAATTGTTGATTATCGCTCATTCGGTTCTCTGGATATTTGGATTGTCAAAGATTTTTGTTTACTTTTTGTGAATTTGTTTTGGTTTTGGTTTTCGGTTTCTCATCTTGAGCAATTGGATTAACTCAAAATGGTTCCTCCAATTTCACCAAATTTTACCAAATTAAAGACTAATCTTAGATTATCAATCCAAAGATTAAGGTTACTTGGTAAAAAGAAAACCTCATTAACTGAAAAATCTCGCAATGAAATCGGTCAATACATTTTCACTGGTAAAATTGATCGAGCTCGGATTCGAGTTGAACATATCATAAGAGAGGATTATCTGGTTGAAGCATTTGAAATGCTCGAAATGTATTGTGATCTATTGATTACCCGATTTGGAATGATTGAACAAATGAGAACCGTTGATGAAGGTTTGGTTGAGGCCATTTCGTCAATCATCTGGGCAGCACCAAGAGTCGAGGGATGTCAAGAACTGAAAGTTGTCGCCGATCTTTTGTCCAAGAAATATGGGAAACAATTCGCAATCGCCGCTCGAGAAAACTCACTTGGAAGAGTCAACAAGAAATTAGCTCATCGATTGGGTGTTGAGGTTCCTCCCAAAGTATTGGTGGAAAAATATTTAGTCGGTAAGATGATTTAAATCAGATAAATTGTGATCATTCTAATTGTTGATCTCATTTTCTTCACAGAGATTGCAAAAAGCTTGGATTTAGCTTATGAACCCGATCCGAATATTCTGAATGAGAAAAACCTCAACATGGTGGACCGATTCCTGTTAGACCTCGAATCGGATGACCCAAGTCCCGCTCTGGTTCCATCGCCTTCCCATGGAGATTCCAATGGGTCAACATCAACCATTCAATCCGAAGACGATGTTAACAACACGAGCGACAATTTAGATGATATTGAAAATGTTTTACCACAAGTTCCAACCTCAATTCCTCAACTATCTCAACAAAAAGATCACAATAAACCGGAAGCAATTCAGATGAAAGCGGATGCAGAATTTGAAGAATTGACAAAAAGATTTGAAGCTCTGAAAAGATCAAAATGAATCGATTCAAATTAATATAATCACTTGTTACCTTTTTATCAATTATCTTGTTATCTGTTGATAGTTAATTACGATTCTTAGTTACACCAAACAAATTTGATTCATTTAATTATCTCCCAATGGTTTACTTTTCATATAATCATAATACTTTATTACCAAAATTGTCACATAAATCAAGTCAACAATAAATTGTACAAACCTGAACAATGGACAATTAAACACAATCTCACAACAATTAATAATCGGATAACAATTGAAACTCAGTTTTCGTTTAATTAATTGTTCAAGGGAAAATTAAAAATCTACAATTTGGAAAGTCAGTTGTTCCTTACAATAAGAACCCTAACCTTTTGTTACAAACGTAATTGTTTTGTTGATTGTGATCAATTTGAAACAATCGACAACCTTTGCCTCTTCTTATTGGCCAAGCAATTAAGTTAATTGTGTCAATCATCTCTAATTGTTTCTGAAATGTCATCTCCTTGTTTCACTCTATCTGATGGTCGGAATATCCCAGCTCTCGGTTTGGGTACATACAAATTGACCATTGAAGAAGCGGATGATTTAATCAAATTTGCTCTATTAGAAGCCGGTTATCGGCACATCGACGGTGCTTGGATCTATGGTAATGAACGTCCAATCGGCCAGGCTGTTCGATCAGTGATCGATTCTGGTAAATTGAAAAGAGATGACATTTGGATAACATCAAAATGCTGGAATGATAAACATAGACAATCCCAAGTGATGGATAGTTGTAAGGAGAGTTTAGCTAATTTCGGATTAGATTATCTTGATTTGTTTCTAATCCATTGGCCAATGGGCTACGATAATGATCCTGAATCAGGAATCAATAAAATCTCTGATGTTGATTACTTGGAAACCTGGAAGGGTATGGAAGATGTTTACAAAGCAGGATTGGCTAAATCAATTGGAGTTTCTAATTTTACTGTATCACAATTGGAAAGGTTACTCGCTAATTGTTCAATCAAACCGACAGTCAATCAAATTGAAGTTAATCCTTACTTTTCCAATGATGATTTAGTTGATTACTGTAAATCTCAAGGAATCCTGGTTACTTGTTACTCTCCACTTGCTAATGTAAGTAGAGTTGAAATTGTCGCTAATCATCACGATCTATCAAAAGACGCTCATCTAATCAAAATTGGTGCTAAATACAACAAATCATGGGCTCAGGTCGCTCTGCGATACAATTACCAAAGAGGCCTTTCAATTATCCCGAAAACTAAAAGTAAACAGCGATTGATTGAAAATATTTCAATATTCGATTTCCAATTAACTCAACAAGATATGGAAACAATTAAATCGATCAACAAAAATGTACGAACTATCACATTCGATGCCACCAAAGATCATCCTCTTTACCCGTTCGAACGGTGAATTTAATTAGCCTCGAATCGAAAGGAAAGATTTACATTCAAATATCATAATCAAGGAGAAGAAAATTTTGTTTTTAATGATAATTAATTAATATTGAAAGAATTGATTGTTGATCATGTTAATCCTTTGTATCTTTCGTACGAGTATCTAAACTGGCTGTCTCAGTATCGTCATTAAATTGTTTGGGTTGAAATTTAGATTTTCCCATTTGCTTAATTATCTCAGGTAGATAAGCACAACAGCACCAATTTGGTTGATTGTCCGATTGATCAGTCGTTTGTTGATCGTCAGTCGGTTGATTGGTTGTCTGAAATGATCAAAAATCGTTGAAATATTGATCAATTTTTGCGTTATTTTCGAATCGAGGTTGAACTTACTGTATGTACCTTCGATGAATCAGTTGATTTCGCCGAACGAACCAAAGAGGTAAGACAAGGGAGTATTCCCAATGATATTAGCAAAAGAATCAGGTCAAATGCTAATGCCTTTCTTGGAGCGTTTTTGGTGTAAATTATTGTAAACAAATGAAATTGCATCATGACAATCGTCGAGAAAAACATAACGGTAATCCGACGATAAGTTTTACATGAAACGGAACTTGGATAACATGAATGATAGAGACTATGACGATCGACATAATATTTGATCACCATGAAAATTAAGCCTGAAGAATATTTTAAACATCATTAATGAATTAGAATTTTTTTTCTAGACTGTCAACTTACCGACGATCGTTATAAGTGGACAAGATACACTGTACAATAGAATCATAGTTACCATGAAAAGAATTCGAGAATATTTCAATCCAAGATTAAATTCAAGATCAATTTGATTGATTTCATGATCGAATTCAGCTTCACTTGATGTTTGGAATATCTTGACAAAAAAGTAGGAAATTATTCGAGAAGATCTCAATAGTTCTAAACCATTACCGATGAACGCCGATTGAACGACGTATATGATGAAGAATGAATATTCATATGAATGGAATAAGCAGTACCATTGGAACGTTTGTTTACTTACGATACTACGAACAACTTCGTGGAAACTGTTAGTTGGTGAAAAGAAGAAGAAAAAAACGAAACTTTGAATAGTTTTCGAAGCAAAAAGAGAAAACGAATCAATCGATTTTTACCTCGACTGTCCAAGTGAAGGAATTATGATAATCATTAGAATCATAAAACAATAGGTTCTCCACATGACAGCGTGAGTTTGTTCCGATTTCAATGGAGCAGGGACAAGAGAGGAAAAGTAGAAGACGACATTGGGCAGGACGGAGGCGATCGAAAGTAGAGCCAAAGGTTTACTGTATTGGGCCAGAAACGAGAGCGGTTCTAGTCCGTAGACGTTGTTTGCCTGTTGCCAGGCGGTGAACGACTCGAAAGTTGACCAGTTGGACATGAAAGGTAAGACGAAAGATGGGGTGGTACAGAAGAAAAAGATCGCAAAAAGGGTCATGTTGACCCAACACGATCGAACCCACATGTTCCTCTTCTTAACTACCAATGCGTCCCAATTAATGTCCATCGGGTCGGGGGCGAATGATGCTTTCCACGATTCCGTCTCGTGAGGTGTAGATAAAGGGGATAAATTGCGACAACACGCTGAACAGAAACACGAACAATTGATCTGATTGTACACATTTCGAGTCATTTCTTCAGTTTTAAATGTTATGAAAAAGGCTTCTGAATGAGGGGAACAATTTAAACGATTAGAAAGTGATTAATTTCGAGTGGCAATCGATAGTGATTCTGAAAAATCAACAACCTTGAGCACGGGAAATCACTCTGGAGTAGTCACGGATTAAGTTTCGAATGGCCTCCCATTTCTTTCGTCGATAGTGGGTCAGTGCATATGTTTTCGGGAAAAAACATCCTAATCCTAAAAGTCCTAACCATTGGCCGCAAGAATAAGGCCGCAGTTCAAATGATTCGTCGTAATTGTTAAGATAATTGAGACAAAATTTTTCTGCGCTGAAATTGCAAATGAAATCATCTTTGTGTCGTCTCATGTTTCGAACATCGTAAACGAATTGAATTCCCTCGATGACCAATTCGTTGGTGGTAATTTCTTGAACTAAAGAAACAATATCTTCTCGTGCGAGCTTTGGTTTTTTACTTGTTTTCTTGCGAATGAACAAAGTTCGAGAGGCAAACCTTTCATGTTGCAGCACTGAAGCTGTATAATTGTGAAGTAAGATCGCAATTCCAATCGGTAGAAATGAATTGGCCACCAAAATGTGAGCCCAAAAGAATTGCGATCCCGGGGGAACATTTTCGATGGTCAAATGAATAAAATATCCTTGACCTTTGGTGTCTTTGCCCATCAGATTAATCGGTAAAATGATGAACGTACAAAGAAATGCGACACATCCAAGAAAATAGATCAAATGTCGGAGAAATAGAAGATAATTAAGAGCATCGATTCCTCTTCGTTTACGAATCGCTTCATCTGTTATATAGAAAATTCCGTCAGGGTCAGAATCCTTTTTCTCCATCTCAGAATCTAATTCACCCTGAACAAGACAAAATTCGCGATTTTTATCATTGACCATCAGATCATCTTCTAAATTACTAACATGTAAACAATCAACGATTTCGACCTCATTGAAGACCGTTGTTGATTTCGATCGATCCGCAGATTGTAATTCATTAGCCACCGAAATCTCAGTGCTCTGGATTGATGCCTCGGGCGTTTCTCGCATACCAAATGAATAATGAGGCGAAAATGTTGACATGGGATGCGAATGATGACCAATCGACATCGGAACAATATTATGCTGGATAATTTGTGGTCTTTCACAAAATACAAATGTTAACCAACTTGAGAAAATTAATCAGAATCAATCAGAATTTACTTTAATCACAACAATCAACTTTACCTTTCATTTCGTTTGGTTCCTTTTTTGCATTTTTTCATCGCTTTGGAAATGAGAAATTTAGTAGCAACAACCATAAGCTGATGGGCGAAAATCCGAATTACAAATACAATCAGTTAATTGTGTTCATTTATACTCACTGAAAACGCAAGGATATTCGCAATTGATGTGACCATGATCGCGAAAGTGTCATTACCATCTTGAATGGCCACCAAACTGCACGCGAACCCAGAGCTTGAAGTGTTCGTAACCACTGGATTGTCAGTCATTTCTGAATTATTACAATTACAATCAAATTAACCTAATCATAGGCAACAATGGTCTTAATTGTGATGGATTATAAATCGTAAAGATTATTTGATTTGATTATTTTCCCGGGAAAATCAATTCAGTTTTGGATAAATTAATTTACAGTTTCATATGAGTAATAATTGGAAATCAATTGATTTGGTTTTAGCGTAAATATATTTGGTGTATATAATAATCATGACAATAATATTAATTAATAGTCTGTGGTTTTTATAAGGATAAATACCATTTTAAGAATAGATAAAGAGCAAAGAGCGACAAGTGATTGTGGTGTTTTTCATGTAAGTTGTGGCGGTGGTAGAGATTATAATATATAATTGATTGATTGATTTTTTTATGAGAAAAAGAGAGAGCGTGTTTCATGAAATTGCGAAGGAAAAAAAACTTAGCAGGAAACTAATTCTGGAATAAAGTTTGTGTAAAATCAACGTAGTCATAGGCATTGGTTATTTCTCGTCCTGATTTGGGGTCAACATAACGTTTCATACGACGTAAACAATAATCTGCCATGTCTTTGGTGAGATTCTGAGAGAGAGAAAAGTTCATTAGAATGAGATGAAATCAGTCAATTCATTGGAGAGGAAAAGTTTTACTTACAGAATATAATTCCTCGGAGGTAACATAAGGCTTCTCCTCGGCGATGGCCCGGACGGCATTTTCAAAGTCTTCACGATTAGAAACATTTTCAGTTTCCCGACCAATCATAAAAGCCATGTACTCTTGTAGAGTTACAAAACCATCACGATTGGGGTCAACTTGGTCCAATAAACCCTCGAATTCAGGATTGAACTCCCCTTCCTCGACCATTTTAAGATCATAACCCAAGGCTCGTAAGCAGTTTTTGAAATCTTGGTGATTAAGTTTTCCACCCTTCTCCTTGTCAAAGTGTTTAAACATCATACTGAACTCACGAAGCGATTCTTCAGAGACACCAGATTGATTTCGGGCTTGAATTTGTTGCTCAAGATTGTGCTGCATTCTCATGCATAGTTGATCCAATTGATCCCATTGTTGGGCAAGTCCAACAGTAGAGTGTTCGGTGTATCTATTGTCAAGAATAAGATGTTCCTCCAGAGTAGCACCCAACCTTTCAATCTGCCTCAGGTCATCTCTCTTCAGTTTAATCTCGGTCGCTTTACTTCGAGTTGCCTCGAGTTGAGCTTCCAAAGAGCCTGTTCCCTCTCTCATCGCTGAGCCATCAAGTAGCCACATTCTAAACAGAGATAAGGTTAATTTGATTAGAAATTAATCAATTAAGTGAGAGAATAATTTACTTACCTTGTATCTGCGAGCCATTGATGGAAACTGTTGGCTTGTTTAGCGAACTCTTTTCGTAGTCGATCATTTTCCTCTTGACGAAGTGATTCCTTGTGAAGTTCAGCATCACGATCGTGAATAATTTTCTCCAAATTTCTCCAGGTATCTTCAAGAGCTTCCATGGTGAACCAGGTATACGGATTAGAACCAACGTTGAAAGATTTAATTTGACTATCAAGTTCAGCCAATTGTTGGAAATCAGTCTGAGCTGAGGTTAGAGAAGCTTGGAATTGTTGATGAGCCTCTCTTAAAGCTCGTATCTCTTCAATAGAATTACACCTAACAGGATCAGTTAAATCTTCTTCAGCATTCTCAAACCAAGAATTAAATGCAGAAGCTTTTTTAGCAAAGGTAAGGAATGAATCTTCAATCATCTTAAACTGCTCCTGCATGTGAAGAAGTTTCTGTTTTCTTGCTTGTGAAGCAGCCAAAAGTTCATTCCAACGGTTCATTACATCACCATGACGCTTCATAATAGCCTCATTTTGAATGTGATTATTGGCAATCAATTGGTCTTTCAATTGTGTAATTGAAAGGATACCTTCTTGCTCAAATGCAACCAATCCAGTATCAAATGCTTCTTGTTTTGTCAATAAAGTTTGAACGGATGAAAGATCCCGACCATAGTCTTTGCTGCTCACTTGAACCTCTTTATCTGCAATCCAATTTTCAACAACATCAGCTTTCCACATGAATTCAAGGTAAGCTGCATTGTCATTCAATTTACCGGCTCTCTTACGAGCACTTTCTTGTAAATAATCAAGCCGAGCGTGAAGAGCATTCAAACGTTGATCAATGGTATCTTTGTGATGATTACCTTCAACAATCAATTGTTGACCAGCGGAAATTATGTCAGCACATCTTTCCCGATGAACAGTGAAATCAGCTTCAAATGCATCATGTTTTTTGATTAAACCTTGAACAGCGGCCATTGTATCACCATAATCCTCAACGGCGATCAGTTTTTGCTTCTCTGAGATCCAAGCTTCTTCTTCTTCTACTTTGGCTAAAAATTGTTGGAACACAAGACTTTCTTCAAGCTTATTTCCTCTAACACCCGACAATGACTTCAAATCTTGCCAGTTATTTTCTAATGCTTGAAGTCTCGATTCAATCTCTTGAATTCCCAGATTAGATTGATCCATGAGTTTTTGACCGGCATTTTGGACGGCTTGTATGGAAGGTTCGTGAGTCGCAAGCTCAGCTTCAAAACGTTTATGTTTCTTGCGAAGATTAAGAACACCGGTTAAATCACGGCCGAAATCACCCGAGCTAATTAGTAACTTTTTATCCTTAATCCATGATTCCTCATCGGCGATATCTCGGAAAAAGTGTTGTAAAGTATTGGCTTCATTCAGTCGTTGTCGACGATTATCGGTTAAAGTTTTAATTCTTTCATAACGTTCCTTGATCGATGAACGTTTCTCTTGGATAACAGAAGGATCGAATTGTCCAGATTCTATTAAACTATCAGCTAAATGGTCAAGATCTTTGATTCGATCATCTCGAGCAGAAATATCAACCTCAAGTAGATCATGTTTCTTGATGAGATTTTCAACTGATGTTAAATCTTTACCAGAATCTTCAGTTTTCAATAAACCTTCAATCTCATCCAACCAAAAGTCTAAATCCTTGACGGCAGCATTAAAGGTTCGCTGTTTATTGGCATCTTTTAATTTCAATGATTTTTCAGTTGTCTTTGTTGATAAATGTTGCCACTGCTCCCTGATTGAGGTTAAACGATTTTGAACAGCATCTTCTGAGCCAGCACATTGATGCTGATCAATCAGTTTCTCACCCATACCAATGATGGAAGTGATTCTGTCTTTGTTAGCATTAAGTTCAGCTTCAAATGCTTGATGTTTTTGATGTTTTGATTGTATGTTTGCAGGATCTTTGTAACTTTGATCTTGTGCCATTTGAAGTTTTTCCGAAATCCAATTTTCAACCTCATCAGCATCTCGTGAAAATTGTTGTAAAGTCTGCGATTCACCAAGCTTAGAACGCTTCTCAATCAGAGCTTCTTTAAGATTCTGCCATCTATCCAAAACTTGATCTTTCTTGTCCTTGATTGGTTGCGATGCATAATGATCATGACCAATCAATTGGTCAGCAAGTGAAGTTAATTGTGCAATCTTTTCTTCTTGTGCACTTATCGCTTTATCAAAGTCTTCATGTTTTTTAATTAATACTTCAACATTATCTCCGCCCATATCATCCGAAGATAGGAAAGCCTCACGAGAGGCCATCCAGTTTTCGGCCTGTTCACAATCTCGATAAAACAATTGAAGTTCCAAACATTGGTCAAGCTTAGCTCGCCGAGCAAACCAAGCTCTTTCAAGATCATCTCTTGCCTGAGCGATCTCTCTCATCTTCTCAGCGATTTCATCAGAAGCATAATGACCTCTGTCCAACAAATGGTGACCAAATATTTCAAATGTTTGGAAAGTTGAGGCTCGAGCATCAATTTCAGTTCGATGTTCCTGAAATGTAAACAAAGAGAAAATAAATTTATATTTATCGGAATACAGAAAACTTTTGACATTTAAATGTTTCGTTTATATGAAAATATAATCAACGTCATTTAGGATCAGGATTTATAATTAGGTTTAAATTGCAATGAATAAGAATTTTTAGTTATCAGTAATGTGGTAAAAATATTAATTCAATAGAAACCGTCAATCTATTTTGTTTTGTTTAAAAATTTCAATTCATTATTCATGTTAAATTTACACTTAACTAATCATTTTGTTTAACATTTCTGAAGGTTGAATTACATCAACAGTGTTCATCTTTGTTGAATAGTGAGCTGGGTGTAGGAGTTAAGGAGTGGTTAGTGTAGATATGGAAATTACTAATTCTGTTAATCAGGGTGACTCACGATTTTTTCTTCTTATTATTGAAACATGATTAAAGAAAAATATGATGATAATAATAATGGAAAATTACCTGATGTCTTTCAAGAAGAGCTTCAGCTCCGGTTACATCATTTGCGAGCTCATCAGAAGAGACTAGAGTTTTCATTGAGACGATCCATGACATTAGATCACGATAATCAGCAAGGAAACGTTGAAGTTCATAGGAATCATCAAGTTTCTCACGTCGAGCAGTTGCTTTAGCAATTAATTGATCCCATTCGCGATTTATGTCAATTTGCTTTTGGTATGTTTGATCAGCGGTTTCTGGATGTGTTTTCATCAGTCTTTGGGCGATCTCGTCAAGAGATCTGATCTTATCGCCCAAAGCAGCGAGATCTCGTTCCAAACCTTCGTGTTTTCTTTGTAACGTTTGAACTGATCGTAAATCTTTACCGTAATCGTTATTGTTTAGAGCTTCATCTTTTTCACGAATCCAATCTTTAGTTTCTTCGATATCTCGATGGAAACGTTGAACTTCATGGGCTGAACCAAGTTGTTCAGCTCGTTTGTCAGCTGCTTGTTGTAGGTTAACCCATTTAGAGTTTAATTCGTCAATTTGTTGATTAATTCGGACAGCGGCTTCAGTTTGACCAAGATTAACAAGTTTGGTAGCAACTTCATTCATTTCTCGTAGACGAGCTTCGTTAGATTTCAATTCAGATTGGAAATCGTCAAACTTTTTCTGATGAATTTCAACTTCTTCCAAATCATCACCAACAGTTTGAACTTGTGCATGTTGCTCTTTATCGCGAATCCATTGGCCCAATTCAGCGGCCTCTCGAACCACTTGATAAGCTTTACATGATTCATGAAGTCGAGTTGCACGTTCACCGCCAAGATCTAAAAGGTTAACATATTGCTTATCAATTTGACCTTGTCGAGCTGAAATTGAATTTTGTTCAGCAAGATGTTGTCGACTAGCTGAAAGACCAGCTTCAATCTTTTTGACATAAGCCGCTGGGACGAACCCTTGCCTGTCGTTGACTTCGACTTTCCACCAGTCTTTATTATTGGAATTAAGTAAAGTGAGAACATCTCCTTTCTTCATTGAAACCTCACGAGGAGATTTCTCAACATAATCGTAAAGAGCCATGACAAACTCTTTACCAGTTTGATCAACAATCGGTGTTTCTTGTTGTTTACACGCAGCTGCCTGATCACGTAGACTCGAGATCGTGTTCCTAAAGGCCTCAAGATCGGCCATGAGAGCCTCGTGTTTCTTGAGAAGAGCTTCGGTTGAATCTTCATCTTTACCGAAATCTTGCCCACCAACAATCGGCTCCTTTTCCTTCATCCATGATTCTGCTTCATTTGCATCCGCAAAGTACTGATGAGCTTGAAGAGAATCATCTAAATCCTGCTTTCGTTTGTTTGCTTTTTCCTTTAAACTTTGCCATTTATCGTTCAAAGAGAAGAGTCTTTTTTGTATCTCATCGGATGCAAAATGACCTTCGTTGATCATATCTTCACCATTCGAGCAAACAGTTCGGATACGATGTTCATGGTTATTTATCTCATTCATGACAGCTTGATGTTTCTTAATTAAATTTTGTACACCGATTAAGTCACGACCACGATTAGTTGATGCAGCAATTGGTTCTTTCTCTCTCATCCAAGCCTCTTCATCTTCAACATCACGGAAAAGCTTTTGCAACCGAAGAGCATCTTTCAATCGATTACGTCGGCTAATCATTGGCTTTTTAAGTGACTTGTATTTGTCGACGACATTGTTACGCTTTGATTTTATATTATCAGCATCAAAGTGTCCATTAACGATAAATTCATCAGCCTGGGCAATGGCATCGTTGATTTTTTCCTGATGAGCAGCAACATCCGATTCAAGAAGAGCATGTTTCTTGATCAAATTTTGAACTGAGGTTAAATCTTTACCATAATCTTCAGACATTAATTGTCCTTCAACCTCATTTAGCCAAAGTTCAATATCTTCAACCCCATGATTGAATAGTTGCTGATCAGCTGCTTCAGTGAGTTTACTTCCTTTACGTTCAGTTGCCTCAACTAAACTAGACCATAATTCACTGATCTCTTGAGCTCTTTCACTGATTCTGGGTGCGGCATAATGATTACTTTGGATGAGAGACTGTGCACTTGAGTTAAGTTCACTAATCCTGGGCTCATTGGCGGTCAATTCTTGCTTGAATGTCTCATGTTTCTGAAGTTTACCAGTTAAATTAGTTGAATCTAAATAACTTTCATCTGATGCTGTCTTCAACTTTTCCATGACCCAGCCTTTAGTTTCATCATAATCTCGTTCAAATTGTTGTAATTTATAGGAATCATTTAAAATCGCTCTTCGAGCTTCAGATCTTTCAATGAGAGCGGCTCGTCTCTCAAGAAGAGTTGCTCTTCTCTGTGCAACATCTTCAGCTGCATAATGTTGACCTTCGATCACTTTGGTAGCAAATTCATCTAATGCTTTGATTTTCTCTTCTTGAGCTGCCAAACTTTTATCAAAATCTTCATGTTTCTTGATCAGCGATTCAACAGAATCTAATGAATCACCAAGATCTTCATTAGCCAAGAAAGCTTCTTGTTTAGCCATCCAAGTGTCGGCTTGTTCAGTATCACGATAAAATAGCTGCAAATCCATACATTGTTCATATAAAATTCTTTTGTTCTCCCATAATTCAAGGAGTGAATTCTTTTCACTGGAAAGGCTCATTAGTTTCTCACGAACTTCATCAGTTGCAATTCCTTGGTCGAGTAAAATTTTACCAGCATCGTCAGTTGCCTTAAAACTATCCATTCGAGCGTCGATTTCACCTTTATGCTCTTGGTGTCTTTCGAGAAGAGCCTCAGCTCCAGCAACATCTTTAGCAAGTTCATCGGCATTAATGATTGATTTCATATCATTAATCCATGAAGTCAGGTCACGATAATCAGCCAAGAATTGATGAAGAAGATGACTTTCATCGAGTCGTTGTTTTCTTCCTTGAGCTTTAGATTTTAATTTATCCCAATTAGAAACAATTTCTGAATGTTTAGCTTGAATTTTGTCTTTATGATCAGGATGAAGTTCACAAAGACGATAAGCTTCTTGACCTAAGATGAGAACTTTGTCTTCCAAAGCAGCTAAATCTCTTTCAATCCCTTCATGTTTTCGTTGGAGAGCTTGAACACTAACAAGATCTTTACCATAATCATCTGAAGATATAACTAAATCTTTCTCAAGGATCCAGGAAATAGTTTCATTAGCATCTCTGTTGAATATTTGAATCTCTTGGGCACCAGCGAGTTTCTGTTGCCGAAGTAAAGTAAGTTGTCGCAATCGTTTCCATGCTTCTTCAACTTCGTTTCGACGGCGAACAATCACTTCATGATCGGGATGATTTTCTCCAATAAGCTTATCGGCTTGTTTGTGAACATCTTGAACTCTAAATTCTTGGCTTGCCATCTCTTTCTGAAATTCATCGAATTGTCTTTGAAGTACTTCAACATGTTCCAAATCTTGACCCAATTCATCGCTGGTAATAAATGTTTCCTTGTCATTAATCCAGAACATAACCTCATCACATTGACGGTTAAATTGAACGAGTAAAAGAGCTTGTTGAAGTTTGAGTCCTTTCTCAATCAATTTGGAAAGGAGAAGCTCCCACAATCGGTGAAGTTCATCAAGACGATGGGTGATAACTTCAGAGGCAAAATGTCCCTGGTTAATCATTTCCCCTCCACCAGCACTGAGAGAAACAATGGCATCTGAATGAGCAGTTACTTCCGCCTCGAAGGCTTGATGTTTCTGTATTTTAGCCTGTAAATTGGTTGGATCTTTGTAAGATTCATCTGAAGCTGTTTGTAGTTTCTCCAAGATCCAAGATTCAAGCTCATCGGCATCTCTTTTAAAATATTGAAATTTCTTCGAATCTTCTAATAGACTTCTTTTCTCTTTAGCTTCTTCCTTAAACCTTTGATATCTTCCAAGAACTTGTTCCCTTCTCTCTTGAATATCTTCAACAGTTTCCAAGATTGAAATCTCTTTGGTGGTAACACTGGATGTAGATGTTTCCATGGTGGAAACTTGCACAATAATCAATCACCTTCTAAAAACCAGCAAAACCAAGAGAGAGAAACAAAGAAAAACACAGACACAAACAATTAAAGTGATAAATAAAATAATAGATGTAAATTTATATCCAGGTAAGTAAAACTAGAGACCTTTAAAAATAAATCACAAGAGAAAAAAAAAGAAAAGTGAAAATTGAAGGGAAGACACAAAATAGAATTTAAAGAAAACAGTCAATAGTTAACACATGAGAATCAAATACTCTTCTAATTAACTTACCCAATAGATAATTTAACCACAATTAACACAGTATTTAGTTAAATTCGATTGCGATACTCAATTAATTCACTAATTTAAACACAACTCAGGGCGTAGTCGAGTATATGTTGTGTGTCCTTCACCTAAAAGAAATTCGATCGCTTGGCGTCGCTTCGATCGACCAAAACAGAGAATCGATTCTCTTTCTTTTTGTTAATTTTTCTCTTTCTCTGTTGATCATCTTTACCTTTTCTCATCTTCTCTTTCTTTTCTCTCTCTCTTTCTCGTGTTCCATATTCTCATTGGGTGTGGATGATTCTGTCTTCATGTTTCATGATAGAAAATAAATTCTCTTCTTACCTTTAATAAGAATTAATTTCTGTCTCATCATCAAAAAAAAAATCGCCAATTCAATTAGACTGAACAATCGGAAATTCTGATGATCGATATGAAAAAAGAAAACAATTAACTTTTTCTCTTTGTACAATTAGTTTATTATTCTTATGATATTGACATTTATTAATCCAACAATTAAGTTAATCTGGTTAATCGGTGATTGTGATTAACATCAAGTTTAGTTGTTTCGTTTCAATTGTTATAATTAGTTGATGAGGAAATTTATTGATTTGGTATTCACAACAATTAACATTTTTTTAGCTTTTTTTGTTCCTCTTTGATTAACAATTAAATGATAGAAATTAATTTCAATCATGGAAACTTTAATTGTCTAATTGATTGTTAATCTGTTAACCTTGTGATGGATTAATTGTTACAAGTGTTTTGTTATTAAATTAATTCTCAATGAAAGAGAAAACAAATTAACAATTTACAACGAAAAACTTCAATTTCATTGTTTAACAATTTAATTCACAAAAATTCAAATCAATTGATTTACTAATCACTGAAAAAGTAAATTGTCATAAATTGATTATCCTAATTATCACTTTATTATTGATCTTCTCGCTTGAATCATAAAATTATTTTCAAGAAATTAACACCCATAAAATCAGATTCAATTAGTTAACATTTATCGAAAAAAAATTCTTTAATTTTAAAAGCAATTAAAAGTTAAATTACAAGAATATTGATTAACTGAATTAAATTTAATTCTGGTAACCGAAAAACCGATGAACCACTAGCGCCATCTGTTGGAATACCGATCAAGCCTTAGGATTTTCTTTCCAAAACCAAATTGAAGACATTAGAATTTAAATTAATTGAATTTAATTATTCTATTGTTTTTCTTTAATTATGTCAATGATTATTAGAACAATCAGCTTATTGCTGATCATCGGATTGTCCTCTTCGATCGTTAATGGCGATCATTACAGTGATGTTATCAATAGAAAAGTTGACCGGATGATAGACGTAACCAGCCAACTGGTAACCATTACGTGTCGCATTGTGATTGAAAACTCTGGTAAGACATCGGTGGATAAATATTTGGTCTCATTCGATGACAATCATTTGGCCCATTTGTCATTTATCGAAGCTTCTCTGGTTAAAAGTGATAAATCAAAGGTTAATTTGTTGGTTTCTTCATCGACTTTACCCAATGGTAAACAGGCCTGGTCATTAGATTTAAGTGAGAACAAGATTGCCCCTGGTTCTTCATTGGATGGTATTGAAGTGGAAGCTGTTTTTACCCATATTCTTGAGCCTTATCCTAATACAATCTCTCAATCAGAGAGACAATTAGTTCTCTACAATGGAAATCATTACTTCTTCAGTCCATATTTGACCAAAAGTCAAACAACTAAAGTCAAATTAGCCTCTGGATCGATTGAATCTTACACCAAATTGAAACCAAGTTCAACTGCCAATCAAAATATCAACTATGGACCTTATGAAAATATCGCAGCCTTTACTCAATCAAAACTTCAAGTTCACTATGAGAATAATTCACCTTTCCTAACCGTATCAAAATTGGATAGAAATATTCATCTGTCCATTTGGTCAGGAGTTATTTCAATTGAAGAAGTGATTGACATTCATCATGATGGTGCAAAATTAAGAGGAGCCTTTTCCCGATATGAATTTCAAAGAGAACCAACTAATGGAATCTCATCAATTAAAACCTTTAGAACAAAATTACCACCATCAGCCTATGATGTCTATTATCGAGATGAAATTGGAAACATTAGTACTTCTAATCTTCGTAATGGTCTTAAAAATGTGATCGCCGATCTAAGGCCAAGATTCCCTTTGTTTGGTGGTTGGAAAACTCATTATGTTATTGGTTATTCACTTCCATTGTCAGAATATCTTTCCAATGAGGGTGACCAATATTCACTTAGGATTCCATTTGTTGATCATATCTTTGATAACGCAGTTATCGACGAGGCCACAATTAACATCATCTTACCCGAAGGAGCTACAGACGTTAAACTGAATACACCTTATTCCGTGATTAGGGAAAAGGATCAAATTCACATGTCATTCTTGGACACAATTGGAGAGCCTAAGATTGTTTTACGAAAATCGAACCTGGTTGAAGATCATATTCAAAATGTCAAAATTACCTTTACATTTAACGCAACAATTAACACTCTCCAAAAGCCGATTCTTTTTGTCATCTCACTGATCATCATCACTATCCTGACAATTATAATCTTACGTCTTGATTTTAGTTTAACTAAAAATCCCGGTAAAGAGAGTAGTCAACGTGTTAGCAGTTTAGTTGAATCGGTTATTAATCATCATGCAAAACGGACTAATTTATATGCTAAATTTGACCAAACATCAAACAAATTTAAAACCTCGAAAGATGATTCAGCTTTTCAAACTGCTATCAAACAGATTAGCGCTGATCTTAAACAAGAATCACAATCAATAAGTGATTTGGTTTCCCGAATGAAAAGTGAAGGAGCCTCACATTCACTTTTGGATAAAATTAATGAACTCCAACGATTAGATAAAGAATTACGAGAGCAACTTCATCAACAACGATTACTTGTTGAAAAATTGGTCTCCGGAAAGGTCAACAAGTCACTTTATCTCGACACTGATCTTAACATTACCAAAAAGAAGGCAGAATTAGCCAAGAAAATGGTTGCGACTTCGGGAACTTTGTAAACATTTTTTTTTCTCTTCTTTTCCATTTCCAATATTTTGCCTGGGCTACTACAATTAAATTGATTAAAAGAATTTTTTAATACATTTAAATTGTACCTTTATTTTATAACAGAAGATGGAGAGAAAAATATAAATCAGATTTTTGTTAGAAGTTGAGGTTTGAGAAGGTTTTCAGTAAGGAGGAAGAAAGAAAATTATGATTGTTCGTTTTTTGCTTTTTTCGAGAGATAAACACTATCATTGTGACCAAGTCTATTTCGAGCAATTTCAAGGGCTAAAAATTGTATTCTTGGAACAACAACTGTATTATCCTCCGAATAATCACCGGTACAATCAAGTCTCAAAAGAGAAGCGAAATTGTAATCTTCAACTTCTCCTTTAAACTCTTCACAAAATGGTCTCCATTTAGCTTTTGATTCGTCCGATTTTAAATCTTCCGTTTTAAACTTATCACAAGGAAAATCAGGAAATGATTGACAAAATTTCTCATAAATTATATCATCTTTTTTGGTTAATTTAAGATCTTTAGGTGGAACACTTGAAATTAGATTATAATGAACAATCATTTGATCAACAGCTTTAATTGTCCAAAGATGTTCAATCTCAGGATCATTGACAAATTCATCAGCAGGTTTGGTGAACAGCGATTTGATTGATGCAGCCATTGAACCTCTCACAAAATCCAATCAATTAAATACCCAACAATTAAAGTTAAAAACAATATTAATTGTAACAATCAAAAGGAAAACTTAATTTACTTTCAGCTCGGGACTCGGAACTTGGATTCGAATCTGGATCCGAATTAAGACTCAGCATGGGACTTGAAGCGGTTCCTTTTGAATCGAGTGAATCTTTTGTTAAGAAAAATTTGTTTACTTTTAATTAAATTGCTTCTAATTGCTTCTAATTGTTATTAATTTTTTTTATTCTTTTTCACTTTAATCACAATTTGAGTTGGTCAACTCAAGACAATTCTGTTTATGTTTAGTCTTTATAAAAGATAAGCTTAAATCTAATGAAGTTTATGTTTTGAATTTGCATTTGTTTTTGTTTTGTTGATCATTTGTGAATATTAAATGAATTATTTAATTTGGTTTTGTCAAGAAAGTCCAGCTTTCAGATTAGCTGTAAGTATCGTCTAATTGTGCTGTTATTGGTGTGAATTATTGGTTAATTGTTTCTTCAATTTGTTCTACCCACAGGAGATTAAAGCTCTTTTAACTCTATTCAATTGTAATGTAAAACTTTCCGATACTCCAAAGGAAAATGTAAGTTAATTTGTTTATTATTCTATTTTTGGATGATGATAATTTAATTTGATTTGTTTCTCTTATCTTTATATTAGCCTTTCCTGATTGTTAAAAGTGATACAGTTGAAGAAGAAGAGAAATTAATCAAAGCAGCTAGTCGGGCTGTTTGTGTACGATCATTGTTTCATCTTTGGTCTCATTCATCAAACCGAGAAGATTTAATTTCTCAACTTAAACAATGTGACTTGATTAGAAAGAAAGAGTTTACTGGTGCTGATCGATCATTTAAAATTACCGTTCAAACCTATGGGAAAAAGATCACTAGTCAATTAAAGGTCGATAAGATTGAGCAACTTTCGTTTTTACCATTTGAAGGGCCGATCAACTTGACCGAACCAGATAATCATTTCTATCTGATTGAATATTTTGGACTATTATCTAATTCAGCACCGAAAGAACCTTATGATATTTTCTTTGGTCGATTCCTTACCAATGGAGATAACCGATTCTCTCATGATGTTAGCCTTAAGAAACGTAAATTCATTAGTAACACCTCGATGGTCCCCTGGTTAACGGCCGTTATGGCCAATTTGGGGTTCGTCAAAGATGGTGACATTGTTTATGATCCGTTCGTAGGTTCGGGATCCCTGTTAGTGGCCGCAGCGAAATATGGAGCCTTTACCATCGGCAGTGACATTGATTACAAATTACTTCACGGTGAACGAAAACCCTCCCGTCGATATGCAACCAAACGAGATCCCGACGAAAGTGTTTATGCCAATTTCCAACAATACGGATTAACATCTAATTATTTGGATGTTTTTGTCGCCGATGCTTCGAGATCTCCATTCAGGCCATTTGAAGTGGATGCGATTATAACTGATCCTCCTTATGGAATTAGGGAAAACTCAAGAAAAATAGGAACTGATAAATACGATGAAACTTACAAAGTACCCGAAGAATATTTAAATTGTCATTATCCATCTAAGGTTCTTTATCCGTTCGAGGATATTATGAGAGATTTGTTTCGATTGGCATTAAAAAATTTACGAATTGGAGGTCGATTAGTTTTCTGGATTCCAAGGATAACTGATTACCAAATGGAAGACAGTTTACCAAATCATCCCTCATTTCGTTTAGTTGATTGTTGTAACCAAGATATGAAATTTAACGTTTCTCGAGTTCTAGTTTCTTATGAGAAGATTTCAAATGATTCTAATTGTCAAGTTTTCATTCCTGAGATAATTAAAAATTTTAGAGAATTGTATCTCGAAGGAATGGCTGCGTTGGGTCTAAAAAATAAAGAGAAAATCAAAGAATAAAACAATCAAATTAATAATAAAAATAAGTTTTCTATTAAATTAATTTTATTTTTCTCCAAATCAATTGATCAAAATTTTAGAAATTAGAATATTTTCCCTTAGAAGAAAAGCGACACCTGGCGGAGAAAAAAAGGCGCGTAAATATCATTCTTTTCTTAATGATTAAATCTTATTGTCTAAAGATTGTCTCTTGTTGTTATCGAGTTAATTGTTTAAAATTAGAACCTTGTAATTTCTTAGTGTTAATTAGATCAACAATTTCCACCACAATGGCGTTAAAACGTAAACGTGAAGAATCGGAGACAAAGAGTAAACCAAATGCTCCTTCAACCAATGGTTCTGTTGACTATAATCCTGGTAAGAGTAATTATGATGCAATTAAAGATGCTTCTTGGAAGGATGGAGATAAAACGCCATTCATTTATTTTACACTTACATTGAAGGCGATAGAAGAAGTGTCATCACGTCTTAAAATGATCGAGATACTTGCCAATTACCTGTGGTCAGTGAAGGAGAAAAGTCCAGAGGATTTGCTTCCTTCAATCTATTTGTGTCTCAATAAATTGGGTCCTGCATATGAAGGCCTTGAACTGGGAATCGGTGAGACAATTATCATGAAAGCTTTAGCAAATGCTACCGGACGTAAGGTGGATCACATTAAAGCTGATATCAAAAAGAAAGGGGATCTTGGTTTGGTTGCTGAGGATAGTCGGACTACTCAGAGCTTATTGTTCCGACCACCAAGATTGACCGTTCAAGGAGTTTTCAAAAGTTTCCGGGAAATTGCTCTGTTTTCAGGACAAAGTTCAGGTCAAAAAAAGACCGATAAAATTCAATCGTTGATTGTCGCTTGTAGAGACTGTGAAGCTCGTTATTTAGTCCGTTCTTTAGCCGGTAAACTGCGAATTGGATTAGCAGAGCAATCGTTATTATCAGCCTTAGCCCAGAGTATTGTTTTGGGCGAAGGTAAATCAAAAAGAGGAAGTGATTCATTCAAATCGCGGGTGGACACAGTTACTCAAATTTTGAAAACAGTTTACTGTCGATGTCCAAATTATCAACAAATTATCAACGTTCTACTTGAACATGGATGGGAATCATTAGACGAAAAGTGTCAATTGATTCCTGGTGTTCCATTGAAACCAATGTTAGCTCATCCGACGAAAGGTGTTGATGAAGTTCTTCGTCGATTTAATCAAGCTAAATTTACCTGTGAATTTAAATATGACGGAGAAAGAGCTCAAATTCATTTGATGGAAAATGGTGAAATCAGAATTTTCAGTCGAAATCAAGAAGACAATACATCCAAGTATCCAGATATTATTTCGAGGATGAAAGATGTCATCAAGCCGGATGTCAAAAGTTTCATCATCGATTCGGAAGCAGTTGCATGGGATTCACATGATAAACAGATTCTCCCATTCCAAGTGTTAAGTACAAGGAAAAGGAAAGATGCTTCTGAAGATGAAATTAAAGTGCATGTTTGTATTTTCGCTTTCGATTTGTTATATTTAAATGGAAAATCTTTCGTCACCGAAAGTCTTAGTGAACGACGTAAACATCTTCGCGAAAGTTTCAAAGATATCGAAGGGAAATTCATGATGGCCGTTTCTCGAGACGTCGAAACAACCGATGAGATTCAAGAATTTTTGGATGAATCAATTAAAGGTTAATTAAATTCTAACACTAATATTATTTTCTATTCTATTCAAAATTGTAACTAATCTTTTTCAACGAATATATGATTTTCTTTAGCCAAATGTGAAGGACTAATGGTCAAGACTTTAGATGTGGATGCGACTTATGAAATAGCAAAAAGATCTCGTAGTTGGCTCAAGGTTTGTAATTCGTCAATTTGTTTGGAATTAAATTTATAATTTAATTTTTCTCTCTTTTTTTTCCTCAGATCAAAAAAGATTACCTTGAAGGTGTTGGTGATACACTTGATCTCGTAGTAATTGGAGCTTATATTGGAAAAGGTAAAAGGACCGGTAGATATGGAGGTTATTTATTAGCTTGTTATGATGATGAAAAAGAGGAATTCCAATCAATCTGTAAACTTGGAACTGGATTTAAAGATGAAGATCTTGAGAATCAATATGAAGCATTCAAAGAATTGGTTATTGAAAGACCAAAATCTTATTATAATTATGATCAGACAATCAAACCTGATGTTTGGTTTGATGCTGTTCAAGTTTGGGAAGTCAAATGTGCAGATTTATCGATATCTCCAGTTCATCGAGCAGCTTTTGGTTCTTTGGAATCTGAAAAAGGAATTTCTCTTCGATTTCCTCGTTTTATCCGAATTCGAGAGGACAAAAAATCTGAAGAAGCGACTTCGGCAATGCAAGTCGTCGATATGTACAACAATCAAGAACAAATTAAAACTCAAACCAAAGGTAACGATAGCGATGAAGAAATGGATGTTGAATGAACAATTCAGCCAATCAACTTAATGGTTTATTGTTTTTTTTTCTTTTAATAAATTGATCAACCGATCCAATCACAAGATTTTCATACATTAACAAGATTCTGGTTTCTTTTGACTCCATTTTCTTATCAACATTTTCACCTATTTGCTCCTCATCGATTTAGCATCTTCATGATTGTAACCATTGATCCATGAATAGTAAAAATAGAATAATAAATTTTTCCTACCAACAGATCAAACTGCATCATCTTCTTCATCATCTTCCACAGTTAAATCTCCCCATTTATCAAGAACCGAAGTACTTGCAACAGGCTCTTCTCTTTTCACTTTCTTTGGTTCAGGTTCGGGTTCTTCCAATGCTGTAAGCGAATTAAACAATTGAACAACACCTTTGGTAGCAATAGATTGTAACATCCTTTCATATTCTTTATCCTGAATACTTGGCTTTTTCCGTTCACTTTCATAACCCGATTTAACGATAATCTGTTTCCGCGATTTTCCTTGTGAAGGTTTTTCCTTGTTGACCAAAGCTCGACTCAAGGGCTTCTTATTTGTCTTCTCAGATCTATTGATCAAACGATTAAGAACATCTGACCAACCAGCCGACATTTTAATTAATTAAAAACTTACAACTAATAAATAATTAACAATGAAAGAGACGAAACCAAATGAAAAATAATCAATTAAATAAACTTCACCATGTGGTCCATATGATAAACCAAATGACAACAAATGAATTCGTAACCATGGCAACCATGATATTCGGCGCCATCTGGTGGGTCGATTTGTAGCGAAAATGTTGATGAAAATTAAATTTTCTAGTTAATTGAGTAGCTTTTAATTAGTAAACTGTGAATAAATTAGAAATAAACCAAGGAGAATTTGAATTAAGTTAATTACATTTTGAAGGAAGTAAAATCCTTAATGTGGTTTATATGAAAGGGAAAGGGAAGTTTGTCAGTTTTCAGAAAAAAACGTTAAATTTTGTTCATTTTAATTTATTTTCTAATTTAATTGTTACTGATTTTTGAATAAGTGAAGGGATTGAAAACAAAAATTCCTGAAAATTACAGAGATTTGATGAGATGCAATAGTAATAATGATGATTATTGTTGATTGATGTTGTTAACTTTTAGAGAGAAAAAAAGTTATTGAGAAGATATTCAACAGATAAGTCGAAATTGTTAATTATCGAATGTGATTAACTTTGTTTTTTTTTTGTTATTATATTGCTAGTTGATTAATTCGTTAACATTCATTACCACACTCGATGAATGTAACAATTATTATGAACTAATCTTAACTTATCAGTATGAATATTGAGTGACACCAGAAAATGTTGCATGAGATCACAGCATGAAGATGAAAAGTGCTGTTTGCAATCAAAAGCTTCACAATCAATTGATAATTGTAAATGTTAATCGAACCGATAATCATCAGAATTGACAAGTAACTAGAAACAAAAAAGAGATAGAGAGAGAGAGAGAGATAAAGAGATAACATAACTAGGACCTTTGGTTGAAGAAGAATAGAGAAAAGTAAATTAGATTTTCGCTCTGGGTTTTGACTTGAGAATGATTTGAGTTTGTTGATTGTTTTTTCGCTTCGCTATCCAAATATTGGTCACTTATTAATTTGTAGAATTTGAAATGGTTAATCTAAAACGGTGATGCATAAGGTAATTTACGGATAAAATCATCAATCTGCTTCTCGTACTCATCGGGATACTTTCGATAATGAGTAACATGACGAGAATGATTAAAATCTTTAACGGTTACATTAATACCAAGAGAAGACCATTCAGCGGCTAAGGATAAATTGATCTGAGCGTCGGAGATAACGTCTTGCTTTGAGAATAAAAGTAATGCTGGACATCGGAGAAACATAGAGTGAAACATGGCTGAAGATGCTTGGTAATGTTTGGTTGCAATTGGATAAGCTAACCACATATAGAAACGCATAATGAGTTGAATGAAATCGGCGAGAAAAGTTTCACCGCCAACAGAACGTGATACACCAAGTGGAGCACCGCTGACATCAACAGCACTGTCAAAGATCATTCCTCTGATTGTGTCAACCAAACGATGATAGGCACTAACGTTTGGATTATTTTCTTTTAAGGCTTTACTAAGGATAAGTAGTACTTCCCCAAATTCGTAGGCACCAACCGAAAATCCATGGATCACAATGTCCGAATATTTGGTTCCTTCATTGACCAAATAATTTACAAGATTATGGGCAGTCTTTTGGGTTCCCGAAGTGGGAAACATAAAATCAATTGGATTTGTGTAAACGGTTAGCACATCGAAACCATAATTTTTCAGATAAATATCACGATATTTGTCTAAATTTTTCTCAGCAGCACGAATCCAAGCTATTAGAACCAACAATCTACTTGAACGTTTAGGTTCAGAATCAGAGTCATTTTTGTTATTAGTATCACTAATTTTTTCCAATTGATTAGCATATTTTATGGAGACACCTTTGTTGACGAAATGAACTCCGTGTTTGTTATTACTATTATTGCCATGGTTATGCTGAAAAATAGAGAAGAAAATTGAATTAAAATCGGAATTGATTTAAACGTTTGTATATTTTGACTTACCTTTAATCTAATACTGATAAATGACGAGGTAGGTAGTTGATAATTTAAACACGATTTAATGACAAGTTTGCAAAGTGATCGATTTCCACCTGAAGACAAACATCTAAGTTGATTAACCGAGAGATTGGAGAAATTCATTATCATTAGCGAATTTTTCTTTTCTTTTCTAGAGAAAATGGAAAAGGTTGATGATTTTCGAGATTTTTAAAAAGTAAAGAATGGAATCAAACAACACTAATTGTAGAGAAAAACTGAATCCAAATTGATTTACAGATGATCAGTTTTTTATGACCAAAAAATGATGATGATGTTTAAAAGAACAAGAATGATGAAGATGACGAGAAAATGGAAGAGGAATAGTGAGAGAGCGAAAAAAAGGGAGAGAAAAAAAGTTGATTTAAATCTTCAAACCACTATGAAGATCTGACAAAACAAAGACATCGGAGGGGTTTTAATGATGAAAAGAAGGAAAAAGAAAGAGGAAGAAAGAGAAAAGAGAAACACGAGTTGAGTGAATGGTAAAGAAGAATATCAGCAAGTGAGAGAGAATAGAAGTTACAATGTAAGAGAAAAAGAAAAGAGAAAAAAAATTAACTCTTCCTCCTCTTCCCAAACAAAAACCACGGTGATGATTATTAAATGTTCACGATTCGAATCGTTGCCAATTAATCTCAATCAAGATTAAAGAGCAAACAAGTTCACTGCTAACACATAATCAACTCAAATCACTAATTAATTAATTTCCAATCACCAATTAATAAGGTGATTGTTATGTAAGCTTATCTAAGGTGAGGTCACCTGATCTCATTTCGGCTTAGCGACTATGTAAACATAGAAGAGAATTTGGTGTCGCCATCTGGTGGAAGAGAAGGTTAACCGTAAAAGAGAATTTTTTTTTTCTTTTCTAAATTTGACTCTTTCTTTTTTCTCTTTCTGTTTGTGTGTCTTTTTCTCTTTCTTTTTGGAGACCCAGTTAACTCGATTCTTGTTTTAAGTTGTTTGTTTCTCTCTTCTTCTCTTTCTTTCTCTCTCTTATTTTTTTATCATCATCAATCCGGCTTGTGTTTTTTTGCTGTGATTTGTACGTGGCAATGGATAAAATGTGTGATATCAATTTAAATGAGGAAACATCGGAAGATAACGGTGAATTAAGGCGATCATTAACCTCTCTGGATGGTTGGGATTTTGCTGATAACCATGAGGAACCTTCAGAGCCACCGGAGAGACCGGAGAGACCGGAAGAAGTGATTGAGAAAGAGGAAGAAATTGATGTTGAAGTGGAAGTGGAAAGAATTGTCAGTCCACCAACACACAGACCCAGTTTTTCTCCAACTGAATCAAATATTTCACGAGCCTCTTCGGTCAGGGAAACGGATCAACTTTCATCTTACAGTTTACCCGGTGCTACTCTCTCTTTCCATCAACAGCCTTATAGTCATTATCATCATCAACCTCCAAATGCTTATGGTGGAGGTTATTATGGTGGACCACCACCGCCACAACATGGTGGCCCAATTGGGGGTCCATCCTATCATCCTAATCATTATCAACCTTATGGTAATCAACCTCCGCCACAACAGAATCCAAATTTTTACCAACCAATTCCACAATATCATAATTATCCTGGTTATGGTGCACCTTCACCTGGTCCAGGAATGTATCCTTATTATCCGATGCAAGGTTATGATCAAAATCGTCAACGTCCTTATCAAAATGATCCTTATTCTCGTCCACCTCAACGTTATGATCTTAACACAAGTAGCTCATCATTTGACCGTAGCTTTGGTCCAAATAGTTTCGCTAATACATCAATGCCTCCCCCATCTCTCAATATGGCTGGTGGTGGTTATCCATCGGCTGCTGTGCCTCCAGCTTACCCAAGTGCTTTCCCTGGTAATCCAGTTAATAATTTACCTCCAGGTTTTGTTGACTGGTATAAACGTTATGTACGCTGGTATTCAGCCACTCATGGTGGCAGTGAAGCGGGTGGAAGAAGACAAAGACTGACACCTCCACTTTATCCTGTTAGACATTCAAGGGTAACCTTTGGCCCATTAAATCAACTTGTTGTTGCTGATGGACAAAATATAATAATCCACCATATTCAACCTTCATTAATTGATTATGAAAGTAAAATTAGCATCAGTACTTGGCCTGGTCCATTAGTTATTGATAAAACAGACAAATCTGATGTTATGGAATTTGTCAAAGCTCAAGATGGTTTACATCAGACAATTGGAGAAGCAATAGAAGTTTCCATTTATGATAGACAAAAGAAACAGATTTGGCAAATATTGAAAATGTTGGTGCAATTGAATGGTAACATTTCTGGATCTGATATTGCTGAATTACTTTTATATCATAATGAAGCTGAATTTACCTCTGAAGAAAATAACGAAATTAATCAATTCCGACGTTTATTAACTCTTGGGCAAAGGAAAAATGCCTTAGAATTTGCCACCAAAAATAATCTCTGGGATCATTTTTGGACACTTACTTGTCTCACTTTACCAAGAGAAACTCTTTCCTATTCTAATCCACCGATAGCCATGATGGAAGCAGCATCTAAGTTTATCAATACAACTTTAAACAATCAGGATGCCCTTTATATCCTCTATCGATGTCTTCTTAACAAATTAAGGACTTATTATAACAAGAATATCGCTAAACCTTTACCTATTTCAAGTCTTCATCATTTCACGATACTTTTAGCTAATGAATGTGAAATTAATTCTGTTGTTCCAGCGGCATCATCTGAACTTCTTAATTTCATAATTGCTCTGAGAAACAACGATTCACAACATCTCATCTCAATTTCACCTGTTGCGTCTTATGAGATTGATACAAAGAGAGGTGTTAAATTGGATTATTCCGAGGAGCTTGTATTTATCAATGAAATATTTGAGTACTCTAGAAACTGTGATGAGATTATTGTCGACTTCATTCCTTACAAAGTTTTATTTACTTGCAAATTATTTGACTATGGATTTATTAATCAAGCTAAAAGTTATTGTGAAAAAATACGAGAAGCTGTCAATTATTATACAAATCAAAGCCCAGGATTGATCAATTACGCCAATGTTAACTGGGATCTTGTTACCAAAATCATTGATGATCTAGAGAGTCGCATTACCGGATCTCTCATTGATTCACCAAATGAAAGTTGTTTGGCATCAAGTGATGCGATTGCTGGAGATGATGAACCATCAGTTTCAGAAGTTTCTGTTGATAATTTGGTTGAAGGTGTCGGTGGATTATCTGTTGGTATTGATGAGGAAAATGCTGGTTCATTAGTTTCCTCTCCACTTAAATCACGAAATTCATCTGTGATTGATGAGCAAGCTTCAATCTACCCAAGGCCTAATTCATCGCAGTTTCAAAGACCGGAACCCGTTTCTTACATTAGTAGACCCGAACCATTCAATATCCTCTCAACGCAATCAAGTATACTTCCAGAACCAACGCCAGTGGAATCATCAGCACCTCCCCCAGCAATGAGACCACCATCACCTCCACCAGCTCCAACACCAGTCAATACCTTTACTCCAATCTCTTTAAGTGATAATTTTCCGGTTTCTGGTCAACAACAACCACAACAATCTCAACAACAACAACAACAACAACAACAGCCACCACCACCAATCGCACCACAACAACAGCTAAACTTTAATCAACCTGCTCCTTTCAGTCAGTCATCAAGCCAATTTAACAGTCAACAACGGAATCAAACTTGGAGACCGAGACAACGTACTAATTCAACAATGAGCTCAATAGCTGATGATGTTTCCACAAATACACCACCGCAAACACCGAGAGTGACAGAACCAGCGCCTTGGGCTCTTCAAGGTTCATCAGCTCATCAATTCCAGCCTTTTTCACAACCACCTCAACCTTTTCAGTCACAACCTCCAATACCCTTTCAAAACCAACAGCAGCAAACTCAACAACAACAATTACCCCTCGTCTCCCCACTTCAGCATCAGCAGCAAGAACAACAACAACCAAACCAAGATTTTATTGAGTCAGGGCAGTCCCAGCCAATGAACTATATTTCAATCCAATCAGCTTCTTATGACCTTAATAGATACGAAGAAAGAGAAACAGGACAACAATCATACAGAAGTTCAAATCAGTATAACTTCAATTCAACAACAACCAACGGACTTGCTGCACCTTCAATCTCAACTCCAATTGTATCTCCAATCGCATCACCATCAACAGATTACAGTCAAATGAGAAGCAATATCAGTTTTGATACAACAGTCCAACAACAACAGCAACAGCAACAAGTTAACCCTCGTGACCGAGAAACAGAGGATACAAAAAGTGATGACAAAGATAAATCTGGTGAAGGTGATACATTAGATTCTAAACAATCTGCAAAACAAAAAGGTGTATTTGATTTTCTATTCTCAAAATTACCTTCACTACCAAAACGAGCTGTTCTTCCAGATGATAAAGATCCCTCAATTATCTGGGATGACAGGTTACAAAAATGGGTTAACAAGGATGAAAAGGATGACCAGAATGCTCAAAACGCACCACCAGGCCCTCCAAAAATACCAATGGGCTCTTTAGGTCCTTCTCAACCACCACCTCACCTCCACCACCAGCAACAACAACAACAACAACAACAACAACAAACCAACCCCAACATTGGCTCATCTTTTAATTTTGGTAATTCAACTATGGATCCAAGTAAAATGTCATTTTTTAATAGTAAACAAAAAAGGTGGGTTGATATAAACGCCACTTCAAATAAACCATTAAATCAGTTCGGTGGTTAAATTTTGTCGCAATTTTGCGACCGCATGATAAAAATTAATTAAATGATCAAAAATTAAAGGTTCCACCGAGATTTGAACTCGGATCGCAGGATTCAGAGTCCTGAGTGCTAACCATTACACCATGGAACCAAGCATTATATTCAGAGGAAATTTATTATTAAATTAATTATTGATTACAACCATTAAATCAATCAAATTATTTTTCTCACCTTTTCCTTTAACACTTGGGATAATCAATCCACCTAATAACTAAGAATTAACCAAAACTTTGTTTCATATCAATAGAAAAAGTTTATCTCAACTAAATCATTTAATTGAAGTTTACATGAATGAAGATTAATTGTCATCTGTGACTTAAGATTTAAAGTAAGTACAATTATGATTTTAAAATATTGATCAATCGAATCGGTTTAACAATTGTCAGTTGATTAATGAATGGCCATGAGATCTATTAATAATCGGAATCACTTGTCAAGTCAATTTCAATCCTTGTAACTAAATAAATTGTCCATTCATTGATTAAATTAACATGTGATTAGGTTAAATTGTTAATAACCAAAAACGTTAATTGTTAATCAATTTTCCCAATCATCTTTTCCATTGGTAATCAATCCATTTGATTGAACATTTAACATTTAAAAAGGTTTGTAACTAATTAAATAATCAACCAATCAATAAATTCAGAAATTACCGATAATATTAACGATAATAGTAACAATCTTTACAATTACTACAATTCATCAAGCCTCATGGTGACATCTGATCTTAGGTCAGATTTTTCTCGAATCAATGAATTAGAGAAAGAGCTAAGACAAACAAGGAAACAATTAAACAGAGTGAAAACTTAATTATTTTTAATTTGAACTAATCAAACTAATTTCTCAACTAATTCCAATTGGTCAACAAGGTTACCACCAAAAAATTTCCTCTTCCCTTAACATTTGGTTCCATGGTGTAATGGTTAGCACTCAGGACTCTGAATCCTGCGATCCGAGTTCAAATCTCGGTGGAACCTTTAATTTTGGCCTTCTACGCATGAGCCTCAAATTTTGGTTCCTTTTTAATTCTAAGCCAAATTAAGTTAACAATTCACATCGAACTCACAATAAACCATTGTAACCATTTTGTCTTGACTCTCTCCAAGCTTAAGGTGATTTTAATTAACTTAAATTTTTTAACTAATTTTTTTCTAGTTGAACAAAAACGATTTAATTAGTTGTCCAAATTAAAAGTAAAATAACAATTAGCGATAGATGAACAAAAGATTATAATACAAAGAGAATCGAATCAACCGAACCATTTTATCTGATTGATTTAGTTTCGATTTAACTGTTTCAATAATGAATAATCGGGTGGAATTGGACCTGAAAATGCTTCCAATTTTTTACCGACAATCATATCGGCCGCTTTTTCAGCGATCATAATAACAGCGGCATTAATATTCCCGGAGATAATTTTTGGCATAATCGAGGCATCGGCAACTCTTAATCCGCTAATCCCACCAAGTAATCGCAATTCTGGATCAACGACAGATGATTTATCCCAAGGTGGACCCATTTTACAAGTTCCAACAGCGTCTCCCATGGTACCGGTCATCACTCGAGCCCAACAGGCCAAATATTGGTCAGATAACCAATCGTAATGGTCACAACTCGGTATCATCAATGGTACTAATGAAGAGTCAATCTCTTTGTAAGGTTTTGATGTGCCAACAGCGAGAGCTGATTTAATTGCTTCAACCATCACCATGATATCATCAGGGTGAGTTAGATAAAGTGGATCAATTAAAGGATAATCAACTGGATTAGCAGTTTTCAGTCTAATCCATCCACGAGATTTTGGCCTTAGGATAACCGGTAATATGGTAAAAGTGTCCATCGACTTTGTCGTATTGTACAAATCTTTCAGTTTAATTGTCATTCCCCTGGATCCATCCTGTAAATCACCGTTAACTAAAAGTAATTCAATGTCGGGCCAATCAAGTGAACTATTTGAATACTTGGACGACATAAAAGCGACACCTTCAATCCCACCGAAAGAAGTCAACGGACCCGAACCTGAGACCAAATAACGGAGAAAATTTTGAGGACTGAAAATCTCATCAATCTTGAGAGTCTTCACTTTGGCCACCGAGAACGTGATCCCACCGGTAACAGGGTGATCATGAAGATTTTCACCAACAGGTAAATCAGCGACCACTGGAATCTAAACAACAATCGATGAAAAAAAGTCACAATTAACAATCAGAACAAGAAAATCTTTCCCGGAATCGAAAACTCTTCAAATGAATCAATCTACCTTGAGGGCTTCTAAATGATCAGCTGGACCAACACCAGAGACCATCAACAAATGAGGTGTACTAATTGTTCCCGCAGTTAAGATAATCTCTGATTTAGCATAGACCACGAACGATAATGAATCGCGATCAAATTGTACACCAACGGCTCTTTTATTATCTCCGAAAAGAACCTAATCACATAGAGAACAATCAATTTAGAGAAGCAAAAAAATCGTTAATTGCTGGGAAAAAAACACTCTACAATTAGTTACCCTTGTAACACGAGAATGTAACATAATATGTAAATTGTTACGATCTTTAATTGGTTCGATGAATGATTTATAAGCGCTCGAACGGCCTCCTTTTTTAACGAAACCTTGAGGAATCGAAAAACCTAAAACAACAATTAACAAATGAACAGAACGATTAATTCAATTAAAGGGTGACACAATTAACCATCTACAATGATAATCAATTGATTAATTTACCTGATTGTTTCTGACTGTTACAATCAGTTGATCGGTAGCCCAAACTTAAACCCGCTTGGAGCCAAGTCCGTCCAAGATCAGAGGTGAACGGGGACTTGGAGATTCCCATTAGACCCCCTTGCCTATGATAACCTGTAATTAATCAACAATTAACGAATAACAATTAAGGGGAAAAAAAGAAAGTCAAACCGATCAGAAATCTTAACAGAAATAACAATTAACCATTACAATTAAAAGGTAAATTATCATTTGTACTCAATAATCAAGTCCATTCAAGTGTAATGTTATTAACAGAACTTACAATTTATTTAATTGTTACAATTTAAATTATTGATTACAACCATTAAATCAATCATTATCATTTTCTCACCTTTTCCTTTAACAATTGGGATAATCAATCAACCTGATAATTAACAATTAATCAAAACTTTGCTTCATATCAATTAAAAAGATTCACAAGAATTAATTTATTTCAACTAAATCATTTAATTGAAGTTTACATGAATCTTAATTGTTTTCTGTTAATCAAGAGACAAAGTTAATTATTGTTTAATAGTTACAATTAAGATTTTAAAATGTTAATCAATCGAATCGGTTTAACAATTAATTGTCAGTTGATCAATAATTGGCCATGAGATTAATTAATATGAGAAATTGAATAATCAGAATCACCTGAATCCTTGAATAAATTGTTAACAATTAACATATCATCAGTTTATAGACTGATTAAAGGTTTAATAGATTAACTGATTAACTAATGTATGAAATGATTAGTTAATTGTTCGTCAGTTATTTAATAAAAGTTGATAAACAATTAAATTATCTTTCAAGTTAAATTGTGTCCTGATGATGAAAAATCATCTTAATTGTATTTTCCATTGATAAAGAAAAAGGTAATTTAATAACAATCAAGTAACTAACTACGATTAATATGGTATTATAAAGATAATTAGTCGATTAATTGTTATCAATTTAAGCGTCAACAGTAAACCATAATTGTCACATAACAATTTGTCTCATTACAATTTTGATTATCATTCAATTTATATCTCATTAAACTAGTGATCACAATTAACTAATTGCAATCAAAGCAGCGAGAAAAAATCACCAAGTCAATTTCAATCCTTGTAATTAAATAAATTGTCCATTTATTGATTATATTAACATGTGATTAGATTAAATTGTTAACCTCTAGAAACGTTAATTGTTAATCAATTTTCCATCAATCAACTTTTCCATTGGTAATCAATTCATTTGATTGAACATTTAACATTTAAAAAGGTTTGTAACTAATTAAGTTCATCTTTTATATTTATAATCAATTTGATCTTAAATTGTTTGGTTAATTGTCGATAACCTTTCCAATCTCTTTAATGGTCAAGCTTAATTGCTAATCAACTATTAATAAATTAGACTTAAATCTTTGTATTATCCAAACAATTGAGTTAGTAATTTAATTCTGCTCAAAATTAACTTCTATTAGATTTAATTGTTATCTAATTAATTACGATTCTCTTAATTTCCAATAGATTGTGAGAATTGATTCAGAATATGAGTTCGTTATGGATGATGATGATTTCTTCAACGAAAAAGTTTCAATCAAATCAATGAACTTTTCACCCATTGGAGTAATTAAAGAGGTTCATCATTCAGCGAAAGATTTAATTGTGTTATTAAGCTTCCTCATTTCTTTAATTGGTATAATTGTTGCTCTAATTCAATATCGTTATTCAAGATTTAATCAACGAAAAATGCTCAAAGATATGGCGTCATTACAAAAGGCCGAAGATCAAATTCACGAGCTACAACGGGAATTGGACAAAGTGAAAATGGAATCAACATCAATCGGACAATCATCCAATATCGTAGCAATTAGTGATCATAATAATAGACAAACAGGCAATCACAACGATGAACAATCAATCAATCGAAATCAATATTCAATGGATTCAGAAATTACCGATAATAATAACGATCTTTACAATTACTACAATTCATCGAGCCTCATGGTTACATCTGATCTTGGGTCAGATTTTTCTCGAATCAATGAATTGGAGGAAGAGCTAAGACAAACAAGGGAACAATTAAACAGAGCGGAAACTGCATTAGCTAATAAATCATGGGCACCACCTCATCAACTCCAATTGTGGTTACAATTAACCCACGAACTTGAGCTGAATCATTATATCGCCAAGCGATCAGCAGCCGAGAACCAATTAGCTGCCGCAAAAGAAGGGGTAAGTTACCAATTACCCGATCGAAATGTAATAAGTTCCCAGTAGCGATATTTGTCTTACCGAGAACAATTAATAATCTTCACCTTAGAATATAATCTAATCTAAATTATCTAAATTACAACTAACTGATTTTTAATTGTCTTCTAATTGCTTTCGTATGTGTTATTTGTTTATTGTTCTTTTCATCGTTTTTATTAGTGTGAAAAACTAAAGAGGAAAAGATCAACTTTTTTCGGCTCTCTTCGAGTCGCCCATGGATCTTCAATCGACGATGTTGATAATCGTATTCTCCAGGCCAAACAAGCGCTTTCCGAAATAACCAAAGAGCTCAAGGAGCGATTGTATCGTTGGCAGCAGATTGAACATCTCTGTGGATTCCCAATAGTCCATAATCGAGGAATCGTTCAAATTCAGGCGGAAATTTTCACCAATTACAAAAATTCACCTTCGCCTGTTGACCTGAACCGATCAACAAGCGAGAATTACATTGAAACCGAAACTGAAACATTAACATTATCCAAAAGTGAGCGAATTCATATTTTATCAATTTCTTTTTCACTTCGATTACTAATATAATCCTTTTCTACCTTAAGGTCCAGGTATATCTCGATATGGATTTAATCAACGATCGTTTCGATCAAGTCACTCTTCAGATCACAAATCAAGTTTATCGACTTCATCAACATCAGCTAATTATCATCAATCACATCATATTCAACACAATTATCTACATGCACAGTTATCAAGAACCGAGGTAAATATCAGCTGATTGAAATGGATTAATGATCGACTTGAATTATTCAAATTGTGTTCTCAATGAACGATAATCAAACTCAATCATCTAAGATTTGATTACGTAAAATATTAATTCTAATAATAGCATGTTAATCAATTTAAGAATTAACTTTCATGTGTGTGTGATTAGATGACGTCAATCTTATATCAATACCGAATCGATAATAACATTTCCTCTTATCCTTTGGATAGAGATTAAAGATAATCTTTAATCTTTGAGGGGATTAGAACTTTTTTCACTGCTTAATTGATTCATTATTTTCCCTTTCATGATGAATGATTTTCATAGCCTGCCAATGGATACGCGGAGACAAATGATCAAAACGAGTCAACACCGGACGATGAAAGTTCTGGTTCAGATTTGGAAACAGTATCTTCAACATCTCATCGTCATCCCCATGCAAATGTTTATCCGGCTCATCATTACAACTCTTACCAACATTCACTACCGATACCATCACCTCCACCTCTTCCTCCTCCACCGCCGACATCTTCATCCAGCTATAACCATGATAGAGTGATATTTACATTAGGAGATGGGTAAGTGAACAAGATTAACGAATCAACTGAAAATTAACTAACCATCTTAATCTTTAATTCAGTTTCTTGGACCAAGCATCAAGTTTAGCTGATGAAAGTTCATTTTCAACTCATCACCGACGAACCTGGAGCTCGATTCGTCGAGCACCAAGACGATCACGACGAGGAAATGATACAAAAAACACCGAAGTATCTAAATCATTTTCTTTAACAATCGATGATAACAAAACGGAAATTGGATCGACAATCGATCAACAACAACAAGACGAACGAAGGTCAAATTCAGACCATCAAACACGTAAATCGATACCACGTGTTTCCTATGGGGATACAGTCGAGATAAAAGAAGCAATAAAACAACAAGATACTCAGAATGAAGCATCTTCATCAACGATCAACGATCAAGACGAGGATGTAGAGAAATTAGTTTCAGAGGGAAAGAAAATTAATCCCATTGGAAAAACAATTAATTCCTCTGAACAATCAGCTGATGATAATAAACCAATTCCAACGTCATCTCATCCACATAAACACTCAATTTCCAATTACTTCAAAGGTGCTCGAAGATCGTTCAAGTTGATGAGTTCAAAACGGAAAAGATCATCAACCGATGAAAATACAACGAAAATCGAACCATCGAATCAAAGTGTTTCCAATAAAGAATCAAATTAAACTTTAAAAAGAATAACAATTAACACAATTCATATATTCAAAAATAATCTAAACAAATGGTTACTTTAAATTACCATCGAAATGATTTAACTAATTGTTCAGGAATGAGACAAGAAATTGTAATAAAATTACCTTGATTAACTTGATAATCGTTAAGACAATTAAACTTTTTTGTTACATTTAGGATATTATCAGAAATTAAGTAATCATTACATCGTTCTGGTTTTAATATAATGTCAATATTGTTGATGATCAATTGTTACAATTAGTTAATTGTCATTGTATCAATTGGAACGTAAAACTAACTACAAATCAATTTGTAACAATCAAGGGTTGTTTACCTTACGACAATTTAGCTTTGTAACATTTGAACAATAACAAAAAATTGAATCTATTTATTTGATAACATCAAATATTAAATTTTCATCGTAATCAACAATTCAAATCAATCAATAAACATAATACAATCAAGGATCAACAATTAAACCAAAGGTTTGAACCTTAAACAAGCAAACAAAAGTCAATGATTGATGAAAAGGTTAATTGTGATTAAGAGAAACTGATATAATTAATAAAACAAATACTCTGATCTTGATGATTAGTTAAACAGTAAAGTTAATTAATATCAGTTAATTAACAGCTGATCAATGGAGTGTAAAAATTATTTATGTTTACATTGAAAGTTTACAAGTTGAAAGTTTGATTTACCGTTGATTGTTTGTCTCCTAAGTAATAATTACCTAATGGGTTTTTAATTGTAGCCAGTTAATTGTTAATTAAGCTTAATTACTCACCATTAAAGGCAATTTCAATGTCCAAATTATCTTCCGACTTGAGGAAATAGGGATAAACTTCATCCCAACTCCAGCCGAGTGCTCCATCTTTAAGCCAACCATCAAAATCGAGGCAATTTCCTCGGACGTAAATCATATTACTCATTGAACTACTTCCGCCAAGAACTTTGCCCTGAGGCCAAACAAGCCGCTGTTGAAGAGAGTTGATCAGTTGATTGTTAACAATTCGATAATAACTCATTGGAACAAACCTTATCGTCGTAACCAAAACAGGCCACTTCTTGAGCTTCCGTTCGGTAATTCCAATCGTATTCAGATTTTTTCAATGTCCACCATGCTAATGGAATCTCATGCATGATGTTTTCCATTCCCCCGGCTTCAATTAACAGAACTCGATGTTCAGGATTATCTGATAATCTCCTCGCCAATACTGAACCAGCAGTTCCACCGCCAACTATTCAATAATAATTCAAGAATTACGATTAATCAACAATTTTCTGGATTCTCTAAATTTCCAATCAAATGAATGATATAATATTTCACTCGATGTTAAAGTTAATTGTTGGTAAATTATGAAAATTACTGTTTATCATTAAGCTAATTGGAAGTAAATTGAATAGATTTGTTCGTAACTTAATTAGATCAATTGGTTTCTCGATTTAATTGATTTATTTTGTGATGAATCCTTGAATTTGTTGGTTGTATATTTGAGTGAATATTTTAATGAACTTGAATGATTTAACTAATTGTTAAGAAGGAGAAAGTTAATTGATGAACAAGATATTAATTTGTTGGCGGAATTAATGATTGGTGAACAAATTAACATGAAAATTAATTCTTTTTGTAATATTAACAATTAAGAGAAAGAAAAAAGAAACAAAAAATAATTTAAATTATTGGGAAATCAGTTGATGATTAACGATCAATATAATTACACCAAGATGACAATCTAATATTATTATAACAATTAAGGTAGATTATGAGACTCCGGAAACAATTTAAATTAACAATAACATAAATGTTTCTGATTGAACTAGATAAATAAGTTAATCACAATTAACGCAATCAAAATTAACTCGTTAAACCCGTTAATTAGTTAATTGTTATGAGAGGCAAAAATTAATCATAACAAAAACAATAATTATGATCAGTTGATTGTTTCAATTTAATTGTAATTGTATATTGTTCACATTAGATTGTAATCTTTTTGCTCTGTTGATAAAATGACAAAAGTTGATCATGATCATGATTAAGAAATTAATTGTTTCAATGAATTAATATCAAAAGAAAAATATTGACAAACAATTAAACAACAATTAACAAACTATTATTCAAACTTTTCATTGAGTCAATCTAATAATTGAATTGTGTTAATTGTTTCAATCTCAAATCAATTGAAAATTGTGATTATTTCCCTTGTCGGATTAACTTTGGGATTAAATTGTCAACTAATTCAATCTAATTTGATTAACTATTGGTAAAAATTTAATGATAATTGTTATTGATTGTTGGCTAACAATTTACACTATCATAGGGCTTCCGTATTGTGGTTATTATATAACATCAACCTAATGGATTGGAAAATTAGTTTAATTAGAATGACAATTTGGATGATATCGAATTGTGATGATAAAGAAAGAGAATGAGAAAGAAAGATGATGATAATGATGATAGAAAAGAAAGAAAAGAAAGAGAGATATGGTTGAAGGGAAGAATGAAAATTTAGATGGAAAGTGTGAACACGACGGATTACAGGGTTTCGAATTGGGTTCCGCTTTCATTTAGAATCTAATTTAATTGTTAAAAGTGTTTCTTTCGATTAACGGGAGTAAATTGGGGTCGAAGTAGTTGGTTAACTTATTTGTCTGTTACTATCATCAGAATTATCTCAAAATATATAATATATTGTATTCCAGATTATCGAACACCATTAGATTAAAGTATCTCTCCCTCTTTTTTTTATCTCTATTTGAATAAATAAATATATCTTTTCGTTATCATCGCCGTCGTTATCGTTATCATCACTGTCGTCGATGTCAACACGTCCTCTTTTTTGTTCTAAAATTTCCCACCCCCTTCGAATAATATGACCTGAAGTTTGAGAATTCAATTAGAGAGAGAGAGAGAGAGAGAGAGAGAGAGAGAGAGAGAGAGAGAGAGAGAGAGAAATTTGGTTTGGGTGTTTACTTGAACATTCGAGGTATATAAAGGTTCGAGTTTGATTGTTTAAAGACACAGACAGTCGTAAGTGACTAAAAGACAAGGATTAAACTACTACTAAATATTGTGTCTGTTTCATTGAAGAATTAAAAAAATCATGATAATCAAGTTAACATTAGTTTCTTGTTTGGTGTATGTCTCATTGATCTCATGGACTAATGCTGAATCATTGGAAACCGATTCAAGTGCTACCGGATTGACTGTTGGTGATTTAGTTGCCGCTTCGACCAATGGATGGGAACACAAGGGATGGAGTCAACCTAAGGGTTACGATGCCAAAGGATGGGAACACGATGAATGGGGTAAGTGTTCATAAGTGGTGAAAATCATTTTCTCTCAAACAAATTGAACAATCAAAACTTTCGATGAAAACAATTCGATAACTTTGGTTGTCTCTTTGAAGAGAGAATAAGACTTTCGAAAAAGAAATTTTTTTTTTCGAATTTGAGTCAAAAATTAACATTACATTTCCATTTAGTTGATCTTAATTAACATCCCAGTTTCTTTAATCACTCGGCCAAATCTTCACTGATTTAATATATTGCTGATTCTCTTCAGGAATCAACTCTCAACTAGTTGATTCAGTGATTTCTATTTAATCAGAACAGGAATAATATTACAATTTACAAATCCTGTAGTAGTTTTCAGATGATTAACTTAATTAACAATCGAGAAAAAAAAACTGCAGACTAAATGAAAAAACAACCAATCTAGTGGGTTGATTAAGTTAAATAGAAACAGTAACGAACTGAATTAGGGAATTGGTTCAATAAGTTGAATGTATTGAAAAGTTTGACCAGAATTCGAGTGAGAAAAATTTTTACGGACCAACGAAAATCTATGTGATTAATTAATCTTAATTAGCTTCGAATGAAGGTAAAAAAGGTGGACACATGAACAAGTACAAGGACTGGGGAGATCGAAACAAGAAGTACGACGACTGGAAGAAACACAGCGAAGAATGGGGCAAAAAGGGAAACGGTGCTCATCACGACGAGAAACATTGGGCTGACAAGGGATGGAAAAAGTATGACGACGGAAAGAAAGGTAAGAATAACAATCGATAGAAAAAAAAAGAAAATTGTAAACTCATATTCTGTTCTAAATTTGCTCCTCAGGTAAAAAGATGGAACATTGGGATCAGGGTAAAAAGGAAGATCACTGGAAGAAATGGGAAGACAAATGGAACTACGACAAGGACAAAGGTCATGGATACGAAAAGTCATACTCATGGGACAAGGAACACGCCAAGAAATATAAGCAAGGGTCAAAGGGTGGAAATCACAAGGACTACAAACACGGAGAAAAGAAAGACTATTGGTAAGTGATCGGATCTAATGACGAAGGACAATTGATCAGTGATGGACATTATCCGTCGATCGACTGTCTGATTTTCTGTAAACGATCGGATTGACCTTAATTGTCTCTCTCTCTCTTGTTATATTAATAGGGAAAAACACAACGCCAACGATCAGGGACATTGGAAACAAGGTGGATTCAAACACAACGACGATTGGAAACACAAGGATTACAAAAAGAACTGGGGTGACCATGGTCAACACAAAAAGAATAACGAAAAGTGGGGAAAGGAAAAATATGACGATGGTCATCATTGGGCCCACAAGAACCACAAACACGGTTACGATAAGCACCATGGCTGGGGACATGGTGGACACGAATACTAGAGAGTCGCTCATTAGTTAACATTTAATTTAGACTCTAGAGAAAAACATGAAATTTATTGAACAATTGTCTTTATATTTGTAATTTAAATCAACATTATATCCGCTTGACCATTTACACTAATCAGTGGAAACACTTGACCACTGGTTCATGAAAGGATCAAGCGTTTGTGCCAGATAATTAATCTTCCTCTTCCTTTTCCTCCTCATCATCATCAATATCATCAAACTCTCTCTCTCTCTTCTCTCCCCTTATCCAACCAAACAATTAAATCTTTCCAATTTCCATAATTTAATTCAGTTGAAAATCTGTTAATCTGTTAAATAACATGATCGTTGAAAACGACCATCAATAAATCATCAACAGTGTTGATAATTAATCTTATTTATTGTAAAATCTATTGTTGAATAACAATCATCCAATTTGTAGATTATCAATTAATAAATAATCTTTAAGAAAATTAGATGAAAATTTGTATCATTTAATTGCCGGATTAACGATTAATTACTCACCAATGATATAATCATATTCCTTTTCCCAATTTTTTCGGGATAAAAGTGATGATGATTTACTATTATCGGAACGATCGTCGATTGTTGGTCCAAAAAACGCTAATAAAGGGATTAGTCCAATTAAAGTCTTAAGATCAGGATTAGCGATCATCGTTATTGATTAAATAAAATTGATCAACGAAAAACAAATTGTCTGTATTATTTTTTGCCTCCCAAATTCACAGTTAACAATCAACAGTAAACAATTAAGTTGACATAAAAATAGATGGAGACAATTAGTAAATCCATAATCAGGTAAATCAATGGACAGAGAAAAAGTTAGAAAGATGAACAATTAAAAAGCACAAAATTTGTCCAATCAACAGAAACACAATTCAGTTGATTAGTTTTGATGGTAAATCACAAACAAAACAAAACAAACACATTAAATTGTTAACAATTTAATTTTCTCACATAACCTTAATCTTTGACAATTTATGAGAGAGAGAGAAAAAAAATTAGATGATGATGATAGTGATTAAGATGAGAATCGAGAATACAAAAAGTTAACGAAAAAAAAATTAGATTGTTTCAAGTTGACTTTCAACAATCAGTTAAATTCAGTTTGGATCCATTGAAGATGAAGTTTACCGATTAAGTGATTACAGTTAAATGATGATTCTCAATCGTAAGAGATGGTGATGAAGATGATGAAGATGATGAGGATGATGAGGATGACGATAAGAAGTGGGTTTGAAGGTGGGTACACCAACCCAGGGTGACGGTCGTTTCGATTAACGGTTGGTTGAATTACGATGACAAATCATATTGTAGATTATCAGAAGCAATTTAAATTGTAGTGGTAAATGATCACCATCATGATGGTCGTTAAATTGTGATCAAGATAATCTACTAATTGTTGAGAGGATTCAATGATTTGGTCAGTTTCGGGACGATTTAGAGTCTTGTATGGTTGAAACGATTAACTTTGATTGTGGTGACAACAATCAACTCATTGGAATTAGTAATTAGTAAATTTACTTTGATTGTTATGTTAAATTTTGTTGAGTAATTTTAACTCATTGGGTATCCATTTAATTGTTGATTTATTGTTCAATTAAGTTATGATTTTTGTTACACAACTTTTTGATTGTTATTATTAAGTAATTATTTGATTGTTGGTTGATTATCAAATCCTTTTTTCATGGTTAATCAAAAACAATCACGTTAATCACTGATTCTTGAAATTTATCTTGATTATTTTTACTTGAGCTCAATTGATTAATTTGATGTTGATAATCAAGATCACAATGATTGATTAAATTGTTGACAGTTGAAACAAGATCAGTTTTGTTAAAATCAATCTCAACAATGAACAAGACAATTAATAAATTGTAATGAATCAAAGTGAAAAAATTAACCAAAAACAAACAACAATAATAATAAGATGAAGCTACAATTAAGTTGTAACAATTAAAGAATTGAACTTTTTGCTTTCTTGATTATTATTGTTATCTAAGGTTGGATGGCCTGAGTTAATTGTGTGATTAAGGTTTGTGATTAACGATTAACAATTTAATGTTTTAACTTTCACCGAAAATAATTTAATAGTCAAGTTCAAGTGCGGAAGATGAGATGAAAGTGATTAATGTATTCAAGTTAATTACAATTTAGATTATTATGATTAAGATTATCAATAGAAACTGATTTTGGTCTCTTAACAATTTAACAACAATTAAGTTAACTGGTTGATTGAATTCAAATCAGAAATCTAAATATTTCGTTATCGTAACTATTATTATCACTTTTATAATGATTATCACATTTGAATCTTTATTTAATAGTAACAATTAAAAAAGTGATCATAATCATCGGGATCATGATTAACACTTTAATCAACACAATAATCATTTTAATAATATGATTAAAGGCTTAATCACTGGAGCTTAAATTGTAAACCAGCAATTTAAAAGGTGTTAAACTTTGGGAAAACTTTAGTTTTTTAATCCAACAATCAACTGATTTAGTTACAATTAAAGGTACAAAATTAACTCTTGAATTTGTTAATTGTTGATTAAATTATAACACAATTTGATTTGCAACTTAGTTAATCAAGAGGCACAAGTTAATCACCATGAAATATGAAAATTGTAATCAAATAATTGAAAGGAATCATTAATCAAGTTAATTATGATTAAGAATGAAAATTTAATCAACAATCAATGGATTAATAGTTAATATTTATCAAATAATTTATGATGAGAATCAGTGACAATTAGATATTAATAATTTAAATTGTTTGCTATTAGTTTCCAATCGATGATTATTGTAATTGATTTAAATTGTTTGTCATTGATTATTTTCTGTCTAACAATTAGTTTAAATATCTTGGCTTGCAATTTAATTGATTGATCATTTTTGCAAGAAATTGTTGTTAATTATAACGGTAAACACTTAATTACATGAAATTAAATTGTGTTTAAAATAAACCTTTTTTTAACAGCAATTAAATTTAGTCGCAAGTTAATTGCTTTGCCTAAATTATGGTCTTAAATTAAATGATCAATTTGTCTGGTAAGTGACAATTAGATTGTCAATCATTGACCTTTCTCCTTAATTGTGATAAATTATCATCTTTAAATTTCACTGATTTTCAATGGGGTTAATTGTTTTCTAGTTTAATTAATCATCAGCAAGGTTATCAGGTCAATCAAATTAATATTTCCAATACAACGGAAATAATTAACTACCATCGATTTGATTATCAACTGATTTGGTTAATTATCAAAATAGGAAAAGTTAATTAACAATAACTCAGCTTGAGTTTCACTTTCACTCAACAATTAGAATCAACAATTGATTGAAAACAATATGATTTTAAGTAAATCATTTTTCTCGGTTCAGCCCAATAAATTTGTTGATTAGTTTTCTCGTTTAATTGTAAACAATTAAGAAAACTTTTTCCATCAATTGAAAACTTGACTTTGTCTTTGATTATTTGGTAAAAGGTTAATTAAGATATTGATTAACCATAATTGACCTTTGATTGATTCATCTTGAATCCTCCTTTAATTTGATTCTTTCTGACCAATTGCTGAGTATATAAAATGAATCACAATCAAGAGGAAAAAGTTAAATTGTAGTTGAATAGCCAACAATCAACAACATAGATTGACCAAAGTGATTCCTTTGCGATTTGAAATATTGGAAATTTTAATTGTTACGATGAACATCAACTCGTGTATAACTGTTTTAACAGGTAATTGTGATTAAATTGTATCTCTTTTTTAGTGGTTAATTGTTTTCCTAATATTTGTTTCCAATGTTTTCACAATTTAAAGTTTCTTTGGCTTGGTCTTTGTCCATTTCTGAGGCTGTATCATTAAATCAACCGCGATTAACGTTACCACAATCAGGGAATCAGAATGATAATCAACAAACTGGATCGAAATTGGAGAAACAATTAAACGAAACCAAAGCATCTGCATCGTTTGATTCATTTCGAGTCTCAACACCGGAAACAAATCGTGATGGAACTTTACTTTTAGATTCATATCATGATTTCCGTTCCAATCATCACCATCATGGTCATCATCCTTATCACCATTATGGTCATCACAATGGTCATCACAATGGTCATCATAATGGTCACCATTATGGACACCACTATGGTCCAAGTGATTACCACCATCGATACCCTCACCATAGTTACGGTAATCATCATCATCGATACCCTGAGTACCACCATGGACATTATTATCCATCAGGTAATAGTCATGAAAATTTTTCCAACTAATCAACTTGACCAATTAACTTGACGAGATTGTTTTTAATTGTAGTCGATGAAACCGGCTCGGAGATAACCAATACAGGTGAAGCTGTCGACGGCGGAGTTGTAGATTCAGTGGATTCAGTTGATCCGATTGAGGAAGGTGTTGATGATTTAGCTGGGCCTGATAGTAACGGAGCATCAGAACCTGTTGACCCGATGGTCAATGGTGAACTTGTTGACCCAGAGACGGAGGAAGTGACCGAAACACCAATTGATGAGGAAACTTTATCAGAAGATCCGATTGAAAGTGATGTTGAAGAGATTCCGATTGAAAATGTCCCCGGTGAACCAACTAACGGTGAACTTGTCGCCGACGATTTAACTCACCCACCAAGGGATTATCGTCATCATTACAATCATGGTTACGGTAAGTACCTTAAATCAATCAAGTGAGAAGGGAATTAATTTGATGAACATTTTGTTTTGTATTTCGTTTGAAATGATAGATCATCGATACTATGATCCAGCTTCATCTTCATATGATCATCGTCATCCAATTTACAGTCATCTTCCCCCGACACATTTTAAGTGCTCTCATATTAAACACACTGGTTATCCATCGGATATTGAAGCTCGGTGTCAAGTTGTACTTCCGGGTAATCGATCAGGTCGTTGGGAGATCCTTCATTTCCTTCACAAATCTAGTCCACAAAAGTCGAATGCAATCATTTACCTAGACCACGGAGGTCACCATCATCATCCACACCATCACAGTTCATATGGACACGGACATGGACATGGACACGGACACGGACACGGGCACCATGGTCATCACGGCTCTTACAATCACCATCTTCATTACCCTCACCATTTAGGTTACAATCACCATTATCCTCATCATCATCGTCACCATTACAATGGTCACCACTATCCAAAGGCCAGTTTCATCAAACGAAGAAAATAAAATCCAATCTGAACCAAATGAGGAAAAAAAAATCAAATGATTAACCCAAAATCTAAAATACAGAATTAAAAAAAAACTAAATTGTCATCATGAGAAAAGAATCAAGAAAATTAGAATCTCCTTGACATAGATAATCAATATTTCCACTTATTACAATTAATATATTCCAATTATTTTTGATACAAACCTTTGTTCCAATGATTAATTAATTGTTGTTGTTGTTGTTTTCCAATTTAAATTAAACAAAGAAAAAATTATTTCCAAAGAAAAACAATCAAACCAAATGTTTACTTTTCGGTTACTCGATCAGCTGATTTTCCAACAACATTCAAAGAAAAACAGAGAAACTGGTTAACGATTTCAACTTGTTTTCTTTGTTAATTGTGAATCATTTTCAATTGATTTCTTAAAAATTCTTTTCAATTCTCAATTAATTGGTAGTTTGTAACAATTTAGAAGAAAACGAATTTATATTAGAAAGAGAAAAAGAAAGAAAAGAGATGATAATGAAGAGAAAAAGAAAGAGTTGCTTGACAACCTTCGAGAATTTAATGTGCAACATTTTCCTCCAATTCTCTCATTACCTTATGTGCGTTTCTTTGTTCAATTGTTTTTATTTTTGTAGAACAAAAAAACACCATTGATTATATTATGTGTTCTCATCTTCTAATCAACAATCAACAATCAACCATCTAATTGTTTACCACAATTAACCTGTTCTAATGTTCACCTGTAATTAGTAAACAATCAATGGAATCAAAGTGAAAACCTTGTCAATCCTTTTTACCTTTTGTCTTTTCCTATGTTTCCATCATCATATTGTCAACACATTTTACACAATTCTAATTAATTGTTTCCATTAATTAGACGATTTCTGTGCCTTAATCAAACAATCAACGATCACAATCTCGTCTCATTGTTGCTTCTTGTTAATCTCTTGGCCTCTTGAAGATTTTCCTGTTGTTGTTTTGGTGCAATTGTTTATTTTTTGGAACCTTGATTATAATCAATTCAAATTTAGTGCTTCTAATTGTTGTAATTGATGATTGTAATTATTGATTAGCTGTTTCAATTGTCTCTTTCTTTAATTAACTCAGGTCACATATCAGGTAACACTTTTTTCATCCTCTCTCAATGTTTAAATTACTTTGAGGACAACAAATGACTTGAGATCTTCATCTTTAGTTACTTAAATTAATCGTTTGAGAAAATTAATTCACATTGTTGATTAATTCAGTTGAAAGTTCACTTTAATGAAATGAGAGATTATCATGAATGAAATGAGCTTTCAATTTGTTGTTCTCAAACAATTAAAATGAGAATCAAAGATCACCTTCCTTTAAGTGTTTCTCTCCTTAAATGTAGAAATTTTTAATTCTTCTCAATCAAATAATTGATTCTCTTCTTGATTCTAATAGATTTTAATTACTTTTCGAAAGTGCTAACCCAAAAACCGATTAACCATGATACCGATTCCTTTTTCCATGACTCGGATCTCCCTTCGTGAACTAATTCGTCGATCGATCTTGGCCATGGTTTCGCTTTTCTATGGTTACATTGTTCTAATTTTCACATTTTTTTCGATGATTCGGCATCGCCGACAATATTTTCAAATTCGCCGACGGGACAGTCAACCCAATTGTCTTCGAAATCCAATCTATGGTTCACATTCCAAAGTGAAAGTCGATGTAAGTGCTTGATTGTTATTCCTTTTCTCGATCAATTGATTCCGTTCCAATATTCAAGTTCGACTTTTTTTTGTCCATTTCCACCTTAGGATGTTTATCTTCATTATGTGGCCAAAGGCGATCCCAAAAATGACCTGTTACTCTTCATTCATGGATTTCCCGATTTCTGGTTCACTTGGAGAAACCAATTACCTCATTTTGACAACTTTTTCACCGTCGCTTTGGACCTGAGAGGTTTCAATGAATCCGATCGGTTACCCTATTTGAAGAGTTATGAATTTGATTCAATTCTGGAAGATATCAAAGGATTGATTCAAGTTCTAGGAAAAGAAAAGGCGATTCTGATTGGTCACGATATCGGCGGTTGTATTGTTACCCTTTTCACAGAGAAAAATCCAACCATGGTGGATAAATTAATTCTAATCAATTCGACACCATTAAAGTTCTACACGGAAATTTTAACCTCCGATTGGAAGCAATTCTTTTACTCTTGGCAAATCTTCTTCTTCCAACTTCATCTTCTGCCCGAATTTGTTATCCTCAGTAAAGATTT